>NC_037532.1:20025470-20033654 GCF_001531365.2 Cynara cardunculus var. scolymus | reverse complement strand
TCCTCTGCAACTAGAGCCAGAGGGCCACCTAGATTTCTCTTCATTTGCATAACTTGGGACTCTTAACTCTTGACAGATCCAAACAAGTCTGCTAATGTCCATGTCTCGAGATCTAGGATGGCCTTCATGGACATTGTAATATTCGACCATTCATCCCCAAGGCTCTTCAAGAACADTGAGTTGTTCTCCTCTGTTGATCTGGGGATACCATACCTTTTACAGTTGCTTATTAACGTGTTTAGTCTCGCGTATGTATCCGTAATAGACTCACCCTCTTTGGCCTTGAAGTTGTAGTATTCGTCGATGCAGATAGAACGATTGTTCTTTAACGTTTTCCTTCCACCTTCGATTAATTTTTCCAGTTCTGCCCAAATGTCCATGGACAGTTAATAGTGATCGATACATTTGAAGATGTCGTTAGGAATGGCCATGATTAACAACCGTTTACATGTATTCCCTAATTCGACGATTACCTTGTCTTCATCACTCCAGTTTGCATCGGGTCAAGGCTCGTAATGCTCTGGTATTTCTGGTGTAGTTTGAGTTGCAGGAACTCTTGGAATGAGGTTCATTGGGACATAAGGAGGGTTATACAGGAACTCAAAGATTCTTGGGTGAATTCCTTCTAGAAAGCTCACCATTCGAATTTTCCATTGAGGGAATTCCTCATGAATGAGCGTTGGAGGCTTAGACTGTGAACCCGTACTCATGAAGGAAGCATTGGCCGTATTCGCCATTGATTGAAGAAGAATCAAAAGAAAATAGGAGAAAATTGATAAAACAGTGAAAAACAGAGTAAACTTGGAGAAGAAGATTGTGTGTTCTAGAGTCGACAAAGGATGAATACCAAGAACAGAAATAATCAAATTAAAATTTGATTCCAGCTCTGATACCAATTGTTAGGACCGAAAAACTCTATTTCTTGGTTAAGATTACTTACTTGAATGATTGGTTTGACAGATATAATGCAGCGGAAAAGATAATAAATCAAACAAGTAGAAATCGATAAGAACACGACGAAGATTAATGATGAACACAGGAGAAAGCTTCAAAGGATTTTCAATTGATGAAAATATTGACGATTACAATACTGGAAGCACACTGAATTACAAAGGCCTACGTTGCTATTTATACAAGCAAGTAACCGTTTTTCTGACATGACCTAAAGTAAATTAATCTAAGCCATTCGATCAAAAACAATTACAGACAAGAACACGTGATAGGCACGAGCATCTAAAAGACCTAAGTAAAACAGCTTAAAGATAATCTACACAGAAGACATTGCTGCAGACCCTCTGTGAAGTATCGCAGAGGCTCTGCTGGATATGACATGGAGCGCTTACTTCAGAGGAACTTCTTCCAGAACCTCTATGAGACACGACAGAGGTTCAGTCGTCTTTAACTTGTAGCATGGTCTTTTCAGATGACAAGTTTCCAGAACCTCTGTGATGTATGACAGAGGTTCTGTCACTTGAGCCTTGTACGATTGAGCTTCTTCTATTGATTGTCCTCTGTAATCTTCTGTGATAGATCAGCTTCTGTCAACACTTGCTGTTTTAATTTTTCTATACTTTTACAATCAAGGAATGAGAGCTAACAGGCCTATTCATCCCTATGCTGAGAATAGCCAATACCCTTCCCTCTACTTCTACTTCTTCTACTTCTCAAGTGGTTAAGGCTGTGGAAAGCCCCCCAGTCTATCCTGACCACTACCTCTTTATCCTCTAAAAAGATGACACAATCTAAAGCCCCTCTTAGTCCTTCAAAGAAGGTTAAGAAAGCCAAAAAGGGGATGCCAAGCAAGCTAGCTGAGACCTCTCAAAACCCTCCCCAGCTCTTCAGTTATCGCTTCAGATGCTGTCGTACACGTGGCTCCTCTCCCAACCGCTTTAGTGACCCAAATCATTAAAAGTGTAAATACCAACATTTCCACTACTGATCCCTCACAATCTTTGTCAGCCATCCTCTCCTCATCTCTTTATTTGGTCTGTACCACACATGTTAATGATCCCATGGTGGTTGTCCCCACCATTGATGAAGCCATCACCACAAGACCTAAGGTTGCTCCTCTTGAAGCACTTCAGATACTTGTTGTTGATCCACTTGACAGCGTGTGTGAGATATCTGGTGTTAATCCTTCTGATAACATTGATGACCCCTCAGGTACAATCCCAACCTCCCATCTTTCTTTAATACTAACTCTGAGCCTTCTTATGCTCAATATTCTCTTCCCTCTGCATGTCCTTTAAGAAATGAACCTATAACCATCGAGACTGAAGTCTATGACATGGCTGAGGATGTAAAGATGTTGTTGCCCGTTGTTGCCACAATCCTATAAAAAATGGACGAGGTATACAAGGTGATGCCCATCAAGGAATAAATGACTAACGGCCTCTCTGTTGTCCAAGCTGGGTGCGTGAAGTCAAGGAAATGTTGAACGCAGTGAAGACTGAAGTTCAAGCCAACACTGAAGATGTAGCTCCACAATCTAACAAAGTTGATGATGTTCAGGCGCAGCTCATCAAGCATGGTGAGCTACTTCCACAAATCTTCCAACTCCTGCAACAACCATCACAGGTCCTTGAATCTTCTTTCAGAAAAGTCGATCGTCAACAGCTAGATCGGGTCACTGCATTCAACCTTCTCCAAGTTGAAGCTCTCTCCTCCTTAGAGCACAAGCTAGGATACGTCTCCTCTCATCTTGATGACCTCCTCTCTCGTCGTATTGATGATGACTAAGAGGGGGATAAAGATACAGAGGGGGAGAAAAATGTTGTGGAGGAGACTGCGAAAAATGCTACCTTGATCCCCTCAGCAAATGCAGAAGCTTGAACGTTGCTCTGAGGATGCCAAGGAATCTCTACCTGATGCCATAAATTAAGATGATGAAGATGAAGATGTGGTCGCTCCTGCTGATCATGAAGACCATCCCTCCACCTTTGTATTGCCAAATGATGATGATAAGGATGATGATGATGAAGAAGATGATGATGATGATGATGATGATGATGATGATGATGATGATGATGATGATGATGATGATGATGAGGATGAGGATGAGGATGCTGAACCTCAACTCCCTGATGCCGGCAATGATCTTGGTGATGACGATGATGATGTTGACGACGAAGATGATGACTTATGCATCTAAGTCATCCCAAGACAACCAACACTGAAAGGAATCTCCATCTAGGAACCAGCTTCCTAGGAGGAGAAACCGTTAGGAACAGGGAACCAGCACTCCAAGGACAAAGGCAAAGGAGTGGCTGAAGACAATCTTTCCATCATTCTAAAGACAATCAGTCTATCTGAGATTACTGAATCTTCCAAATTTGTATCTTTTACCTCATACACTGAATGTTCTAATCCTATTCATCTACTTCTCTCTGCATCAACAAACCCTCCTAGTTTTTCAACCGATCTCTTATCTCTTATACCATAGAGGTCGAAGAATATGAAGACTAGACGATGGCTCAACTGGTAAGTCAGCTCGACCAAACTAGAGTAAAAATTCCTCTTCGTACTTCTGGTTGTGGTGAGTTTGACTTCCTTTCAGAAGCTGAATGAGAAGAATCCCTTCATGTTAAACAGGAGCTAAAGAACCATCAGCAACATCTTAAAAACATCATAGAATTAGCCAAGGCTCTAGTTGATTAGGACTTAGAAGGGAAATTCAGGAAGAAAGATCCACTTAGCGCTCAAGCACAACTTATCAGGGAAACTAAACTTGAACGCCAACGGGTGCTGAAGCTGAATGAGCGTGATCTCTCCTGGTACAGAGAAAGGATCAAAAAGATACTGAGCCCCTACAAAATCACAAATGTCACTATTGGTAAAGATGGTGCTCTTCTCATTTCAATGGTCATTTTATTAGAGAATAAAGAAGTTGTCCCTAAGTAACCCTCCTACCTCGCTCAGTATGGCTTCTACGAATGGCTAGAGATTCGACAGGCTATCCAGAAATCCAAATCCAAGTACAAGCCTCTGATTGAAGACATTCTAAACGAATTATTCAACAAGGTGTCGAAGATCATCGAGGTTCCTCCTCTGCCAAAGAATCCTTTTCAAAGAAAATCCCTTTCAGAACCTGCAGACAGTCCATCCCACAAGAACGAGCAGGAGACAAAATTCTCAGTTGATGAACTTCTCAAGGATTGAAAGAATCCATATATCTCAATGTTGAACTTATCACTGCCTATGAAGAGTCCTTATATACCCAACACAGTGCACGTGAAACCTGAGTATGGACTTATGTTCATTGACTATGATGGTCAATATAGGTTTCTGCGAGTATCCGAGTTCCATCTCTACCATATAGATCACTTGCAATATCTAAGGACATGGCTAAATGAAGATCTATTTGGAGAGATAATGGAGCGCAAGATCATAAATGATATGCTGAGACAGAAGAAGCTTGGAGAAGATTTTCCTGAGTACATCAACTTCAGCAATCTAGATTAGACGACCTTTCAATCTTGTAATATCTTTTTTTTTTCTTTTCTTTCAGTGTATAGCCTTTAAGTATCAGGTCTACCAATGCTGACTGTAATAACTTGTAATATTTTCTCTTGAAAGATATTCAATCAAATGATCAATTCATAGAAAAAGATCCCTAAAAAGAGTAAATGAGACATGTATTTAAGAATTGTGTTTATGTCTTACATTAACTGATACCTTTTTAGTCCGTGAATATGCTTTCAGTTTTCAGTTATTAATATTGTGCAAGTTTGTTCTTTCCTTCTAATCCGTTACAATCTAAGTAGATTTCCATTGTAAACTGTACCACTAAAAAAGATATCAAAACAGTAAAAGGGACAAGTATTTTACTAGTAACTTTTCCTTACTAATGTAACTTAAGCAATTTTCTTTATGTTGTTTTGTCATCATCGAATAGGGGCAGATTGTTGATCCTCTTTCTCAGTGATTTGATGATGATCCCTTTTACCTTACGAAGTATATTATCCTTGTATTCAGTTTCAACGATCATCACTGAGTCTTTTTAGTTTTCGTTGAACATGTATTGTAATTCCTTCAGAAATAAGTATCCTTCAGGAAGACAAAACTCACAGCACAGATTCTTTAGCAATATCAAAGATAGAAGCTGAAGATAGAGACTAGAAAGTTCATGATCTGAAGCAGTTTTCAGTGATAACAAGCTCGTCTACATAAGTGTGAGATCTACGCAAGATTTAGAGAACATTGATGAGACCTCCACCATCATTCCAGTGTTTAGCGATCAAATGAATCTTGTTGAACAAGATTAGTTTTTGTCTTGTCCTTCTGCACACACAAAGAACAAACTCATACCTTTTTAAAGTAAAGTACAACACGGAGTCACTCTATTGTCTCCAAGCGTGCTTACCTACTTTATGAAAGAAGACTGTTCATATACGGTCAAAAGACTCTATACCTGCGACAAAGGACAAACTTACCTCTTAAACCTTGCCACATGCTTTGTACCTTCTGAATTGCATTTAATGCAATGGGTATAAATAGTTTAGTAATTCTCTCTTCTCAGTAACATTTTTCTCATCTTATCTTACCCACGAAGATACTTCTCCCTCTACTCTCTATCCAAGAGAAAGACCCACTTAATAAGTGAAGAGCACATTTCTTTTTAACTTATTTTTTATAGCAAGCCTTTTATTTATTGTTATCTGTAATTTAGTGTTTATCTTTGATTGTTTAGATAGGTTCTATATTCTATTTATTCCGTAAACAATCTGTAAGATTTTGTATTGATCTTGTTCATCAATATAAGTTCTTTAAAAGTGAAAGTTGTCGTGTTTGTATTCATTCCCCCCCTCTACAAATTGTTACTTATAAACTCTTGTAGATCCTGCTGGGACCAACAATTATGATTCACGTGTTCATATATAAATCTTAAGCTGATTCAGATTCTTAGTAATAAATTTTATATTGATTAACGTATAAGTTATGATTAAGATTCACATGTGAACATACATCAAGGAATTAAAAATATCATTGTTCGTGTTCACATGTGAGATTTAGGCAAATGACATTTAATTCGATTTGTATTTATAAAATTACCAATGTTTCAAGGTGAAAAATTGAAAAAAAAAATTGAAAACAAAAAATCTGGTGAGAAGCGAAGTTACAGTGAGAAACATAAGAAGAGATCTCCACCCTTGGATTAATCTTAACTGAATGTCAACCCTAATGAGGTGTACCGAGATGCACCAGATCTATTCCTTTCTAAAGTGCAATTCATGGGAGGGCATGAGATTAAAAGTGATCAATGGTTTAAATCATTTCTTACGCTTCTCACCGTAACTTCCCTTCTCACACGATCCTTCGCCGGATTGAATATATATATATAGGGTTGCGTTAGGTTCACGTGAGACCAACATGTTTCTTGAGACCCATGAGTCCACATTTTTACACTTAAAACTTCACAGGAAAACACTGTGAAAGTGAAAATATCTGAATTTTCACAGCAAAAACAATATGAAGGTTACTTTTACAGTATTTTGCTGTGAAGTTTCAAGTGTAAAAAAGTGGTTTCACATGATCCCAAGTCTTTCTCTCTCTCTCTCTCTCTCTCTATATATATATATATATAGAGAGAGAGAGAGAGAGAGAGAGAAAGAGTCAGATTCAAATGTTAACCAAGTTTATTGTGTTAACTTTGTTAACTATTTTCAACCAATGGCAATCCATCTTATATATAGGTTCATATTCATCTTATAATTTAATAACAAGGTTAAATATATAATTTTATTTTTTATATAACTTTCATATCATTAATTGGCAGTTACAAACTCAAAAAATCCCATGAATTTTGTTAATTTATTATTGATCTTGATTTTTTTTAATATTGATTTTTCTTTCTATAATGTTTTTGAATTTGTGATTGGTAGAGGAGACCAGGTAGTAATGTTTTCGGTATCATTCAAACTATTATGGATAAACTCATTGTTCATAATGAAGAAACTATTGTTAACAAGTGTTCGTATTGTATTCATATGTAGACTAGTTGCATATCTCAATATTGGCTCGCTCCTGAATGTGTTCATAATGAAAAAACTATTGTTTACAAGGTGTTCATATTGAATTCATATGTACACTTGTTGCATATCTCAACATTAGCTCGCTCCTCAATGTGTTCATAATGAAGGAACTATTGTTCATAAGTGTTCATATTGTGTTTATATGTACACTTGCTACATATCTCAACACTAGCTCGCTCCTGAATGTGTTCATAATGAAGGAACTTTTGTTCACAAGTGTTCATATTGTGTTCATATGTACACTAACTGCATATTTCAACATTGGCTCGCTCCTGAATGTATTCATAATGAAGGAACTAGTGTTCACAAGCTGTTCATATTGTGTTCATACCAGTTTTTTTATTTATTTCCTTTCGTGTAGCAGCTATTCTTATTATGTTCATAAATGTTATGCAGTCAAAGTTCATATATATGTTAATTTTTGTTTGTATATATATAGATGTGATATGGTTTTTACATTAATAAAAAATAAATTAACAAAAATCATGTGATTTCTTGATTTTGTAACTCCCAATTAATGATATGGGAGTTACATAAAAAAATTTACATAAATACCCTTTTCCACTTAGTTGACATATGTTTGTGAAATTGTAATTTTAAAAATTAATTTTTTTAATATGATAAATCACAACCGTTTATTATAAGAATCAATGGCAAAGATTGGTTAACAAAGTTAACATAATAAACTTTGTTAACATTTGAACCACCCCTTATATATATATGGGGAGGTTTACTTTGGAAATTACATTATTTGTACAAACCGTGCAAACGTCATTCAATCAATTACAGTTTTTTTTTTCACTTTTTTTGTAATTATGAGAGGTTAATAGTCATTTTTATTGTGGTCTTTCTCGACTTGACTATTTGAATCGTGTATTTTGAATACCAGCTAATCAAGGTTGTTAAATATGGATATTATCATCTTCATTATATTAATTTTTGAGAAATACAGAAAATAATTAATTAAAACATAGAAACAACCATATATGAAACAAATTCATCAAGAAAAATATTATATTAAACAATTATTAAATTAAATAATGAGATCAACGAAAGGGGGTGGTTTACAAGATTTGTACAAATATGAGTGGTTGGCATTTGATTGCTCCCCTATATATATATATATATATATATATATATATATATATATATA
>NC_037532.1:20013891-20022995 GCF_001531365.2 Cynara cardunculus var. scolymus | reverse complement strand
TTTACCACAAACAATTCAGTTCTCATTTGATTAAGCCCCTATATATATATATATATATATATATATATATATATATATATATATGGGGAAGATCAAATGTTAACTAACAACTTTGTGTTAACTTTGAAAACCATGTCAACCAATCAAATTTCATTCTTCTTGTAGGTTTATGTCATGTTCACATTTTAATTACAAGGGTATTTCAGTAAATTTATTTGATATGTAACTCCCAAACAATTAATAGGGAGTTACAAATCATCAAATCCCAAAAAATATGCATTGATAATATTAATATTTTTATTTTTTTTAATCTTGATCTTCCATGTTTATTGTTTTATCAGTTTTTAATTCGCATAGAAAACACGGCAGTAAAAATTTTCGGTATCGATCAAGCTAATATGGATAARYRCAATGGAAAATAAATCGACAACAATTATAAGATTAAAATGGTTTATAATGACAATCGGAGTTCGAGGTCGGGAATTGAAGAAATTAACAAAAGCGAATGTCTTGGTAATAAATTTTTATTTTTTTTTAGATTCGTTTTAATCGAAATTATGTTCATTACGATGTGTTGTGTTTTTATAACTCATCCTGTATTGATAGCTTTTTTCTTTAATTATTAAAATACGTATCTAATTCATATGTTCAAATGGAAATACATGCACGACCCATTTTCATATTGCCATATTACCAACTTTTATGAATCATGAACCATTGTGTTCATGTTACTTCTATCATATGAACACAAATCTTATTTTTAAGCTTGATATTAAATCTTTATATTTGTGTAAGTGTTTGCACCCGATGTTCATAGCGTTGAGGTTATGTGTTCATATATTTTATACGATATGAACAAGAGGTGAACACGATATGAACAAGAGGTGAACACGATATGAACAAGGGGTGAACAACCATATAAGATCAGAAACATATATGAACAAGGGGTGAACCTTAAACGGTGTGGATGCAATGCATGTATAAAACTCCAATTGACAAAGTATCGCTCTTGAATGCGTTTATAATGAATGAACTATTGTTCACAAGCTGTTCATATCGTGTTCATACCTGTTTTATTTATTTATTTCCTTTCGTATAGCAGTTATTCTTATTATGTTCATATTGTGTTCATAAATGYTATGCAGTCSAAGTTCATATATATGTCAAATTTTTGTTCGTATTTGACACATGATTCATATATATATATATATATATATATATATATATAGTTGTGTTCATATGGTTCTTACATTAACAAAAAAATCATAGAATTTTTGATTTTATAACTCTCAATTAATTAATGATATGGGAGTTACATACATTTTTTTTTACCTAAATACCATTTTCAACATTGTTCATTATCTTTATGCAATTTTAAATTTTAAAAAATAAGTTTTTATCATGATTAATTACAACCGTTTATTGAAAGATTGAATTGCCAAGATCGGTTAACAAAGTTAATACAAAAATTTTGGTTAACATTTGATCTTACCCCTATATATATATATATATATATCTTACGCTTTCTCATCTTAACTCTCATTCTCACACGATCCATCGTGTGTGTGTGTGTATATACGATGGATCGTGTGAGAATGAGAGTTAAGATGAGAAAGCGTAAGAAGGGATTTGGACCATTTATCATCTTTAATTTCAAACTCACTCATGAATAGCTCTTGATACGAGGATTGATCAGGTGTATCTCAATGCATTTCATCTAGGTGCATCTCATCCTAATATGCATCCAATGGTTGAAATTCCTTCATACGTTTGTCACCTTAACTCTCTTCTTACTAGAACCCAATCCTTCATGTATAAAAAAAAAATTATATATATATATATATATATATATACATATATATATATATATATTAAATATCAAACAAGTATCACGTTTTCGGAAATTTAATATTTGATCCGATACGCGATTGGTCTCCATGAAGCGTGACCCATGTGATTTATTTGGACGGTTGGACCACAACTCTATCCTCTCACTCAATACGTCTTACAGACGAGTACCATACCATTTCTTTGGACCATATGCATACTTACGGTACCTACTACATATTAATACTTTTTGTCTTTTGTTTCCCCAATCAATCCTTTTTTTTTGTTTCTATTCATGATATTTTTGACCAAATATGTTCAACCCAGTCATAATAAAGTTGACGATAACGTATTAAAGAATTTCTAAAAAGTATTGTTGGAACTCGTTCGTAGAACCTTAGTGCATTGTGACCGTCGAAACGTTTGAGAGAAAGATCTTATTTCATCTCTGAACTCGGACTGAAAACAAGTATCTAGACCAGATAATCGTATGTCTCTATTGCTTTCTTACACCACCAACTAACAACAATCAAACTAATACAACTAACACTAACGATATAAATACATTTTTAATATGCCCCCTCAAGGTGGACTCACAATAATGTTTTTAAGATCCATCATGGAAATCATCAGCTACATCTTTGTCGGGGTAAAGGTTTGGCAAAAACGTTAACAATTTGAAATTGACTTCGAATAACTTCATGTACGATCCATGACTTTGTCGAATTCCTGAAGTGTTGGATTAGAGGCCAGTTGAATAACAAAAGTGTTGTTATAAAACACCAAAGTTGGAACCATAGAGAGAACTCCAAAATCACGTGGTAGGTGTTGTAAACAAACAACCTCACTGGTTACAACCATAATTGATTTGTATTCTTCCTTGGCGGATGACCAGTAAACAATATATTGTTACTTGGGCTTCCAATAAATCAACGAATGTCCAGGAAACACAGAGAAACCATTAACGGGTCGATGCGTATTAGCACACCCTGCAGTCTGAATCACTGAAAGCTTCCAATGAATTGTTTTTATTAGGAATTTGTATAGACGATTCACTTATGAAGTGCGATTGATGAATGTGAAAAGAATGGTTTATAAAAGCAGATTCAGTGTATTTAGATCATTGTTTGATTTTCATTTTTCTTGTCGATCTCAATAATAGTTTACTATTTTGTCCTTTGCTACTTTCGGATAAATGATGAATAGACATAGATTTCAAGTTATTCACCATATTGCCCTTTTAAAATAGGCGTTGATTGAAAGTAATAGATGGTTGCAATTAATCCCTAGGTTTGCAAAATATTTATTGCTCCTCCATGAATCCACCCGTATGTATGTGTGTATATAAATAGGTGAAATTAAATACAAATCGTCTAAATGTTATGCATCGTATAAAACAATCTCAATTATTTATGTAATTATTAAATCGATGTCAACTATGTAGATTAAATCGGTTATGAAATTTATTCTCAATCTTGTCTGCAACTGATTTAATAACTACCTAAAAGTTTTAAAAGACACATAATCAAGGGTCGAGATTTGTTTGTACGTTGTGTAGCATTTAGACGGTTTGTATTTGATTTGTGTACTCTCTCTCTCTCTCTCTGTATATATATATATATATATATATATATATAATATATAACATATAATATATATAAAAAGAAACAGTACATTATGTGTTATTTTATATGATTTTATTTCATCCATGGCTAAATACTATACTTAGATGGAAAATTTCATGTTAAAAACAAAACGTTAAGGTAGAAATTCTCACGAATCTAAAAAATTATGGAGTTCTCAAATGCTTAAGCCTTGATGTGATTGTGTGTGTGTGTGTGTGTGTATATATATATATATAGAGAGAGAGAGAGAGAGAGATAACGTGCGGTTAAAGGGAAAACTGCCAAAAAAAATCCCTAAAAAACACCTTAGTAACCATTCATCTTTACGGCATGCACATGTGCCCACAAGTAATTTGTATTTTCAGTATGGACTTGGGCATAACATGCACACATGCATAGAAACCAGGAAACATTTTCAATTATTTATATCCAAGTATGCATATCATACAGATAAACAATTATTAGAGTGTTTCTCAATTATTTCAGTTTTTACGAGTTATCCCCTAAATCTCACCCCATATATATATATATATATATATATATATATATATATATATATATAACTTTGTATTTTGTGAGAACTTGACATCCGATATTAGCCACTAATCCCTTTTAATAAAAGTTCACATCTTCCATGTGGACATACATCACCATATCAGTGGTGGAACCACGCAAATCTCTATATTTTGTGTGTTTTCAATGTTCTTTGATTGATTGATCGTTGTGCTCTACTTTGTTATCCACGTTCATTGTTGGCTGGCATCACATATTTGATTATCGTGATGGCGATCTCCAAAGAAGACGAAAACTCAGACAAATCTTCATCAAGCACTTCTTCTATCTATATTAAAGGTTTGTATACAGCCTCCTGATACACACTTCAAATTGAGAGGTGAAATTGGGACAATGACTATGGAAAGTGATAGTGTAAGATGGAGACGGTACTTCGAAGAAACCGGGTGCACTATAACACCCTCAAATCTGAAAAAGCCGACTAATTTAAAATTTTCATTAATACAACAAATAAAGGGTAAATACTTTTTCGATTAATCAATACTTGGATTATCTCCAATATCGAATCTAAAATAATCATAAACAAAAAGATAGACAAAAATCCAAAATCCAAAATCATCAAGGAAACATTAATCATAATTATCCCCATCTTGAAGAGCTCAAAAATCTATAGCAAAAAGAATCGCCTGAAATAAAATAGAAATGAAGAAGTAATGGCTAAAATGAGGAACCCGATTTTCGGTCTTTTGTGCAAGTCAGACTTCCACGCTAGTTTCACCGCTAGTTTAAACTAGCATGGAAATTAACATGAGAATTTCAATGTCTGGCGCTAGTTTAAACTAACGTTGAAACTAGCCTGAGCCCAAAATCCTGGCGCTAGTTTTCAAGTGAGTTTAATTCACTTGACAACTAGCTTGGCACTTTATTAAGTTTTTAAGTTGATTTGCGACCTCTTGAGTAATGGAACTTGCATCGGAGGTCTCTTAATGCCTCAGATGACCTCCAACACAACTTTTCTTCATTCCAAATCTACCATGACTCTTGATCTAAAATCCATGAACACTCAATGTTAGCTGGACACTAACTAACTTGCTAAAACAAATCTACACTCTTAAATGATTAACCGAAAGAACACGTGTGTTACAAAGCCTCCCAATCTTATAAATGATTTTTTCCTCGAAATATAGCACTGATCAAACCCATAATAACCGTATTTTCGCTTAATAACTGACTCCCTTCTCAAGAGGGTGTCTCTAGCCTTTGCTCAAACTCAAAACGGAGACCCATAATTTTTTGCCAAGACTCTCAAGATGATTTACACGTTGACCCCACATAAAATCTTCAATTTGATACGTTAAACCAGTTTCTGGGTGAACACTGAATATTTTTGGAGCAATTTCCAATTATATAATTTCGGTTGTCTCCCAACCTTAAGCGATTCATACTACCTCACTGGTATCTTTTGACCTCTTAATTCCACAAAAATTTGTCCATAAAATGAATTTACTCTTAAAATTTCCTAACAACCTCTATCAACTGGGATATTGCCTCCCATATGCATTCAACCTTCGATAATCTTTACCGAAACTAATCTAACCAAACTTACTCATACCTTTTTCGAATGGTAGTACTCGCTACAACGTCGACTTCACCCAGGTGGTAAAGGGATCCTGCACAACATCCCAGAATATAGCACCCACCAACGACCGTGTCGATACTTAAACTTCAACAAATCAAAGTCTCCTCAATAAAATAACTTCCACTTAAGGTCTACCTCGACCTTCTTACTAATTTTTTTCCAATATTCATGACTATAGAAGATTTGTCATCCTTCCCTGACGATATTCCTAGCCACTAACTTAGTTCTATCTCACACAAGTCTAATTATGTATTTCAAATTATCACAAGACACTCCAATCCCTAAAGAACTCTCAAAAATCCTCAGCAAAATACAGTGTCGCAATCATTCATCACAAGATACCAAAATATAATCTCTTCAAATTCCTCACTTATAACTTATGCATGCATCATTGACCTCGAAACTATTAGTCGACTCCTAAGTTCATAAAAAAACCGTACCACAGAACCTTCTTCATTCATGAATATCCATCAAAAGGATGCACCACTAACACTCAAAATGATGCCACCAGACTTACCTACCAATACATACGTAACCAGATGCAAGCAATCACACAAGATTTAACTCGAGGACTGTAGAAACAAAAGATCATTCTTAAAGAACTGGATGATAATTAATCTAATACCTCGATCGTTCATACATGAACCGAACTTTGCGGAAGATACCCCATAATTCAAAACCGGCCCTAAGTCAGATCATCTGACATTTCAATTCTCCAAGGACTCCTCTAGTCCTCAATTACAACTCCTTTCTCAACAAGGGTTTAACTTTATTGGTCTAATGAGTTCAAGGTTATTCAAGTACAAAACTTAGCTAATATGCCAATTTCGTTTGTAAGAGATTTCCGAATATAAAATCTTTATAATCAAATTTACTCACAAATAAAATTTAGTACCACTTACTAGGTAGTTGTGGGAAGTAGCCACAAATGTCATACATGTAAAATCAGCTTGAAAGCTACTTGATCGTTACTCAAACTAATAATGACAATAAAGAAAATATGTTCAATAGACTTTTTGAATGGACAACTATAGTCCTAACGTGCATTTATTTCCGCCATGTATGTAAAATAAATTCATGCACTAAAATAGTGTGCAATAAAACGTTTGTATAAAAACTTCCAAAGAGGAGTTACATGATATAAGATTCCAAAATTCTCTCTTTCAGCCATAAAACGACATGAAATAAAATTTCTCAACAAGATTCGTGTGCATCAGTTTATTTCTCAAAACTGGTATATCGATATATGTATGCGCTTCAATTACAACCTGAAGTCATTTATGTTGGTCTCAAATTTACAGCCAAATAACAATACGCTTTCGCCAATCTAAGATACTGGCTAAAATATCATAAAGGAAACTCCAAATAAAATACATATGCAATTTATACGCAATAAAACAGTTCCCATAAAAATCCAAGGGATAATTATAAACTGAATGTCATCAAAATCTTCACATCTGACAAAAAAAATAGCAGGTAATAAAATTCTCATACGCAATCCACACAATGAAGTATATCCATTTAATTCCAAATTTTCATTCTTGAGTCATAAAACATCATAAAATACAACAAAACTCGCAAATAATCACAGGAGATACAGTAGTTTCATTGCAAATTTAAAACTTGACCCAAATCTCATATGTACCAAAAAATTCTTAAAACTCGTAAAAAAAATGTTCGCACGCCCCTTGGGTAAGAAATGGAACATCTCCTGCCAGTTCAAATTCAAAACTCGCTTACAACATGCACTTCAAAAATATGCGATGCTAGTAAAGCAGTATGAAGAAAATTCTCAATGTAACTTGTATGCAAGTCTTATGCAACTAACACAATTTAGGAATTTTCAAAACATAGGCAACACTCTTGTATGTGTGCAAAAAACATTCCTCAAAATTATTAACCTGAAAGGTGCAAATATTTTGACAAGCATGGGACAACTCGTGCAATTTATTTCAAAAATAGATATCGTGCATGCAATTGGTCGGGACTCAAAGTCTTAAAACCACGCTCGCCAAGCCTACGAGTCACAAGACCGACTTTGTAAAGCTTTAGTATCTTAAGGTGATAATCCACAACTAGATCGATCAACTTTATAGTTTCTTCCCGATATAATGATGATTCAACAAGCCTATGGTTCAAACTTAACCATTATCTCTAACCCATATTGGTAGATTTAATGTAATTCATGATACTTAACTGTTACTCAAAGTGACAGTGCTACAAATATCGATTCTTCTAACGGTTACTCAAAGAGAATTCATTCACTACCCCATTGATCATCACAACAAGGTGACTCAAGCACACACACGTAACTATAAATTCATATTGACATTGGCTAAGTGAAAATATAAATTTACCTTATATGTGAATCCTTACCACCATCATTATGATTCTTGATACTAGTTTCTATATTGACCTCAAAATATCCTATCTTAAAATGCCAAATTGCACATTCTCACTTTTATTTACTTAGAAATACGCTAGTTTGAGTCTAGGCATCCAAAAAACAATACCTAAATCTCCCAAACTTATGCTCTGATATCAACTTGTAACACCCTCAAATTTGCAAAGGACGACTAATTTAATTTTTTTATTAATACAATACATAAAGGGTAAATCCCTTTTCTATTAATCAATACTTGAATTACCTCGAATACAAAATATAAAATAATCATCAACAAAAAGATAGAAAATGTCATACATAAAGACTAAAATAAGGTCGGGTGTTACTATAACTCAATAATTGTCGCTATCTCCAAATGTGGGAGACATCAACGATATATAAGCTAAAACCTTCTCGTGCAACTATCTAGCACTCACATCATCACGGTGTTTCTAGTACCATTTCCTCATGGACCTGACGACAAAAGGAAAACGTTAGGCCTAACGCCTAGGGAGTTCAAGCAGTTTTCATCATAATCATAAGACGGTAAAACTGAAAGACTGCTGATTAAATATATAACTTTGCAATTGAAATATATTTATCTTAAAAGCAAGATCTTTCGAAAAACCACCATTTTCTTGATGAAGTCTCGTTAAGTAAAATACGTAATTATACGTAACCAAAACTCAATACTCACACTACCAAGAATAAAGCTATAAAACATTAAAACAGGAAACATGGCTTTAATCAAGTCTTAGAAACAATTAACTCATGCTTACCCTTGGAAGGGTATAAAACAGCCGAGTATGAAGGGGGAGACTTGATTTACCGTCGGTTGTGACGAAACACATAAGTAATCCACAAGCAAATGTTACTAGTTGTGCATCACCTTAGGTATAAATTCATTGACATTAACCCAAGCAAGTCATTAAGTCAATGGTGTTCAAAAGCTTGTTCGTTTGGAAATTACATAATAATCGCAATGCCTATTTCCAAGCTACTGAAAGAGATGAATTAGAAAATACATAATAATCACAATGCCTATTTCCAATAAAAACAAAAGGAAACTCATGTTAAACTCGTTCACTTGAAAATTACATAATAATCACAATGCCTA
>NC_037532.1:20010042-20013881 GCF_001531365.2 Cynara cardunculus var. scolymus | reverse complement strand
CCTATTTCCAATAAAAACAAAAGGAAACTCACGTTAAACTCATTCACTTGAAAATTACATAATAATCACAATGCCTATTTCCAATAAAAACAAAATGAAACCCATATTAAACGTGTTCACTTGGAAAAGTACATAATAATCATAATGTCTATTTCCAAGTTACGACTTGAGATTCTCATCCCTTACGTACTTCTTAAAACCGATTTATATGCCCATGATTCATTGCACTGTAGCCATAAAAATTACATGACTCCAACTGAATGAATAATACACTCAAAGTGTGTAATATATTATATAACTATGTCATAATTGCATATAATTTCAAAAGCTCGACATAGAGCAATTTAAATCGGACATATGTCCCCAATACTAATTTAAGTCAAAATCGAGCCAAAAGCTCAACAACCCAATTGACTATTTTATATAAATCATCAAAAGCAATATAACGTATTTAACTGGCGCTTATGCAAATACATGTTCCGAAGACATGATTAACTCAAGAAAAACATCATTGATTGGGAAAAATCATTTTTCAATTAAAACCATACCGTTTATATTTTCAAAAGGTCTCATAACACTATAATATGCATTTACTATAAAATAATCTTTATTTAAATGATAATTATCAAAAGGACACACACTTATTGTTTATTTATCAAAATGTCTAAAACCCAAATATAAACATTCAACATGATTTATAAAACCAAATATACCCAATATGCAAAACTCACCAAATAATCCACACATTGATAAGTAG
This sequence comes from Cynara cardunculus var. scolymus, assembly GCF_001531365.2. Taxonomy (NCBI): domain Eukaryota; kingdom Viridiplantae; phylum Streptophyta; class Magnoliopsida; order Asterales; family Asteraceae; genus Cynara; species Cynara cardunculus. Next base: position 20,013,124 of record NC_037532.1, on the reverse strand, counting down.
CAAGTAAAATATGTTAAAACTTTAAAATTGACATTTTGGCTTGTACATAGTTTTCACAAAGCAACTTGAACTCTCCTTACTACATTTAGGCTAAATCTAGGTTTTACCTCAATCTTGAGATTCATTTAGTGAAGAGATAAAATCATCAAACTACAACTCCAAATATATGGGGCAAAGCTCTTAATAACACTTCCTTTTCTTCCAATTATTATTTATTTCGACAAATGTACAATGATTAGAATATTTAATTATGAAAAAACAAGTCACCCAATTATTATTTCGAAGAAGAATCGAATCATTGATGAAAAATAACGCACAAAGAAAACAATTTGAATTTCAAACGAGTGTATTTCCACCAACAATTATCAATAAATATATGAGACGTGGAAATAACGAAATTTTAAGAACAGTTGAATCAGGTATTGGAATTATGCATGATGAGAAAATACACAAGTATTAATCTCAAAGAAATATCCGTTCAAAGATAGTACTCATTTTCTTAAATATCATTTAAATCGTCACTTCTTAAAATCATAAAACATTTGAGATCAAAGAAGTGGTATTCATTTTAATATACTTAGAAGTCGTCCTTCTTCTAAGCATATAAAGATTAAGCACATAAAAGAATTTGATTAAAAAAATTAACACAAAAAAAATATTCCTCAAAGTCTAGCCGATGAGCAGAGATCATCACTCACTATTGTGGCCGATGAGAAGTTCATCTCTTACCACAAGTCTCTCATCGCTCATTCTTAACACTCATCGGTCAACACTCATCGTACAACACTATGTCTCTCATCGTTCAAAACTACGATAATACTCATCGCTCAACACTACGATAATACTCATCGCTCATTATGTGAAAATGCATATCACTCAACACACAACTCATTGCTCAATAACTATGTCCAGATAACTCTCTCATTGGACAACACTGTATCCAGATATCAACTTTATGGCATAACTTCTTGTTCGGATACCCTTCTTATCGCTCAAGACATTTTGAATAACACTATATCACTCAAATCATAACTCTCATGGCTCAAGGTTATGATTCATAGCTCAAGTATGTGACCGGATAGAGTCTTCATCGGACACCATTTCATCCGGATTGATCCTTCACCGGATACAACTTCATCCAGATTGGTCCTTCATCAGACACAACTTCATCCGGATTAAGCTTCATTGGACAACACTTTGTCCTCCAAAAATGCTATAAAAATTATATTAGTTAAATTCCAAACTTATAATCACATATGAATTAAAAATATTTTACTCCCCTCTGAAAATATATCAGATAAAACTCAAACACTATAATAGTTGACATCAGTTGATAAAAATCCATATACTCCCCATGGAATTTATATCTCATTCAAAACAATATACAAGATATAACATTATACTCTCTTTGAAAACAGATAAGCCTAGGTTCTGAACTGCTTTGTTTAGAAGCTGTGTTGAAGACCAAGTCCTGAACTGTGTGTTCAGAAGCTATAAATTGAAGACAGGTCCTGAACAGAATTACTTAGAAGCTATTTTAAGCACAAATTTCTATAAACTCCCTTGCTATTGCTGCATATTTCTTTGTTGCACTCTTTTTCTCAGTAGCAAAGGACTCTCTTTCTTCATCCAGACTTTTCTTATCAGCAGCAATGCTCTTAGAAATATCCAAAAATCTCTTCTTAGATTCTTTCACAAATTATTTCCTCTCAGTCTCAAATTAGCTCTTTCAAGAATAACTTTGCATTATTCATCTCAAGACCTTTCATTTTGCTTTCAAGCTTCTTCCTTTCATCATCAAACTTCTTCTCTGCCTCTTTAAACCTCTTTTCACAATTAGACTTCTTTTTAACATTAGTAAATTTATTCCTTTCCTTTTTAGACTCTAACAAACTTTCCAGTTCAATTATCTTTTTCTTTTCTTTTTCAAGAACTCTTCTTTCTGAATCCAATGCCATTTCAGCTTCATAAACTCTTGTAGTTAACTCATGATTTTTCTTTAATTGCTCAATATCTCTTTCTTTGGAAATCAGGTGAAAATCCTCTAGACATGAATTCATCAATTTGTTCTAGTAAAAGTTTCTTTTCCTCATGAACCTTTTCATTTTCTTTAACCATATCTTTAGCCCAACAAAGATTTGAATGGTTGTCATAAAACATTTCAATATATTTGTCTTGTTTTCCTTTTCCAATTTCTTTTCAAGTTCAGTAACTCTCTCTTTCAGATCCTTGTTCTCTCTTTCTATCTTTAAAGCCATTTAAAAAAAAATCAAATTGATTAATCTCACTTGATCTGTTTATAGTTCAAAACTTGGAAACCAGATTAATAACTTTACTAGTCGGACAACACTTAACACTTTCCAAACTTCCTTATCGGACAACAAATATATCTCCCAACAAATGTTATCGGACAAACCTGCTCTGTCAACCCTTATCGCCTAAAACACTTATCGTTCAAGTATTTATCGTACAAAAACACCTTATCACTCACTTCCCTTATCGATCAACACAAAACACCTTATCGGATAGGCCTTTATCCGAGAACAACTCCTTATCGTCTAAAACTTAATCGCCTAACTCTTACAAATCAGACAAGTCTAATCGTTTAAAATTGCCAACGATGAAGAAATAGGATATCAGGCAACAAAAATTCAATAGGCGATGAAGATATCTTATGCTTGATGAAGATGTTCATCGAGCGATGAAGATGTCAGTTAGTGAAAAATCTAGAATTCAATTAAAAAAAGCTCAAACTTACACCAATTTGAACAAAACTTACACAGGCTGATCCGCAATTTGATTACAAACAAGTTTCCAATACCAAAAGTAATTAAAACATATCAAATTGTCCAAATTTGATGAAAAATCTCAAGAACAGGTTCAAGAACTTTTAAAGAACACAAATTGCCAAAAATTCAAAATTGACACTTGAAATCAATTCAATTACGAAACTGAATTATTCAAATCAGTTTCAAATTGAAATTTGTTGGTCCCAAAAGGGTCTACAAGAATACTAAACAGTTTGTAGAAGGGGGGGGGATGAATACAAACACAATTTTCAAATTTAAAATATATATTGATA
>NC_037532.1:20006984-20009942 GCF_001531365.2 Cynara cardunculus var. scolymus | reverse complement strand
GGACCCCTCTGTGGAGCCTTTGGCCCTTTTGACCAACAATCTGCAGCAAATTGGCATGGCTTGCCATATCTAAAGCATCATTCCTTCGACTCTTCCTTCTTCTGCTCCTCTACCTTCTGCAAGGGCTTTTGGTCCTTCTCACCTGCATCCGATCTACCACCCTCTGTGAAGTTTCTTCTGTTGAAACTTTTGTATTCCTTCCTCTCACCACCCTTTCTGTATTCTCTGGTGATCAAGGCCAGAGTTTTCATCATCTCCTTCATCAAGACTTCTTCATCAGAACTCTCCTCACTCTCTGCTATCAAGATCTTCTTCTTCTTCTCCTTCTCTTCCTTCTGTGTTCCTTTCCCCCTTCCAGAGCTGCCATCCTCTGCAACCAGAGCAAGTGGACCACCATAGTCCCTTTTCATTTGTAGAACTTGAGGCTTTTGACTTTTAAGAGAGCCAAATAAGTCAGCCAGAGTCCAAGCTTCCAAATCCAAGGTGGCCTTCATTGACATGGTTAGGTGCATCCATTCAATTCCAAGGCTCTTCAAAAACAGAGAGTTGTTGTCCTCTGTCATTCTCATCACTCCATACCTTTTGCAATTGCTAATAAGAGTGTTTAGTCTAGAGTATGTGTTCGACAGGAATTCACCTTCTTTCGCCTTGAAGCTATGGTAATCGTCAATGCAAATTGCTCGACTGTTCTTGAGTGTTTTCTTACCTCCTTCAATCTGTTTTTCTAGTTCTGCCCAAATATCCATGGACAATTGACAGTGATCGATACATTTGAAGATTTCGTGAGGTATTGCCATGATTAACAACCGTTTGCATTTGCTGCTCAAATCAACCAATATCTTGTCCTCATCACTCCAGTTAGCAACAGGTCTTGGCTCGTAATGTTCAGGAATTTCAGGGGTTGTGCGAGTAGCAGGAACTCTTGGAATTAAGTTCATTGGCACATAAGGAGGATTATAGAGAAATTCACAAATCCTTGGGTGAATTCCCTCCCAAAAGTTAATCATTCGCACCTTCCATTGCGGATACTCCTCACGAATAAGTGTGGGAGGTTTTGATTGAGAACCAGTGCTCATGAACGAGGTATTGGCCAAGTTCGCCATTGAAATTAGAAGGAGAAAAATAGGAATAAGATGAAACTAATTTAATCGAGTGAAACAGGGTAAAATGAAGAAGATTGGTGTTCTGTAAAATGCAGATTAATACCAAAAACAGAATTAATCGAATGAGAATTCAATTCCTAGTTTGATACCAATTGTTAGGACCTGTAAATTCAGATATGGTATTTGATCTCTTACTCTGGATGATCTTTAGGACGATTACAGTGCAGCGGAAACAATGATAAGAACACAACAGATTAATATGAAGAAGATAAACGCAATAGAATAACTTCAAAGGTTTTTCAATTGATTGAAAATATAGACGATTACAATACGGAAGCACACTAAATTACAAAGGCCTAAGCTGCTATTTATACTAGTTCCTAATGACCTTTCTGACATGACCTAGACAWGTGAAATCATCCAAGCCGTCCAAATAAAGTTGATTAAAGACCTAGTCACGTGAGAAGCACGTGCATCTAACAACCTTTGAAAAACAGCAGAACAGAATCTTCACAGAAGACGAATCCGCAGACCCTCTGTGAGCCACCTCAGAGGCTCTGCGTTAATAGACTTGAAGGTTATTATTGCCAGAGGACCATTTTCCAGAACCTCTGTGAGAGACAACAGAGGTTCTGTCATTCTTGACTTGTACGATGAAACAACTTCTGTTGCTAGTCCTCTGTTGTCTTATGTGGAAGATGCCCTTCTGTCAACACTTGCAGAATACTTTTTCATACTTTTACATTAAGTAAATATTAGAGCTAACAGTTGACAACCCACCCTCAACCAATAACACCGACCTTCAAGAATCCCTTGCAATACTTCAATGCCACCTCTTCTAAATTGAAACCCAAACCCAAGACAATACCATATGTCTCCAAATGCTCCAACAAACCATCACCCAACACCACAACACCACATCCTCCCTTGCCATCCAAAGAAACCAAACACTCATCCAATCCATCGCCACACTCACGGCCCAGGCAACTGAGGCTGATGAGAACCTTACCTACATCACCACCCAACTACACACCATCATCCAAAACCTTAACACCCTACTAACCTCCATCATCTCCCAAATCCCTCAACAAGCCCCACCTCCATCCACTTCATCTATCGATGAAACCCTTCCCACCCTTACCCACCAAATGGCCACCATCCAAACCACCCTCACCCAACTCCCCGCCACAATATTAGCCTAAATCCCCCAGCCTACTCCACCCGAACCTCCCTCTGCAGGGCCATCCTTTGATGAAGCCTTCTCCTTATTCACTACAGAGGTGAGAAATCTCATCACCAATCTTCCCATCCCTCCATCTACATCCACCACCACCTTCGTGCCACCACAAGCCTCATCCTCAACCACAGAGTTTGCAACCAGAGCCGATCTGAGGGCTCTGTCCAAGGCACTTGTCTCATCTTTCAATGAGATAAGTGCCAAATTCGTTCATCGCGCCATTCATCCGATCAGGGTTCTTTCCCAAAACCTGGCCGATGAACAAAGGCACACCACTTCTCTCCTTCAAACGATGGAGGAGAGCCGATGATAGGAAGTGTTGGTCTCGTAAGGGTCTACAAGAATAGAAATAGTTTGTAGAAGGGGGGGGGGAGATGAATACAAACATAGTATTTTCAAATTTAAAATATATATTGATAGAGAAGATGAATACATATTTTACAAGACTGTTTGCGGAAAGATAAGGTAATGAAAACCTATCTAAACAATCTTTGGTTACACACAGAGCTTTAGCAAATACAAGAAAAGAGATTGCTAAAAGGAGGATCCTTTACTTAAGCTAGAAGATGCTTGAAGTAAGAATAAGGTTAGAGAGAGATGCGCGCACTCTGCATAGAG
>NC_037532.1:20003842-20004839 GCF_001531365.2 Cynara cardunculus var. scolymus | reverse complement strand
ATTTAGATCATCTCCGGTGTCTGGAATGACAGGTTCATCATCTTCTTCGTCATCGTCATCTTCATCCTCATCAATCATCATCATCACCAACAACAGTGACGGTATGAACATCATCCTTAGGGATGGCTTCTACAACCTCAGCTTGGGCAACTTCGGTGGTAGTGATTACAGGAGCAACAACTGCTTCAGCTTCGAGAGCCTCGGCCGCATCAACTGCAACTGAAGCTGATACTGGACCAACAGCCTGAGAAGCTGTAGGAGCAGTATCAAATGATCCACCAGCATTGGACCTCATCTCCCCCTCTCTGGCTAAGACCCGAGAGAATTGGCCAGAGAGTTCGTTCAAGCGCTGTCGCTGGAGAACCATGGATTCCTCCAGCCTTTGCAAAGCATTGGCTAAAGTTGTCATTGCCTCACGCGTCTCATGGAGCTGGGCGCGATCATTGGCAGAGAAAGAGGGTGCACTCACTGGAGCTGGTTGACGGACAACATCCAGGATTTGCTGAAGAAGTCCAAGCTGCTGATTACCTATCGCCTGAGCATCGTCAGCCCTGCTGTGAAGAACAACAATGGCGTCATTTTTGGCGTGAACAGCTTCTTGGAGACTCTGGAACTGACTCTGAACTTCTTGAACGTCCTCCTAGAGGGCTAGGAAGTTTGCATCAAGATCGCCTTGGCGGGACATCTCTTGGTGAACTTCGTTGACCTTGTACAGAACGGTATCAACGGCTGGAAGGAGAAGTTTGATATCTGATGCCATGCCATAGTCATCATCAACATCGTCATCTCCTCCATCATCTTTCTCTTTTTCTCCCTCTTCCACTTCTTGAGCATCAGGCTGATGCATCAAAGAAGGACCTGCAAAAGAAGAAGTGTGAGNTAAAGGCTCAABGWTARAAGAAATGAAGGGGTAGGAAGATGGAATACCTGAGGGGCCTTCAGTGACATCAAAAGGAGTATCATTGGTGGGAGCAAATATGTCCTCGAGAGGATGGAC
>NC_037532.1:20001056-20003487 GCF_001531365.2 Cynara cardunculus var. scolymus | reverse complement strand
ATCATTGGTGGGAGCAAATATGTCCTCGAGAGGATGGACATCCGTATGCTGAGGAGCATCGAGAGGAGCAACCTCAGGTCCTGTGGTGCGTGTCTCAGTATCAGGAAGGACAGTCGCTGATACATCATCGACATGTGTAAAGACCAAGGAGGGAGGAGAAGAGAAAATGGTTGAGAAAAGACATGAGTGTTCAGCGGTGGCGGCGCTGATATCTACACTTTTAGTGATTTGGGTCACTGAAGTGATTGGTGAAGGTGCCACTGATACGACATTGATGGAAGAAATCACTTAAGAGCCGGAAGGGATAACTGAAGATGCCTCGGGGGTAAGGCTTTTTCAATAACTGAAGCCTTTTAAGAGACCCCAGCTAGTGACGTAGCTGTCCCCTTTTTGGCATTCTTGGCTCTCTGAGGAGAACCAAGAGTTGGTTGAGAGGGTCGTTTTGAAGGGGTTTTGGTGACTTGGCTAGACTCGGGGGGGGGGGGGTTCCCTTGTCCTTGTCACCTGAGAAGAAGAGGTAGTGATGGCAATAGAAAAGAGTGGCACATCACTGTCTCTCAGCTTGTTCCAGAATCCTTGATCCAAGCCTAAATAATGGAAGGTTTCCTTCTTTGGGATAAAGACTTTTAAAGATTTTAGTCAATACCATCGAAAGAAACTTGGTGTAAGGCACCACCTTTTCTCGCTGGCGCTTGTTCAACTTTAGCACTAGGTCATCGAAAATGACCGCAACATAATTTATATTGCGACGCTGAATCGCAGAAACGCCTATGATCAAGGCAATCCTGGAGGCCTGGTCCTGACCGCCAGTTTTTCCACCCATGCATTGGATGAAGTGAGAAAATAAGTATTGCCAGACAGTTGACATCCTATTTTTCTGAATCTTCGTGAGGGATTTGAGAGGAGCACTGGAGTCCTTCTTCATTGGCCACTGGTAGCCAATGGCGCCGAGGAAAGAGATGATCTCGGCAGTGGAGGGTTCGCTGTCGAAGGGACCCCTTGGAAGACGGAGAGCTGAGCGGAGTGTAGAAACCTCGAAATTCACTTCCATATGGTTGAAGGTGAAGTGGATTTTCTCCATTGTTCGTCCAGCTTCGTCTTGGACCTCGACGACCTCAGCAATGTACCAGAACTGCTGGAGAATTTCCTTAACCATGAGAGGTTCATGGTTGAGAGCATAGCTGAGTGACGACTGTTTGAAAAAGTCAGCCGCCTCTTGGTAGAAGGCTCTTGTGGGGGGTATCTCTAGCAAGGCAAGATGGTTATTGGCCTTGATGGAGATCTCGTCAATGGTGAAGTTGACGTTCTTGGCTGCCATTTGTATTTTGTTAAAAAACAACATAAACAGGAGGATAAAGGGTTAGAAATATACCAAGAATATATGGTTAAAAGATTATAGAAAAAGTTTTTAAACAAGGAAAGACTTCATTTGAAAAAACCATAAAAAAGTTAGGGTTTTTCAAGTAGAATGTGTATGAAGAAACATATTTGTTAATCAAGAAGGAAATGATTAAAAATCTTTAGTCTAATGTATTAAGAGAACAAAGTTCTTAACCACATTAAACAGATTTCTTATAACAAAGAAGAAGAAAAGAAAATGATCCTGACCTTTGTGATTGAAGAGGAAAGGTCAAAAAGAAAGGGTTTAAAGAGTGTTCTTGCTTTGAAAAAATATTAGCAGAGGTTCGTCTAATGATTTTTGAAAGCGTAAAGAGAAAAGTGAAGAAGAAATCTCATATTTATAGGTAAGAGTAGAGAGAGAAGAAATATGAGAGAGAGAAAAGACGACGGTTCAAAAAGTGGTCATGATGAATAATGTGCCACGATCTCATCCACGATTGGATGGCATTTAATGAGTTAGCATAGTGACAAGTCATTTTGCATGTCCCAAACCGTTGCTTATGGAAAACAGAGAATGTCGTCATAAAGACGTGCATTTATTATTTTCTTTTAAAAACAAAAATTGTTTTTAAGAATATGAAGAGAAGTACTGAGAGACTTCATTAAAACAATTTAGCACTAAAAACAAGAAAGTATTCAGTGATGGTTTTAAGACATCATGTTTCAGTGAAGAGAATCACTGAAACTGATATTTAAAAAACTTTTTGATCACTGAAGAAAAGAGTCAGTTGATCGTTTTAGATTTTTAAGATAAAGTATAAAAATATACTTTAAGATGTGGTGAGTATAGAGAATCACTGAGACCACCTTTTAAAAAACATTTTATCACTGAAAAAGAGAATATTTAATGAGAGTTTTTTAAGTTTTGGAAAAGGGAGTAATTATACCTTAAGAGAGTAGATATATTTACTCAAGAGTTCAGTGTTAAGTATAGAGCACTGAATTATTTCACTTACTGAGTGATGTTTCAATGACTGAAGGTTAATCTTCAGTGTTCAACATTCCCAATTCGCTGATCAAGATATTAAAT
>NC_037532.1:19978709-19995158 GCF_001531365.2 Cynara cardunculus var. scolymus | reverse complement strand
CACATGTATAGACAGGCTTGTAATCACTGAATACCGCTTCAGATCACGTAATCGCCAGTCTTTAATCTTCAGTTTCAGTCTTCGACGTTAGCTGAAGGTTATTTGGTGTGAGTGTTGTCTTCTTGAAGTATTGCTGTCTTTGATAGATTTACAATGCAAGTTCTTCAGCGATCATTGAACATACTCGGTGATGATCGCTGGAACTGAAAATACAGAAACATAAATACAACGTGAAAGAGAAAAGGGATTATCATCAAATCACTGAGAGAGAGGATCAACAGAAAGTCCTGAAGGCGTATCTTGCGTCCTTCGGGAAGGACAAAAAGAAGAAGAGGAGTAGAGCATCTTGCTCCAGCAGCCGCCAACACAAGAGGCCACGACATGAAGACCAAGACCCCGATGATCAAGGTCTTGGACCTCATGAGGGGGAGACACAGGCCGCGGCTGCACAACAAACAGAATCCGCTGCACCACCACCACCACCCTCAACCGAAGGAACCCAAGCAAGGGAACCAGAGGCTCTGCCCTCTGAAGATGTACAAAATGTACATGTTCTTTTCGCTACAACCCCAGAACCCATTGTGTTGAGTTCCTCAACCGATAAAAACCCAACCTCCCCACCTTCCACTCCATCACCTACACCAAACCTACCCTTAACTCCTTCACCAACTCCTTGCACCATAGAACCCTTCACCATCTTATCCATACAACCAGAACCGATAATAATCCAACCTTTATCACCCCAACAACCTCAAACCCAAACAGAACCCCATGAACCAGAAACCACCCAAATCGAACCCAATGAACCAGAACCAACCCAAGCCGAATCAACCCAACAAGAAACCATATCTTCACCAACACATACACAACCCTCAACCCAACCACCTGTGGTGCAAGTAGATATTCCCTCTTCGTCAAGGCAACCTCCGCAGAGCCTTGTCGAAGAAATTATACAGAATATGTAGTCGCTGCGTAGACGTCCAGAGTTGCCACCCAAGGAAACCATTATGATGGAAAACATCCATCAACACTTGTATCACGACCGCGATGAAAGTTTGACCATCAATCCTCCGATATCGCTAGAGTCCATGGACCTTCTACACCATAGGTTTATTAGACAGACCACCCAAGCACCCTAGGCTGTCTTCTCAAACGATGGCATAAGGAGGGTCTTGGATCTAAAAGTGAGGACCTTCGCCAATAGAGCCATACGATACATCAAGTTCACAGTGGAAAGAGTACATGGTCAAATCAGCGTGTTCAACGAAAATGACCTCATCAACCTCAATCCCTATGACCTGATCGAGCTTTATGCATACATGGCTCAGCGACAGGATCACGACTTCAGATTTGGGATGGCGAACAGAGCTGTGGTAAAGACAATGAAGACCCTGGTAAATCATCGAGCCAAGAGTGATTTTGAAATTGCTCTTCGCTTAGGCATCGAAAGACTCTCATGCGCTCCACCAAATAAAGACTTCCCAGGCCTGCAAGAGAAGAGATCTGCCTCAGTCTTAACTCAACCCGAGCTTGGACTTGTTTACAAGAATGATTTCGGGGCAAAGAAATTCTTCAGACTAACTGAGGCATTCAAGCATTCATCGGATACACTTGAATGGTTTCAGAAAGTCATCAGAGAAAGACTTGGTACAAATAACGTGCCAAGAGAAGAAGGGAGTCAACTCATCCATGAGATATCGACAGTCATCGGCTATCGGAGACTGCTTATGCGCTTCAGGGAAATATTTCAAGGTAGATCATGATGAGTTGTAAATTTTTGCCTTAATATGTCTTTTGATTCCAGTATTGTAAGAATTTCATCATCCAATGAAAATTTGGAATTTGATGTTTTTCTATTAGATTAGTCTTTGTTCTTCACAATTGTTTCTAGATTAGTCTATGTTTGTTCTTTCACTACTTAGGGGGAGATTGTTAGACCCCATGATCCATAAAGTAAAAAGGTAATGAAAGACAATAAGTGATGAAGAACCAGAAGATCGATGAAGACATCAAGACAGAATTGGCTAAGTCTGGAGAACAACCGGAGGGCCAATGGACAACCAGGGATGCGATGGAAAGAGCATCTTCATCGCCCCTCTGGTCAATAACACTTAGAGAATTCTTCAGCAATTCATCCAGAGGCATACAATGAAGATTTAAAGATAAGGATGATTCATCATACCATGGAAGATAGCTGGAGATGACAAGTCGACAGCTGGACTTCAAGTTTATATTAGATTTATAGCTTATCCATAGTTTAGATAAACATTATTTGTTATTAGAAGATTAGCTTGAAAGTCTACTAGATAGTTATCTTCTAATTAGCTCACTAGTATAAATAGGTGATTAGGCCTATTGTACTAAATGTCTCTTTTACGTTTTTCTTATTAATAAAGTGAAATCTTTGACGCTCAAGATTGTTCTTTAATGTTCATAATTTACTCTTGAGTGTTTATCACTTTGTTCATCAAAACACTATAATTTGGTTATTCTTAACTTGATTATCAATGTTATTGAGAGATCTGGGATCAACAAGATCAATAAGATCATATATCGCATTTACCAAACATCATCAATCCATAACTTATACAACCAGTAATCAAAATAATACTTAAATGCTGTTTTTAAAAACAAAAACTCACCTTTTTGTAGATTCAGAGTTTTGGAAGAAAACAACAAACACGAATTAGAAATGATCCCGACTTCAACAAACTATACGCACAATATACTTTCACTCTTAATTTTCCAAAAGTGGCAGAAAAACTTTACCTCCTAACTCTCCTCACTTAAATACCCTTCCATAAATGGAAAGGCGCTTCTAAGATAAAAAATTTATAAAACTTCTTTTATCACCCCATGCATATACACACATGTGTATACATCATATGCGTGCAAATAAATTCATGCACACATACCACATAAACCTCATATACTTCCATGCATAGACATGCATGCACATACAACATGCATACCTACATAAACACATGCACCCACACATGTATGCATATAAAACTTCATACATCTTCATGTACGTGAACATACACACTCACATTTTGATCTCATGTAAGCATGTACCCATATGATCAATTATAGTAATTAACCACATATTCATGTGATCACATAACAATTACCTCAGGTGATAACCAAGACCCAATTATCACATTATCCACCCCTCAAAAGAATTCCGTCTCGGAATTCATTCAATCAAATAACCATAAATATTCGGTTCTTATTTCCGATTCCAACTCCCAGGTTGCCTCAGAACCTTTGTGAAAATGCTACTGAACTTTTACCAGATTGATTTCCTTATTTTGTAGTATTTTGGTTTTTCGATCGGTTATTACTTCTGGTGTTTCCACAAAGTTTAGTTTTTGTCTAGTCTTACTTCTGGTAGTGGCATTGCCAGAGTCCAATCCGCCAAACAATTCCGGAGATTAGACACATGGAAAGTGTTATGGATCGAACTAAGTTCTTCTGGTAGCTCTAATTGATAAGCAACCATCCTGACTCGCTTGCAGATTCTGAATAGCCCAATATATCTTGAACTGAGCTTACCTCTCTTACCGAATCTGATTACCCCTTTCCATGGAGAGACTTTCAGCATCACATAATCTCCCACAAAGAATTCAATTGGTTTACGGCGTCTGTCGGCATAGCTCTTCTGACGGTCTTGAGCTGTTTTAATTTTCTCTCTGATCTGCTTAATTTTCTCATAAATGACTTGAACAATTTCTGGCCCTGTTAATCATCTTTCACCTACTTCATTCCAACATAACGGCGTTTTGCACTTACGACCATACAAAACTTCATACAGTGCCGCTTGGATGCTGGAGTGATAGCTGTTATTATAAGCAAATTCAATTAACGGCAGATGATCTTCCCATGATCCTCTGAAATTTATTACACAAGCCCTTAACATATCTTCGAGAGTTTGAATTGTTCTTTCACTCTGCCCATTAGTTTGTGGATGATACGCTGTACTCAGTCAAATATGAGAACCCAAAGCTTTCTGAAAACTTTTCCAAAATTTTGATGTAAACCGACTATCCCTGTCTGAGATGATAGATGATGGAACCCCTTTTTTGGTCACAATCTCTTTAATGTAACTGTTAGCTCCATTATTCCTATCTTGTAAAAGTATAGAAAAAGTATATTGTAAGACTTCACAGAAGGTTAACTCCATAGAAGACAACAGAGGATTAGCGACAGAAGCCGTATGATCGAGCAAGTGAAGAGTGGCAGAACCTCTGATGCATCTCACAGAGGTTCTGGAAAATAGTCCTCTGTCAAAAGAACATGCAAGTCATTTACAGCAGAGCCTCTGAGATGGCTCACAGAGGGTCTGCGGTTTTCGTCTTCTGTGAAGTTTTTGTTCTAACAGTTTTCGAAGGTAGTTAGCCGCATGTGCTTCTCATGTGACTAGGGCTTAAACGACTTTCTTTGGACGACCCAGATGAAGACACGTGTCAAGATCTAGTCTCTAAGGTCGTTAGGAACTAGTATAAATAGCGGACAGGGCCTTTGTAAACTGTGTGCTTCTAGTATTATAATTGTCAAAATTTTCAATTGAAATGATTGAAAACCTTTAGAGCAATTTTCTTGCATTCATCTTCTTCGTTGAGACTGTGTGTTCTTGGTGTGTTTAGAATTTCTAATCACTTACTTACTCTGTTTTGCTCTTATTAATATTTCCGCTGCACTTCAATTGTTTTAGAACTTATTTAGAGTATTAGATCAATACCAAAGTTGAATTCAGATCCAACAATAACTCCTTGCCAATCTTTTTACAAATAAGTCTCTTTCATCAGAAGAAAATGCACAGCTTTCGATAAACGATCCATAATTACCCATATGGCATCATATCCTTTTGAAGTTCGAGGTAATTTCATGATGAAATCCATCGTGATATAATCCCATTTCCACATAGGAATCTCTAAGGATTGTAGAGTGCCATAAGGTCTCTGATGTTCAACTTTAATTTGCAGACACGTCAAACATTGTTCCACATACCTAGCTATGTCTTTCTTCAACCTAGGCCACCAATAAAATGGTTTCAAGTCTTTATACATTTTATTGGTGCCAGGATAAATAGAATACCGAGATTTGTGGTTTTCATTCAGAATAATTTCTCGGGTATTCCCATAGCATGGTATCCACATCCGTCCTTGAAAACATAAAATTTCTTTGTCATTCTTTTCCAGGGTGGAAATCAATTTACCTAAGCGTTCAAACTAGAAATTATTTTCTTTGACAAGTTCTTCCTAACACTTTGAAATTTCACCATGGAGATCTGGCAATAGATTCATTCTCATAGCTACAACCCTGATTGTTCCACTCTTCTCTTTTCTTCTTAAAGCGTCTGCTACCACATTGGCTTTCCCTGGATGGTAGAGAATTTCACAGTCGTAATCATTTACCAATTCAATCCATCGTCGTTGCCGCATGTTTAACTCTTTTTGGTTGAACAAGTGTTGGATACTTTTATGACCTGTAAAGATTTGACATTTCGTTCCTAACAAGTAAAGCTTCAAAATCTTTAGAGCAAAAACTACAACTGCAAGTTCCATATTGTACGTTGAATATTGTTCTTCATGATCCTTCAATTGTCTGGACGTGTAAGAAATAACTTTTCCTCTCCGCACCAATACGCAACCCAAACCTAATTTCGAAGCATCACTACAGAACATGAAATCTTCTGATCCTTCTGGCAAAGACAAAACTGGAGCACTGCAAAGACGATCTTTTAACAATTGGAAAGCTTTTTGTTGATTTTCTTCCCACTAAAACTTAATATTTTTTCGAGTCAATTTCGTCAATGGTACTGCAATTCTAGAGAAGTCCTGAATAAATTTTCGGTAGTAACCTGCTAACCCCAGAAAACTATGGACTTCAGAAGGAGGTTTCAGAGCATCCCATTTCTCTACTACTTCAATCTTAGCAGGATCAACTTTCACTCCTGGTTCAAATATGACATGACCCAGAAATTGAACTTCTCTTAACCAGAACTCACATTTGGACAGTTTTGAAAAACTTTTCTTTCTTTAAAAGTTCCAGGATCAGAAGAAGGTGTTCAGCATGATCTACTTCAGATTTCGAGTATATAAGAATATCATCGATAAACACAATAACGAATTTATGGAGATATTCACTACATACTCGGTTCATCAGATCCATAAAAGCTGCAAGAGCATTGGTTAGACTGAAAGGCATAACCAAAAACTCATGATGCCAATACCGAGTTCGAAAAGCAGTCTTACCAACATCTTGTTTGACTTTTAACTGATGGTATTTCGACCGCAAATCGATTTTTGAAAAGTAACTGGCTCCCACCAATTGATCAAATAAATCATCGATTCTTGGTAAAGGATACTTATTCTTAATTGTTATCTTGTTCAATTTCTGATAATCAATACACATCTACATTGGTCCATCTTTCTTCTAGACAAACAGAACCGGAGCACCCCAAGGTGAAGTACTCGGTCTAATGAAACCCTTGTCTAGAAGATCTTTCAATTGAGTAACCAACTCTTTCAATTCTGATGGAGCTAACCGATATGGTGCTCTTGCCACTGGTGCTGCTCCAGGTATCAGATCAATTTTGAACTCGATAGATCTATCAGGCAATAGCCCAGTCAAGTCTTTCAGAAAGACTTCTCGATAGCCACAAACAACAAGAATTGATTCTTGCTTACTTTTTACTTTCTTTGAATCTATCACATAAGCCAGATAACCCTGACATCGTTTCTGAATACATTTTCGGGCTTTCAGAATTGATAACAAGTTGGTATAGTGATCCTGCCGATCACCATATATAACAATTGGTCCTTTCTCCGGCAGATCAATACTGATCATTTTCTTGTTACCCAAAATATTAGCCCAATTATCTGTTAACCAATCCATTCCCACTACAACGTCAAATTCTTCATCAACATAGGAAATAAATGGATCGACAGCCTACACCCCTTACTTACAATTATACAATCAATAAACGCATAGGCAACAAATACACAACTATTAGAGGTATCAACCATTAATGTATCATCAAGGGGCAGATAATTCATATATGCACAATTAGCAAATGATGGTGATACGAAAGAAAAATTCGCACCAAAATCAATTAGCACTTTATCATATATAGAATTAACGAGAAAAGTACCTGTTACCACATCTGGTGTTGGTTTGGCCTCAGTTTTCGTCATTTGAAATAATCGGCCCCATGCCCCACTCTGTCCTCCCCTCAGTGCACTAGGCCTCCCATGGGTACTTGGGGTATTTCCTCCCATGATTAATCGAGGAACTCTTAATCGGGGACAATTTGGTCGTATATGTTCGGGCGAATTGCACTAAATATATCTTTTAGGTATTGCACAATCCCTCAATAGATGACCTGACTCGCCAAATCGATAACACTTCTTCGGGTCAGGTTGACAATTTCCCTGAGCACCTGTTGACATCGTGGACAGGCTCTAACAGTTGGTTGTTGTGGAGGTCGGTTATCAGTTTTTATGAATTTGGGTCTTCAAAAACTGGTTGAATACCCCTCCCACCTTCGTTTCTCTACTAATTTTTCTTCACCCTGCAAATCTAACCTTATCCTCCTAAGAACAACTACTGGTGTTAAACACTGATTCAATTTCCTTTATCCACATTGCCTTTACTGGATCTCTCTCTCTTCTGAAAATGTTGGGGGTTTAGATGTTAGAAACATTTTTATGTCTTCCCCTCTATTACTGTTTGCTGCTGGAGCTGTAGGATTCATTCCAACTCGTTCAGTTTCCACTCTGGCTGTTAATCCCATGATAGATACTAGAGTTTCTCTTAATTTTCCCATTTCTGCAGCCAAAACATCTCTGGTTATATATTCTGGTTGAGACCCATGCCCTTGATTGACATTTCCCGAAATGGATTCCTCTAAATCAGGATGAACCTCTGTTTGATTTCTTCCTTGAGCCTGACTCCTCCCTTGGCCTCTACCTCGGGTTCTTCCCCTGCCTCGATTTCTAGAAATATTAGTCGGAGCATTAACATGAGATTCTTCTATCTCTCTCTCTCTCTCTCTCTCTCTCTCTCTCTCTCTCCGAGATTAGGGTGGGCGATCCTTTCAAACCTTTTTGATCGACTGGCCATCTGCAGATATTTTAATATTAAATATCACGTATTCACATTCTCAAATATAATAAGGTGTCATATGTACCCTTAAAAGTTCATAATTACATTGGCCATTTGTAATTTCAAATTTACCTTACATACTACCCTCTTTAATCTATTATATTTATTCCCAGTGATACTATCTATGTCCAGGAACCTTTAATATGCAAATAACAGTTTAAGTCTAGGCATCATACTCCGAATACCTAAATCACTTAAACTCAGGCTCTGACGCCACCTTCTGTAACACCCCAATCTCCACATTTGCATATAACATATATTTCATATAAAAGAAATATATATTACACCACATAGGTCCCACTAGTACAAGAATTATATATGTACATAATTTACATATCAAAAATTCCAAAAGAATATCCCTACACTATAACATGTAAAGAAAATAATTATATTTTCCCCTTCCCCTTATTATCTCGAGACCCCGCAGTTCCTGCAATGCACATTTTCAAAATAAAAAATGTGGGTTAGACCAGAAGGTGTAGTGAGGAAATCCTTTCTATTAAGACTGAATTTCAGTGTTAAATTGTATTCATCTTGAAAGATAAAATTGTCTAAAATTATTGTAAAGTCATCGTGTTTGACTTTTTTGATAGTTTGCCTTTGACTTAGAAGGATTCAAGTTTGACCCCATATAAAGCTTAGTCTTAGTGTAATTGTAGTAGATGAGCTCATTTATAAAGATACATAAAAAAATAGAAAGTTGACTATTTGACTTTCTCTCTCATCTCCTTCATAGTGTTCTTATTGATAAATCAAATCTGCCATGGATGTTTAGAGATTACTTGAAGATTGATCATCAAAGAGGACTTACAATTGGTATCAGAGCATAAGAGAAGCAATTTGATAGAATGATTACACAAAATTCGAGGAATTTTTGCATGGTTTCTGGATTTTTAGTCACTGTTCATCGCTGGGTTCATTACGTTCTTCGTGTTCTTCATTTTTTTAGAGTTTGATCCAATTTTTTTTCAAAATCATGTGTTTGTGTGTTAAATTTGTGAGTTGTGTGTGTTTTTGATTTATGAATCTTTGTTATACACAAAGATTTGCGTTTTGATTTTTGTTTTTCAAGATTTAGTGAATTTTTTTTGTGTTTTTGAAATTTGTTGTTCTTAAATTTTTTCATAAAATTCAGTGTGTTTGATCTATTTTTAGTTAATTTTTTTGTTGTGTTTGTGTTTTTGATTTTTTTTCCTTTCTTTCTAAATCGCTCATATGGCCCAATTGGTTTAGGCCCATTCATCACTCATCACACAGATCTCTCATCCTCACATTCATCTCGACATCACTTATGAAGAAACTGTTTCATCTTCATCGCTTAATCACTGTGTCCGATTTCATCCAAATCGCTTATCAGCTTGACCGATTTCATCCTAAATCGCTCAAAGGATTCATCCGAATTTCTAAATCGGACACATGCCTAGTCGATTTCTCGGTATATCGCTCAACAGCTCATCCGGATTTCACCGATTTATACTTCATCGCTCAGACCCCTTTGAATTTCACTTAAATCGATTGATCATCTTGTCCGATTTGCTGTAAATCGCTTACTTCCTTATTTGGATTTCAAGTTCATCGCTAATCAAAGGCATCCGATTTCGATAGTTTTACAGCTTTGACTGAGCTTAGAACAGTCACTCATCACATCTGGATTTCTTTTTCCTTGTAGTTTTGACTGATATTGGTGACAGTCAATCTTAGCCTAAATCGATTTTAACTCTGTTCAATTTCATCTAAATCACTCAAGTTGTTTTAAATCGTTCAAAAGTTCTAAATCGCATAACTGTTATTGATGTGTTCTTGAGACTGGTTTCTGTGTTTTCTACGATTTCAATAACGAGGGAAGAAATCTACAAAGGCTAATCAGAGGTGCTGGCATATTGTGTTCTTACAATTTGTGTGTCCTGAGTTGAGGTTAATCACATACCTTCATTCGATTTTACCCTTCATTGCAGATTTGCTTGTCATCTTCTGCAGTAGAAATAAAGGAGAAGATCATCCAAAACTCTAAATCGTTCACCTCCTATCTGGACTCCATCTTCATCGCATACTACTTTAATTTGATTTCTTCTAAATCTCATACCATATTTCACCATATTTGTTGTTCATCGAACAAAAGGCTTACCGATATTATCCTAATCTGCTCACTGCTTTATTCGGATTCGACTTAATCGCTCACTTGTCTTGTCCGGATTCAACACTTAGTCGGGAGCATCCTTTCTTGTAGCCTACCCGGATTCCTATCTCGCTCAAGCTTTACACGGATTTGATTTAGTCGCATCTTGCTTCCTTCATCGGCCAAGCAGCTTAGATTGGATTCTCAGTCTTCTTCGTTGCATTCTCATTAATCGGTCAAGAATTTAAGCCCTAAATTGTATTCTTTTTGGACTCAAGTTAAATCGTAGGCTTAACTTCAATTTGGGCTTTCTTGTTTCACCAAGCCCATTTCATTTTAATAGCTCACTAAATCATTTTCTTGGGCTTGATTTGGGTTTAATCAATTTTTTAACACTATTTTTTTCTTCTGATTTTTTAACATTTTGAGAATTTTACTGATTTTGTCTTTTTTTAATCTGTTTTTAACTGTTTGAGAATTTTTGAACTGATTTGGATCGCGTAAACTGTTTTAATCAGTTTTAACTGTTTCTGATTATTTTTAACAGTTTTTAACTCTTTTTAATAGTTTTTACTGATTTTTTAACCGTTTTCGCTGATTTTCTGATTTCTCAACAGCTTTTTGTGTTTTTCTGATTTCTTTTAACTGATATCATCGCATTTGATTCTGTTGATCAAACTGATTTTTAAAATGGCAGTTTCTTTGGAGAGAGAGAATAGAGAGTTGACAGATAAGATTTCAGATTTGGAGAAGAGCTTAAAAGACTATATAGATAAATATATTAATATGTTCTATGAAAATCATGTAAATGTGGAATATATTAAAGATTTAAAATGGGATCATCAAGAAAAATGTGAAAGAATTGAGAAGGACTTTGTGTATAAGATTGAAAAGTTGGAAAAAACTATGGATTCTATCAGAAAAGAGTGTGATGATGAATTGAAAACGTGGAGTAAATCTAATAAAGATCTGTTTAATAAACTCCAAAAAGTACAGAGTAAACTTAATGCTGAGAGAAATTCTCCAGGTAGGAAACATACCGAGACTGAGGACTTAATTGATAAATTTCATAAGTCTGAGAGTGATCTGATTGAGTTAAGAAAATTACTGGACTTAGAAAAGGAGAAAGTGTTGGAAGCTGAGAAGAGTTTGAATTTTGAGAGAACATAGTTTAAGAAAGAGAAGAAGAGATTTTTTAAGGAAGAGAAAAGATTTGGTGCTGAATGCGTATCTTATGAAAATAAGATAAACTCTCTCGAGCTGAATGCTAAAATGCTGTTAAAGCAGATCTCTAATTTTGAGCAGCTGATTATCTTGGAACGAGCCAAGATAGATAAAGAGAAGAACGACATCAAAGAAGAATGTCTGAGCCAGAAACAGAAACTGTCTGAAATCATTGCTCAAAAGCAAAAAACTTTAGATGAAGAAAAGAAGCAATTTGCGCTTGAAAATCGAAATACTGCAAAGAAATATGCAGCAATAGCTAAAGAGCTTGTAGAAAAGAAAAAGTGGCTTAACATTGCTTCTAATAATGAGAAAAGCAGCTCAGATGAAGAGAGAAGAGAGTTTAATAATCAGAAGAAGAAATTTGAGATGCTTAAGAAGGAGTTAGAAGGTAAACTCCTGGATACTTCAAAGAAATTGTCTGATCTGAAAACAGAACTTGAAACTGAACAGAAAATGAGAACTTAACTCAAAGAGAAGTATGATTTAGTTGTTGTTGAACGAGACCAGCTTTTAAAGAAAGTCAAAGACTTTTCGTGTGCTCACAGTTCAATTGGTTCTCCTTCACAGTGTAAAACAAGCTTCTATGACTGTTCTATGTCTAACAATTATTCAAGCAGTCCTAAATCTACTGTTTCTAAGAACTATTCTCGTTCTTCAAGTCAGTACTATCAAGGGTATGTTATCGGATCACCCAATACACATTCAAAAGTTAAAAGCATTTGGGTTGATAAGTCTGAATCTGTTTTATCTCGGAACTCTGTTGTTACTAACAATAATCTTCCTTGTTTTGTGAGATCCACTTCTGACTCGATAAATCTTAGCAAGAAAAGGATCATGTGCTCCACCTGCAAAACTACTGATTTTGTGAACAAGAGGAGGTACAACAGATGGAATGCAGACAACAGATATCAGAAAAGTTGGAAAGGTAATAACAAGTATGATAACTGGTATGGATCTTATTATGTATATAATCATCCTGTTAAAAGCTCGAAAAAGAAAATATCTAACAAGAATAGATGGTTTGGAAGTTATAACATCCACAACCTGATACTAACAAAGAATGACCCAAGTTCGTGTAGGTACCAAAATCTGCCTAATCTTATTTTGCAGGTGCGTCGTTATCATGCTGATCAGAATATCATATCATTGATGCACAAATTTAGGGGAAGGTTGTAATATGTTCCAAACAAAGGCTTCTAAACATTCAGTTTAGGACCCGTGCTTAAACATTGGGGTTTCTAAACACCCAGTTTAGGACCCGTGCTGTAACACCCCCAAACCACACATTGCATGTAACACATATTTCATATAAAAGAAATACATGATATCATCCCATTCAGGTCCCTTAGTACAAGAATCTAATATGGCCAAATACAAGGTCCAAAAATTCTAATACATCACTTGTTTTAATCAATCAAAACTATACATTAAAGAAGATCATCGAGTAGAAATGTATATAAGAAACTATTAAATCTTTCCCTTTCTCTTACTGTCCGTACCTCCTGCAACACATAGTTAAAATCACAAAACGAGGGTTAGACCGAAAGGTCTACTGAGATACCCAATTTATGTTATTGCAGGGTGAAAATCACCAAAAACCTTTATGGAAAACAATTATTCATATATATAACGAATATATGAACAAATAAGAACTCAATACCAGACTTCTTCCATATTTCAAGCAAAGCTTTCACTTATACAAATCTCATACCTCTKAATCAAACAGGTTTCACATAATGCCACTTCTMAACCTTTTAAGTCAAAACAAGGTTTATAAAGATTCAGGCCAAACCTGACGTTTTCTCCTCAATAACATCTAGTCTATGATTTCCAATAAGAACCTTGATCTTAAATCTTTAAATCACAAAGAAATAAARATTCCAGAACACGGTAATCTTAAAGGATATAATAGAAAGAGTTATATCATTCAACACACATGCAAATGCCACCCATATATCCAAATGTACACCACTCCTTGATATGCCACCCTTATCCCATGGTATACCTCTCCTTGATATGCCACCCTTATTTCCTCATCAAATATTTTCACAGAATAATTTCAAATAAACCGCAGCCATTGAAATTATTATCAATACAAAATCATTTCTTTCAAAACTTCATTTTTATGATAAAATAACATTTCTTATCGAAAACACATCATTACATCAAATCCGATCAATTTTGATCTAGCCGGACTTCAAATCCGGTCAACTATCCAGACAACACACAGAATGAACCTTGTCCGATTTACACTTGGAAATAATTCTCAATAATTTTCTCCGGATAACAAGTCCGGTCCATACCCCGCATAAAGCTTGATCGATTTATCACTTAGAATAAAAATCAACATCTTTGTCCGGATAACAAGTCCGGTCAATACCCCTCTTACCCTTTGACCGATTTAAAACAATTCGGCCACCAAGTGATCGTATTCCTACTTCCCAGTTTTAAAAGATAACTTTTCTTACCAATCATAACCCGCTCAACATTTGATCGGTTTAAAACAATCCGGACATCTGGACAAGCCTTGTCCGGTTTAATATCCGGATAAAACATTTGAGCAAAAGACTGATTTCTTTCCAAAAAAAATAAACAAGATTCATACAAAACCAGTAATAATTTTATACAAAAGAGTTTAGAAATTACTCACCTTATCAATTTTTCGAAATCAAACACTTGAAATCAATTCGAATCTTCAGCCAAGAATAATCTGATCAACTCTCTTCTCTTTTTAAATTGCATAACTTTGCCAAAGCAAGAAGAGAAAATATGGAGGCTCAACCTCCCGTTTATACTTTCCAAATCAGGAAAGTCAGCTAACAGCCACTTTTTCTTATTCACACTATATTATACACTTATGCACACATGCACACACACATGCATGCATACATATACTATGTATATATATATATATATAACATATGCATTTCATATTATGCACATTTTCACATACCAGCATGATCAAATATAACAATTTATCATGCTATCACGAAATCATTTAATTAAATAATCACACATTAATTACCTTGGGTGATAACCAGGATCCAGTTATCACATTATCCACCCCTTAAAAGAATTCCGTCCCGAATTCCTTTAATCAAAAAGCCATGGGTATTCTGATCTCATCTTTGATTCCAATTCCCATGTTGCTTCCGATCCTTTGTGAAACTTCCACTGAATTTTCACCAGATTTATTTCTTTGTTTCTCAACAACCTGATCTGTCGGTCAATTACTACTTCTGGTGTTTCCACAAAATTTAGCTTTCTGTCTAATTGAATTTCTGGCAATGGTATAGCTAGACTCGGATTAGCCAAACATTTTCGCAGATTCGACACATGAAAAGTGTTATGAATCAGACTCAACTCTTCTGGCAGCTCTAACTGATATGCTACTGGCCCAATTCGCTTACATATTCTGAAYGGCCMCACATACCTTGGACTGAGCTTTCCTTTCTTTCCAAATCTGATAACACCCTTCCATGGCGAGACTTTTAACATCACAAAATCACCTATACYAAACTCAATTGGCTTTCGACGATTATCTGCATAACTTTTCTGGCGATCTTGTGCTRTTTTTATTCTTTCACGGATCTGTTCAATCTTTTCAGAAGTTTCTTGAACAATTTCAGGACCCGTCAGCTGTTTTTCACCCACTTCATTCCAACATAACGGCGTTCGACATTTACGTCCATACAACACTTCATATGGTGCCGCTTGGATACTGGAATGGTAAATATTGTTATACGCAAACTCTATCAATGGCAAGTGATCTTCCCATGATCCCCCGAAATCAATAATACAACTTCTCAACATATCTTCGAGTGTTTGAATAGTTCTTTCACTCTGCCCATCAGTTTGTGGATGATAAGCTGTACTTAATCGGATTTCAGATCCCAAAGCTTTCTGTAATCCTTCCCAGAAATTTGAAGTAAATCGACTATCTCTATCAGAGATAATAGACAAGGGAACACCATGTCTGATAACAATTTCTTTGATGTAAATCTGCGCTAGCTTTTCTAAAGAGTATTTCTCTCTTATTGGTAGAAAATATGCAGATTTAGATAAACAATCCATAATTACCCAAATCGCGTCATACCCCTTTGGAGTTCGAGGTAATTTCTTAACAAAATCCATGGTAATGTGATCCCATTTCCATACAGGTATTTCTAAGGATTGAAGACTTCCATACGGCTTCTGATGTTCAATCTTAACCTGTAAACATGTCAGACACTGTTCCACATACTGAGCTATGTCTCTTTTCAATCCTAGCCACCAATAAAAAGGTTTCAAATCTCTATACATCTTATTGGTGCCTAGATGGATAGAGTATCGAGATTTATGACTTTCATTTAATATCATACTTCGGATATCTMCAAAATATGGTACCCAAATTCGCCCTTGAAAGCACATTAGTCCTTCATCATTCTGTTCCAACGTTGAGATCATCTTACCCAACTTTTCTGTTTTAACAACTTCTTCTTTCACAGCTTCTTGTTGGCACTTCTGAATTTTCTTACGAATATCAGGAATCAAATTCATTCTCATTGCTACAGTTTTAATGGTTCCACTTTTTTCCTTTCTGCTCAAAGCATCAACTACCACGTTATCCTTTCCTGGGTCATAAAGAATCTAACAATCATAATCATTAACTAACTCAATCCACCGACGCTGTGGCATATTTAAATCTTTCTGGTTGAACAAATRTTGTAGACTTTTATGGTCAATATAAATCTGACATTTCATTCCCAGAAGATAGTGTCTCCATATTTTTAGAGAAAATACTACTGTAGCTAACTCCATGTCATGAGTTGGATACTGTTTCTCATGCTCTTTCAATTGTCTTGACGCATAAGAAATCACTTTTCCTCTTTGCATTAGAACACATCCCAACCCTAACTTTGAAGCGTCGCTGTATACCGCAAAGTCTTCGGATCCAT
>NC_037532.1:19975640-19977039 GCF_001531365.2 Cynara cardunculus var. scolymus | reverse complement strand
GCATTACTCCCCATTGTTAACTGTGGAGTTCTTAACAAGGGGCAATTTGGTCGAATATGATCCAAAGAGTTGCAATTAAAACACCTTCGGTTAGCTGGGCAATTTCTGGATAAATGACCTGCCTCACCGCACTTATAACATTTCCCTGGGTCCATCTTGCATTCTCCCTGGTGAACCTGTCGGCACTGTGAGCAGACTTTTTCACTGATCTTCTGCTCAAATCTGTTATCATATCTAACAATTTTCGGTCCTCGAAAAGATGAAGGCCCCTCCCATTTTCTTTTCTCAACAACTTTTCCTTCCGACTGTCTATTTTTATTTCGTTCAGTCACCTCAGCTGCATCTACTGTTAGTGGAAAGGTATTGGGGTTCATAGCAATAACAAACTCTCTGATTGAGGGTTTCAAACCCCAAATAAACCTCTCTATCTTTCTGGATTCAGTCGAAACATAATGTTCGGCAAAACGAGAGTATTTAATGAATCTTTCAGTATACTCCCGAACTGTTCCATTTCCTTGCTCTAGCTTCAGAAAATCTTCCTTCATTTGTCTTACTGCCGTTTTAGGACAGAATTCATTTTTAAATCTATCCATAAATTCTACCCAAGACAGAGTCTGTAAAACATTCGTTCTAGTAGATGATTCAACTTCCCACCAGAATAAAGCATTTGACTTGAATACATAAACAACAAATCAAACTTTATCTGTTTCCGGGCACCGAATGGTGTTGAACACAGATTCCATTTCCTTAATCCAACACATAGCTTTTACTGGATCTCTCTCCCCAGAAAAGGTTGGTGGTTTGCATKCCAAAAACATCTTAATATCTCCTTCTTTGATGTGTGTGACTGAAGTAAAGGATGAACTTTCACTCTTTTCATTTCTACCCTAGCCGGTATTCCCATAATAGATGTCAGAGTTTCCCGTAACTTTCCCATTTCTTCTGCCAACATATCCCTGGTTATATATTCAGGATGTGCTACCGACCTTTCCTGAACATTCCCATAGTGAGATTCTTCATGTTCAGAATGTGTTCCAGTCCGACCTCTTCCTTGAGACTGACTTCTTCCTCCGCCTCGTCCTCTTACTCTTCCCCGACCTCTATTTTCAGATGTACTAGTCGGTAGATTTACGGGTGATCCTTCTCTTTCCTCAGATTCTGGACGAGTCATTCTTTCATATCTTCTAGTTTGGCTAGACATCTGCAAAGTCTAGTGTTAATAATCACGTATTCACATTGTCACACCCCGCTAAAGCGGAAACACGAGGCGCGTCAGTTATAAGTTCATCGCACTAGGATATATTTAACACCAACCATACATTCATAGCCATAACACAAAAAAAAATCCAAAGATTAAAATTACATTCACCGATTACATTTCAACAGAAACAAAGTTTTT
>NC_037532.1:19962332-19975540 GCF_001531365.2 Cynara cardunculus var. scolymus | reverse complement strand
TTAAAAGCGTCCTAATAAATTTACAACTCGAGTAACACTTCGTATAGTCAATTATTTATTTTATAACTCCATAACATCATCTTTTATAAAATAAATGTCTAGACGATATATATATACATATATATATATATATATATATATATATATAAACTGAAGAGCTACGCTTTAATCTCATAAAAAAATCATCGAATTACTTAAATGATTCATTCTATTTATCCCCAAATAGTTACATGGTTAAAGTAGTAAATTTCAACCTTGACGGTATTTTTATAAAGCGAAATGGTCACGTATTTCTCAAAATACACATTCTTTAATTTTAGAGGCATTTTGGTAATTTTATAAAAATAATAATATAATATAAAAAAAATGAAGCTCATAGGCCAATCCCTAAGATATATTGTTATTTCGGTAAATTTTTGGAAGTAAACACGTGAAGTATTGCTAAAATAACGATTTTCTATTTATAGGGTCATTTTGATAACCAAACGAGATAAATAAYAGCTGGGTCAAAATTTGCATTTTAAATAAACTTAATGAAAGTCTCTTTATTTTACATAAARTTATTTTCTRGAAATTCAAGAGACTAAATGCTAATTTTTGAAACTTAAATATATAATATATATTAACAACAACGGTGAATAATAAGAACAAAATATATAGATAGCTTGTTGGTTAATGCTTTGAGGTTGTGTTGCTGAGGTCGCGGGTTCGAGCCCCGCCCTCAGCATGCGCTCCTATTTTTTTCTTAAGTAACCCCACGCAGTTTAATGGGTCTTGACCAACCTGTCACCAGGCCCACACAAACCAGGCCCACACAACAGAAACTTTACAGCATCCATGGCTGCAGTTTTGAAGCTTTTCA
Source organism: Cynara cardunculus var. scolymus (assembly GCF_001531365.2). Classification (NCBI taxonomy): domain Eukaryota; kingdom Viridiplantae; phylum Streptophyta; class Magnoliopsida; order Asterales; family Asteraceae; genus Cynara; species Cynara cardunculus. The sequence goes on along the minus strand of NC_037532.1, from coordinate 19,974,678 downwards.
TCTTCGAAAATAGCTCGATTCTTGACGTTTTTTCCTTATTCTTTTTACACCAAACTCTTGGTAATATTTTTACCAACACTTTGACATAAAGAACACGAATTTTCATTAAGAAATGAGTTCCATTTACTCATTTAAAGTTTTAGTTTTAAACTAAACCGAACAAAACTTTAAACTTCAAAATCAAACCATAAAACACCAAATCTGGAACGTGAGGTTACTACGGTTCTATAGAGGACTAAAAAACGAAGCTAACCATATAAAGAACATGAATTTTAGTTGAGTATTTTACCTCTAATCGACGAAAAACGAAGATTTCGGATGTAAATTTTCGAGCTCCGATTTCTCTCCCGATTCTCAACGAAATTTCAAAAGGTTTGAATGAAATCTGTAGAGGAGAACGTTATCTACATATCTCTGATTTTTTTTTTGGCTTATTGGTTGACTAAAAGAGCCAATAAGAAGTCTCAAAGRTTGCATCGTTCCATCACTTTCAAGAAATCAGAAAATGGCATAATTACATAACAGGTCCTTCTGGTTTGTACCTGTTAACACCTGACACACCCTCTTAACTATCACGAATTTACAATTTTTACCCATGTCTTGACTTTTTCTTTCACCTTTAGTCCGATTTTGAAACTTCTTTTGATTTTTTTTTCTTTATTTATTTATTTAACATATATATCTGTGTATATATATATATATATACATAAATACGTGTGTGTGTGTTATAATAATAATAAAAATGAAAATAATAATAGAGGTAAATTATTTATTGCTCGAATTTTTTTTTTTGGGTTTTACATTTTACATTTGCTTCCCAATTCAACCAATACCTTTTCTTCATCGCTCCAGTTTGCAAATGGTTTTGGCTCATAGTGCTCAGGAACTTCGGGGGTTGTACCAGTTGCTGGAACTCGTGGAATCAAATTCATTGGCACGTATGGTGGATTGTAGAGAAATTCACAAATTCTGGGGTGAATTCCTTCAAGGAAGTTGATCATGCGCACTTTCCATTGTGGGTATTCCTCTTGGATAAGCGTGGGAAGCTTGGATTGAGATCCAGTACTCATGAACGAGGTATTACCCATGTTTGCCATTGAAATTTGAAGAAAAAAATTAAAAAATAAGAACAAGATGAAACTGATTCAACAATGAGTGAAACAAGGTAATCTGAAGAAAATGATGTTCAAGGAATCACAGATTAATAACAAAAGCAGAATTAATTGAATTAGAATTCAAAACCTGCTTTGATACCAATTGTAGGATCTGAATTCAACTTTGGTATTGATCTAACACTCTAAACAAGCTCTAAAATAATTGAAGTGCAGCGGAAGTATTAATAAGAGCAAAACAAAGTGAGTAAGTGATTAGAAATTCTAAACACACCAAGAACACACAGTCTCAACGAAGAAGATGAATACAAAAAGATTGCTCCAAAGGTTTTTCAATTGATTCAATTGAAAAAATTTGACAATTACAATACTGGAAGCACACAGTTTACAAAGACCCTATCCGCTATTTATTCTAGTTCCTAACGACCTTAGAGACTAGATCTTGACAAGTGTCTTCATCTGGGTCGTCCAAAGAAAGTCGATTAAATCCTAGTCATGTGAGAAGCACATGCGGCTAACCCCCTTTGAAAAACTGTTAGAACAGAAACTTCACAGAAGACGAAAACCATAGACCCTCTGTAAGCCATCTCAGAGGCTCTGCTGTAAATGACTTGCATGTTCTTTTGATCAGAGGACTATTTTCCAGAACCTCTGTGAGACGCATCAGAGGTTCTGCCACTCTTCACTTGTTCGCTCATACGGCTTCTATTGCTAATCCTCTGTTGTCTTCTGTGGAGTTAACCTTCTGTCAAGACTTACAATATACTTTTTCTATACTTTTACAAGATAGGAATAATGGAGCTAACACACTCACAACTTTAACTCAAAAAGACAAGAAGTTTGTTTGGGAAGAAAAACAAGTAGAAGCATTCGAGACTCTTAAGCATAAGCTATGTAATGCACCTATTTTATCCTTGCTAGAAGGCTCGGAAAACTTTGTGGTATATTGTGACGCATCACATCAAGAAGTAGGATGCGTACTAATGCAAAAAGATAAGGTCATTGCATATGCCTGAAGACAACTCATAGTGCACAAGAAGAACTATACTACGCATGACCTAGAATTAGGATCTGTAGTATTCGCGCTTAAGATTTGGAGACATTACCTTTATGGTACCAAGTGCACTGTGTTTACTGATCACAAAATCTTTAACACATCCTCAACCAGAAAATGTTAAATATGAGACAAAGAAGATGGGTTGAACTGCATAATGATTACGACTGTGAAATTAAGTACCATCCAGGCAAGGCTAATGTAGTAGCTGATGCTTTGAGTAGAAAGGAAAGGGTGAAACCAACAAGAGTGCGAGCTTTGGGAGCAATAGTAACCACGAGTTTGAAAGCACAAATTCTCGAGGGACCAGAAAGAAACATTAAAGGAAGAGAATTTGAAGAATAAGACCCTACACCACAGGGAAACTAAGTTTCAACTGAAGTCACATGGAGTGAAATACTTGGGAAATAGGGTTTGGATACCTAAGGTTAGCGATCTTAGATTGATAATTTTGAACGAAGCCCATCGATTAAAATATTCAATTCACCTAGGAGCAGATAAGATGTATAAGGATTTGAGGGAACACTATTGGTGGTCTGGAATGAAGAAAGACATTGCACTGTATGTAAATAAGTGCTTAACTTGTGCAATGGTCAAGACCAAACACCAAAAACCTTCCAGCCTACTTCAACAGCTCGAGATTCCCAAATGGAAGTGGGAACAAATATCAATGGATTTCATAACTAAGTTGCCCAGGACTGGGAAAGGGCATGATGCAATTTGGGTAATCATAGATCGACTGACGAAATCTGCTCATTTCCTACCAATCTGAGAAGATTATAAGATGGAGAAGCTGACACAAATTTACATGAATGAAATCGTTACACGGCATGGAGTACCACTTTCTATCCTCTCAGATAGAGACAGTAGATTCACGTCAAGATTTTGACAATCACTTCAAGAAGGGTTGGGTACACGTTTAGACCTAAGTACTTCATACCACCCTCCAATGGATGGACAGACGAAAAGAACAATCCAGACACTTGAAGACATGTTGTGCGTGTGCGCCATAGATTTTGGTGGAAGCTGGGATACGCACTTTCTGTTAGTCGAATTTGAGGGAAGCTGTCAAAGAAGATAAATTGAAGAATGAACGATTGGGTAAATTGATTTCCACCCTGAAAAAGAATGATAAAGAACTTTTGAGTTTTCAAGGTCGGGTTTGGGTACCGTGCTATAGGAATATCCGGAAAATTATTTTGAATGAAAGTTATAAATCTCGGTATTCTATTCATCCTAGCACCAATAAAATGGTTAAATATCTAAAATCTTATTATTGGTGGCCTGGGTTGAAGAATGACATAACAAGATATAAGGAAAGATGTATGATGTGTTTGTAGGTAAAAGTTGAACATTAGAAACCTTATGGAAGTCTACAATCTTTAAGGATTCGTGTGTGGAAATGGGATCATATCACGATGGATTTCATGATGAAATTATCTCAAACTCCACAGAGATATGATGCCATATGGGTAATCGTGGACCGTTTTTCAAAATTCGTGCATTTTCTTCTGATAAAAGAGAATTATTCATTGAAAAGATTAGCAAGGATTTACATTAAAGATATTGTGACCAGACATGGAGTTCTGTTACCTATCATCTCAGACAGGGACAATCGGTTTACATCAAAATTCTGGGAAAGTTTTCAGAAAGCTTTGGATTCTCAGATTCAGCTAAGTACGACATATCATCCGCAAATGGATGGGCAGAGTGAAAGAAAAATTTAGACTCTTGAAGATATGTTAAGAGCTTGTGTTATAGACTTCAGAGGATCATGGGAAGATCATTTGCTGTTCATCGAATTTGCCTATCATAATTGCTACAACTTTGACATCCAAGCAGCACCGTATGAAGTGTTGTATGGTCGTAAGTGTAGAATGTCGTTATGTTGGAATGAAGTGGGTGAAATACAATTAATAGGGCCAGAAATTTTTCAAGTCACCTCGGAGAAAATTGAGCAAATTAGAAAAAAGATTAAAACAACTTAAGACCGTCGAAAGAGTTATGTTGACAAACGTCGTAAGCCAATTGAATTCGTTGTGGGAAATTATGTGATGTTGAAAGTCTTTCCGTGGAAAGGGGTAGTCAGATTCAGTAAGAGGGGTAAGCTCAGTCCAAGATATATTGGGCCATTCAAAATCTGTAAACGAGTCGGAATGGTTGCATATCAGTTAGAGCTATCTGAAGAGCTTAGTTCGATTCATAATACTTTCCATGTGTCTAATCTACGGAAATGTTTGCAGATTCGAGTCTAGCTGTGCCACTACCAAAAGTCAGATTAAACAGTAAGTTGAAATTTGTGGAAACACGAGAAGCAATTACTAGGAGTTGGAAATCAGTCTGGTAAATGTTCAATTGCATTTTCACAAAGGTTCTGAGGAAACCTGGGAGTTGGAATCTGAGATGAGAACCGAATATCCGTGGTTATTTGATAGAATGAATTTCGGGACGAAACTCTTTTGAGGGGTGGATAATGTGATAACTGGGTTCTGATTATCACCTGAGGTAATTATTATGTGATTTTTTTATTAACCTGGATATCCAACCCGGTATGCAGCTGACTAATCATAGGACGAGCACTTGCTTTGCATATTATTATGTGATTATTTGATATGTGATTACGTGAATATATGATTAATTGTTATAATTAATCATCTAGATATATGCTTACATGAGATTAATATGTGAGTCTCTGTATATTTTTCATGCATGAAAATGTATGCATGATTTAGGTGTATGCATATGTTGTGTGTGAATATGGATTTATTATTATGTGCATGCATGAGGGTTTTGTTGGTTAACCACCTTTCCTTAAGTGGAAAGGTATAAATAGGAGGGATAAGGTGAAAGGCAATCTTCTTGCCACTTTTAAAAAGAAAAGTTTAAGAGTGAGTGTTTCTGTGGTTTGCTTTCATAATTTGGGAATTGAAGTAGGAATCAAATGTGATTCGTATTTGCTATCTCATCTTCAGTCCTTGAAATTTTATAAGGTGAGTATTTATCAAAAACAACTTTTGCATATGATTTGATACTGGTTATATCTTTGACAAGATGATATATTAAAAATATTGTATTGTTCTTGTTCATCTTCATTGTCCAATTTATGTTTATTCACCTGTCATTTTGTTTACCGGATTAGACATGTCCGGACACTGTGTTATCCGGATTAGTATAAAGTGTTAACTATTGAGATTTTTGCTTGGACACATTATTTCCCGATGATAGCAGAGTCCGGTCACTGTGTTGACCGATGAGAGATTGTACCCGGACAGTTATTGTCCGATAAGAGTACGTCCAGCCAAGTGATGTCTGGAGAGAGAGAGAGAGAGAGAGAGAGTGCGCTCAGATGCGATGATGATGTTTTTAATAGTTAAGAATCGTCCGGGTATGAATGTCCGGCTAAGTGTTGTCCGGACATGTGTTGTCCGGATGTGAGATAACTTAATGTGGTTATTATTGAACTTGAGTTTTGATAAATGGGACTTTTTGCATATAATATCCGTGTTCCGTTAACTCGTACAAATTGGGTTAACTGAATTTTTGATAAAATTATGCATAACATATTTGTACCCTATGCTTAACCAACTTGTACTTCAAACGAGTTTTGCGTCAAAAATGAGTTTATACCTATATTAAGTTAAAATTAAGAATCGAAAAACATGAAGGATAAAAACCGTCAAATAGTTAAACTTTATATATATATATATATATATATATATTGAGACGGTTACCTATATATATATATATAATTAAAAAATAAAAATTTAAAAAAATATATTATATATATGCATGTATGCATGAACGGCGGGTTTAATCACCGCCTCATGCTGTGTATTTCTCTCGTCCCATTTGTCTCTTCAAAATCTTCGTCTTCTCTCTGAATTTCACATCAAGTTGCTAAGGAAATCGAAGTAACAATTATATATTYGGAATCCACTMTCCGAACCCTTCTTAAAGGTATAAGTTTCATTCAGTTTCATTAAGGTGTTTATGTTAGGGTTATTTAGATCGGTTTATAAACTGTGTTTATATCTAAGTTTACGGATTGATGTTGTCAAAATCATGATATATTTAATGTTTAGAATGTTAGAACTGGTTATATTGATGTAGAAATGAAAAGGGTATATTATAGTTTCATTATGGTTAGATTGTACGTATATGTTTAACCGTACACCAATTGTTCGGTTAAATGTTGAAAAGAGTAAAAATGCATTATTAAGCTTAGGTTAACGACCATTAGACTTGTTTTACTGTTTAGTATGTTTATAGTATGTAAATGTWGCGAATCATGAAAGTTGAATCATAAAAGTTAGTCGGGAATTACGGAATCGAATTTTACCTACAATGCAACCCCTGTACTTTGGCAKTGTATAACTCACAAACCGTAAGTCGGAATAAACTCGTATTTTGCAGTCAGAAATATCTTACTGTATACTACAACTTTTATGAAGAGTCAAAAATCCAGTTATGAATCTAGGTGGCTCGAAACAGTGTGTTTTTGGGGCTGTTTACACTGTATTCGGTATTAATTTGCAGTTTTGTAAAATTCATATAAAATAGATGGATGATCCAAATGAGATTATTTTAAAAGAAATAGACTCGTATGATACAAACCTACAACTTTCATTTAGAAAATATAATCTATATTGGTCTCTAAGTAAGATAAAAATGCTTAGAAATAAGAGGGTCGGAAACGGTTGGATCGAAAGAGAATAAGGTTAACTTTTTACGTTTGAGTTTTCAATTCATATCCGGCTGTCCTTCTTGAAGTCTACATTATTTAAGTAGATTAAGACCTAAGTAATTTTATTAGAATAGTTATATTATGGTTTCTATGCTTTATAAATAGTAACCGTTTATGGATTCGTTAGGCACGCGGGTAAATCAAACTTGATCGTGAACTAAAATCGGTTAAGGTACGGATTCCATATCTCACTTGACACGGGGATAGCCATTTGCGTAAGGCTTCCTAATCCGGATAATTTGTGATAAATTCTGAATAATTTGTTCTGAATTTCCTTTATGCTTATAAAATGTTATTGAACTTTGTTTCCTTTTGAATTACGACTTATATTATTATTCGGAATATGGATCATTTTGATCAGTTGACTTGTTTTATTGCTTCATTTGTGAAACATGTTATTATAGACTCAATAACTGGAGCACCGGTATTGAGATGTTTCCATGGTGACTAAAACGATCATGGCGTCCTTATTTTTATAGTCCTTAAAAGTGGACTTGATTATGTACCGGTCGAATAGAGGGCGTATGGATCGATCCTAGGAACAGTTATCGGATATTGAATTATGGCCGTGGTTAAATCCACGGAGAGGATTGCTGTGTTGTGCTCACACCCATTTCCTCACTTGTGCCTGAATGGACTGATCATCCTTTGGGAACAACGCGTCCTCGTGATGCAGTTTGGTCTTCGGACCCTTGACATGCTTTTGGGGCATTTTGACTTTCTTTTGGATTATGACTTGGCTTTATAAATTGTTTTTGAACTTGTTATCTCATATTCATTGTTTATTTATATTATTATCCGTTCCCTGAGCATTAAGCTCAGCCGAGATTTTCTTGTCCTCGGCAGGTACATGACTTAGCATTGATTTTGGGATGAGAGCTACGGAGATGACAATATTGAAGATAACCCATTAAGTCATACTTTTGTTTAAACTTTTGATGACTAATGTAGACATATTGGTATTTTGAGACCGTATTTTGAGACACGTTATATCCGTCTGTGGTTATGTAATTATCTTTTGGTAAATTTTATTATGGTTTATATAGCACGTTGTTTGTTTTATTCCAATTGTGGCATCTCCTGTCTTTGACCACGCGGGACGGGGGTGTTACAAGTTGTGGTATCAGAGCTATAGGTTATGATCCTGTAGTACAATATAGGTTTGATCTATGAGAATTGGGTAGAACTAAGATAGGATTGTCCTAGACTTTATATTTTCCCGAGGTGATAGGGATATGAAGATAAACAGAGATGTGTTTCAAGGAGATTCTAGCGGACGAGGAACCAATCTAATAGATTAGTGGAAACAACTGAAATACAATCCTCCAATTTCATCTCAAGGAACTTCTAGTAAAGGTTTTTCGAATACGACTTCTCTGTAACGGTGCAAAGATTGTGGTTTTAAACATCGTCCTGGCCCATGTATTCGAATGACCGGCGCCTGTTATAATTGTGGTCAACGAGGTCATATAGCTCGTGATTGTAAACAAGGGCCGAAAGATAATTCTAAAGATAAAGAGAAGCAATCTACTGCTGGTGGTCGAGTGTTTACACTATCTGCTGACAAATCTACTGTGGGTATGGTTTCTGGTACCCTTTCTATTGACAGTAGAGATGCATATGTTTTATTTGATACAGGTGCTACACACTCGATTGTTTCTGAAAACTTTGAAGAAAATCTTAAATCATATGAACAATCCATTGAATTTCCATTACATATTACTACTCCCATGGGTAGTTCAGTATGTATATTTGGTCAATTCCCAAACTGTCTGTTATTTATTGGTGATCGAATTCGGGAAGTTACTTTACTACCGATGAAAATGGATCACTTTGATATCATCCTTGGCATGGATTGGTTGTCTAAACATCGAGTGACCATCGACTGCAAAGCCAAWCAAATCATCTTCGGTGATGTCAATAAACCCGAATACGTGTTCCAAGGCTTTTCACCTGAGAAAGGAACTCGTGTTATCTCAGAAGTAAATGTTAAAGCAATCGTATGGCAGGGATGTGAAGGATTTTTAGCTTCACTACAAGATCCAGAAGAGGTATGCCTTAAACTTGAAGATATTCCTGTTGTTAATTAATTTCAAGATGTCTTTCCAGATGAACTTCCAGGAGTTCCTCTAAAAAGGGAAATTGAATTTACAATTGATCTTGTTCCGGGAGCTGCACCTATCTCAAAGGCTCCGTATCGTATGGCTCCGACCGAAATGAAAAAACTTAAGGAACAACTTGAAGATCTTTCTAATCGTGGTTACATTCGACCCAGTGTATCTCCGTGGGTTGCACCGGTCCTATTCGTTAAAAAGAAAGATGGATCGATGCGATTGTGTATTGACTATCGTGAACTAAATCGGGTCACGGTACATAATAAATACCTTTTACCTCGTATTGTCGATCTCTTCGATCAACTCCAAGGAGCACAATATTTTTCTAAGATCGACTTAAGGTCTGGATATCACCAACTTCGGGTCAGAGATCAAGATATTCCTAAGACTGCATTCTGTACTCGATATGGTCATTATGAATTCATTGTTATGCCATTCGGGTTAACTAATGCTCCAACAGTTTTTATGGATCTTATGAACCGAGCTTTCAAAGATCATTTGGATGACTTTGTTATCGTTTTTATTGACGGTATTCTCATATATTCAAAGTCGAAAGAAGATCACAAAACTCACTTGCGTATTACTTTAGAAACTCTTCAAAATAAGAAGTTGTACGCAAAGTTTTCTAAGTGTGAATTTTGGTTGCATCAAGTGACATTTTTGGGCCACATTATCTCCAGCGAAGGCATTAAAAGTCGATCTTGCAAAGGTTGAGGCTATCATTAACTGGCCAAAACCAACAAATGTTTCTGAAGTCCGAAGTTTCCTAGGTCTGGCAGGTTACTATCGACGGTTTGTTGAAAACTTTTACCGGATCGCGCTCCCTATGACTAAACTTCTTCGAAAAGAATTTAAATTTGTATGGGGTGAAGAATAGGAATAGAGTTTTGAAGAACTGAGAAAGAGATTGATTACAACGCCTGTTCTTGCATTGCCATCTGGATCGGGAGGTTTTCAGGTTTATAATGATGCTTCTAAAAGTGGTCTTGGCTGTGTTTTAATGCAGCACGGCAAAGTGATTGCGTATTCCTCTCGCCAGCTCAAACCTTATGAAGTAAACTACCCTACTCATGATCTTGAGTTGGCAGCAGTCATTTTTGCACACAAAATATGGCGTCACTATTTGTACGGAGAGACTTGTGATATCTTTACTGATCACAAAAGTTTAAAGTACATCTTCACGTAAAAAGAGTTGAATATGCATCAACGACGATGGCTTGAACTTCTTAAAGATTACGACGTCCGAATTCAATATCATCCAGGCAAAGCCAATGTAGTCGCCGATGCCCTTAGCCGCAAAAGCATTGGTAATGTATCGTCTTTAACCGTTCTGTCCCATATTGCTTCAGATCTAGAACGTATGGGTATCACTTTGTGTTATTGTGGTGCAAATGAACTTTTGGCTAGTCTCACGGTTGAATCAACTCTTGTATCTCGAATCAAAGAGGCTCAACAAGAGAATGGAGAACTATGGGCTATGTTACAAAAGGCTAAAGATGATTCACAGTCTAATTTTCGAGTTGATGATAAAGGTATTATCTGGTTCTCTAATCGACTTTGTGTACCCGACAATCCTGAACTTAAAGAAGCAGTTATGAGTGAAGCTCATAATTCGTTATTCTCAATTCATCCCGGATCCACTAAGGTGTACCGAGATCTAAAACAGTACTTTTGGTGGAACGGTATGAAACGAGATATAGCCGAATACGTGGCAAAATGTCTTACTTGCCAGAAAGTGAAGATTGAACATCAACAGGCTAGCAGATTATTACAACCATTAGAGATTCCAGTTTGGAAATGGGAACATATCTCTATGGATTTTGTGACAAAACAACCGAAAACTCAGAGATGACATGATGCTATATGGGTAGTAGTTGACCATTTGACAAAATCGGCTCATTTCCTACCTATACAGAAGACGTACCCTGTTAGTAAACTGTCTGATCTATTCCAGCGGGAAATCGTGAGGTTGCATGGCACGCCTGTTTCTATCACATCGGACCGAGATCCGCGATTCACTTCTCGATTCTGGAAAAGTCTTCACCAAGCTTGGGGTACGCGATTGACTATGAGTTCAGCTTTTCATCCACAAACAGATGGTCAGACTGAACGAACTATTCAAACTCTAGAAGATATGTTACGGGTTTGTGCTCTTGAGTGGTCTGGTGGTTGGGACGAGTCGTTATATCTTGTGGAGTTCACGTATAACAATAGTTGGCAAGCTAGTATCGGCATGGCTCCGTACGAAGCTTTATATGGTCGGAAGTGTAGAACACGATCTGTTGGAATGAAGTGGGGGAACGAGCTATCAAAGGACCCGAACTTGTCCGGATTACTACTGAACAAGTCGAGATCGCAAAATAGAAAATGAAAGAGGCTCAATCTTGGCAGAAAAGTTACGTTGACAAGCATCGAAAGCATTTAGAGTTCCAACCGGGTGATCACGTCTTTCTAAAAGTTTCACCGTTACGAGGTATTCATAGGTTTGGAATTAAAGATAAACTTAGTCCAAGATATATCGGACCCTTCGAAATACTGGAACGTATTGGAGAGGTGGCATATCGTCTTGCGTTACCTCCTCAACTTTCACATATCCATAACGTTTTCCATATCTCGTCACTCCATGGATATCATTATCACCCTCTCCATGTGATTGATTATCCGTTGGACAAAGTTGAAAAAGATCTCTCTTATATTGAAGAACCAGAGGCGATAATTAATAAAGAAGAGAGACAAATGCGACGAAGGTCAATATCGTTTGTTAAAGTGTTATGGCGAAATCATTCTGAGCGAGAAGCCACATGGGAAACGGAAGAATTTATGCGAAAGGAGTACCCTTATCTATTCGAATCATGTAAATTCTCTAATCCAATCTAAATTTCGAGGACGAAATATTCTTTTTAGGAGGGGAGGATTATAATATCCGTGTTCCGTTAACTCGTACAAATTGGGTTAACTGAATTTTTGATAGAATTATGCATAACATGTTTGTACCCTATACTTAACCAACTTGTACTTCAAACGAGTTTTGCGTCAAAAATTAGTTTATACCTATATTAAGTTAAAATTAAGAATCTAAAAACATGAAGGGTAAAAACCGTCAAATAGTTAAATTATATATATATATATATATATATACACACGGTTACCTATATATATATATAATTAAAAAATTAAAATTAAAAAAAAAATTATATATATGCATGTATGCATGAACGGCGGGTTTTATCACCGCCTCATGCTGTGTATTTCTCTCGTCCCATTTGTCTCTTCAAAATCTTCGTCTTCTCTCTGAATTTCACATCAAGTTGCTAAGGAAATC
>NC_037532.1:19959033-19960852 GCF_001531365.2 Cynara cardunculus var. scolymus | reverse complement strand
TGTGTTGTGCTCACACCCCTTTCCTCACTTGTGCCTGAATGGACTAATCATCCTTTAGGAACAACGCGTCCTCGTGATGCACTTTGGTCTTCGGACCCTTGACATGCTTTTGGGGCATTTTGACTTTCTTTTGGATTACCACTTGGCTTTATAAATTGTTTTTGAACTTGTTATCTCATATTCATTGTTTATTTATATTATTATCCGTTCACTGAGCATTAAGGTCAGCCGAGATTTTCTTGTCCTCGATAGGTACATAACTTTGCAGGGATTTTGGGATGAGAGCTATGGAGATGACAATATTGAAGATAACCCATTAAGTCATACTTTTGTTTAAAATTTTGATGACTAATGTAGACATACTGGTATTTTGAGACCGTATTTTGAGACACGTTATCTCCGTCTGTGGTTATGTAATTATTTTTGGTAAATTTTATTAGCCGCTCTGGTTTATATAGCACGTTGTTTGTTTTATTCCATTTGTGGCATCTCCCGTCTTTGACCACGCGGGACGGGGGTGTTCCATTGCAATTAACGTTTGTTTGGGTTCAAAACTGTTATATTGTGAAAAGAGGTATTTTATATATTTTAAAGTGGAAAATATAATGTTTCTTCCAGATGTGGTGACGTAAGTCTGTTTTAGTTAGAAATTGTATTTTGGGAGATGTTTCTACCAGACGTGGTGATGTAAGTCTGTTCTGGTTAGAAACTATATTTGGGGAAATGTTTCTACCAGATGTGGTGACGTAAGTCTGTTATGGTTAGAAACTTTGTTTTAAGAGGTAGTTCCCCCGAACATGGTGACATTTGTCTATTCTTGCTTGGAACTGGGTGTTGGGTACTTCCATACGTGGTGACGTAAGACTGTTCTGGTAAGTATCCCTATTTTTAAGAAAACATAAGGGTGGAATATCTATGAGAGGTGTACCTAAGGATATAAGGGTGGCATTTGCAAGTGTGGGTATTAATATAAGTCTTGTTATTATCACTAATCAGATACAATATTTCTAAATCAACATTTCTTTGTGACTTGATGAATTAGAGGTATTGTTCTCTTCAGAAATAATAATTTAGATGTTATTGAGAAGGAAAAAATGATTTGTCATCAGAAGTTTTGATTGCTTAAGTTTTCTATCATGTTTTAAACATATATGTGAATGATTCAGAGGGGCTCTATTTGGTCTTTTAAAAAGAACCAGAGGACCTCTGGGTATGTGGAAAGACTTTAAAATAATTTTGGAAATTTTTATGAACCGAAAGCTCTGTATCGTGAAAATATATATTTCTTATTATCTGAAGCTCTGTACCCGAGCTCTATGTTTGGGCTCTGTATCGGAGTTCTGTCTTTTAAAATTAAATCTTTTCTTTCAAAAATATTTATAAAAAAAGAAAAGAACAAGAGGATCTTTGATTCTAGCTTATATTATCTTTTAAAACTAAGGTAGGTTCTTTCTAGACCAGAGACTTTGTTTGGTCTAGAAGATCTCTAGTTAGGTATTGTTTCATTTGTATAACACCCCCAAATCCATACATTGCATATAACACATATTTCATATACAAAATACATGTTTTCCCCCACATAGGTCCTTGATACAAGAGTCTATAATGTAAAATACGCAACCCAAAAATTCCAAAAGTATATGTTCTTGCATGTTAGCATCTATGCTTCCAAAACAGCTAAGCACGTAGGGAATTAATTCACATAACGCTCTTTCCCTTATTATCTTTATCTGCACACATATTTTTGAAAACACGAAATGAGGGTTAGACATGAATGTCTAGTGAGGTTTCCCTTTTTATGTAATGCAGGGTGAAGATC
>NC_037532.1:19955333-19957993 GCF_001531365.2 Cynara cardunculus var. scolymus | reverse complement strand
TTTCCCAAAACAGTTTTTAATACTCAAATATATAGCAATAACACCTTTAAACTATCAAAATAGTTTTACCATCTTTTCTTSAAAACCAACATAAAGACCCAGTAGTTTATATAACAATATATATAAAAGTTTTAATCATCAAAAAATCACAGTGTATAATCAACAATATTTTTAAAACTCACCTTAAGAATCACAGATTCTGTAGTTTTAAAACACACAGCAAATCACAAGCTCTTCAAACAGCTTTGAACAAACGATTTGTTCAAGAACACTTCTCACCGCCACAACACTCTTTTTCTCTTTCAACAGATTTTTCTTCAAATGAAATGATAAGATAGAATCTTATCTTTTTATTTCTTTAAATACTCTCACTATGGCGGTGGAGATTATTTTAATTATTATAAAACTCATAGGCGGTGAATCCTTTATCCAATAGAAATAACCTTGGGTGGTGGGTTTATTTATCATAAAATTCATGATTTCTTAACCATGAAGGTATAAGTTTTTAAATATTATAATAATGTTTCCACCAGAATATCTTTTTATATATATGCAACACCTCATGTATGCTTCATACCACATGCATTTATGTATAAATCACATATACATCATGCCATCTTTTCAAATATATGCATGCACAATATCATGTTCACATTTCACACACACACACACACACACATATATATATATATATAGTTCACGCAATTCTAAATAGACATGTATATTTCACGTATTAAAAACATAAGGTTACCTTGACCCATGTTTGTAGAAAACCCGGTTATAACATTCTTTCCCCCTTAAAAGAATTTCGTCCCGGAATTCACTCAAATAACCATGGGTATTGGTTTCTCATGTCAGATTCTAGTTACCAAGTTGCTTCTGAACCCTAATGAAAACGCCACTGCACTTTTACTAATCTGATCTATTTGTTTCTCAATACTCTGGTCTTTCTATTAGTTACTGCCTCTGGTGTCTCGATAAAACTCAACTTATTATCAAGTTTAATCTCAGGGAGTGGTATTGCTAAACTTGAGTCTGCCAAACATTTGCGTAGATTTGATACATGAAAGGTGCTGTGAATTAAGCGGAGTTCTTCTGGTAATTCCAACTGATAAGCTACMGGTCCAATTCTTTTGCAGATTCTGAATGGTCCAATATACCTTGGACTAAGCTTACCTTTCTTCCCAAATCTCATAACACCTTTCCAAGGAGATACTTTTAACATTACAAAGTCACCTACGTTAAATTCAATCAGTTTTCTTCGTTTTTCGGCATAGCTTTTTCGGTCGATCCTGGACAGTTTTGATTTTTGCTCGAATCTGATCAATCTTTTCAGACGTTACTTGCACAATCTCGGGACCTGTGTTAAGCAATTGGGGCTAAGAATGGAACATCTAAAGATGCTGTTGTGCCAAAACGTCTAAGTCTGGAAGAAGACCAGCCGCTGTGATAATAAGACCAAGTATGGACGACCAGAGCCTCTGTAAAAAGATCCAGAGCCTCTGTAAAGATAACCAGAGCCTCTGTGAAGAGGACCAGAGCCTCTGGTTGTATTGACCTGAGCCTCTAGAGGACCAGAGCCTCTCTAGTTTGTCTATCCTCTGGTCCTTCAAGACGACTATCTTCAAAATCCTATTTTTTTGGATAAGGCTAATCTTGTTCAGA
This sequence comes from Cynara cardunculus var. scolymus, assembly GCF_001531365.2. Taxonomy (NCBI): domain Eukaryota; kingdom Viridiplantae; phylum Streptophyta; class Magnoliopsida; order Asterales; family Asteraceae; genus Cynara; species Cynara cardunculus. The sequence continues at coordinate 19,956,328 of NC_037532.1, read as the reverse complement.
TTATCATGAATTATTGCCTATATAAGTAGTGTTTCAGGTAGAGAAAWDWGWATGAGAGCAAATAGAAAATTCATTGTAAAACATAGATTTAGATACATCCAATGAGAGTCGATTAGGGTTCTTGAGAGTTTGTAATTTCCAATTTCAATAAAGAAAGCGCSRTCGATTTCTATTTCATCTTCTTCTTCTACAAATTTCTCTTGAATTCCTTATTAAATTGTTCTATTGTCAGATCTGGCGATTAATTTCTATCGATACGATCTTTCTGGCAGTAGATTCAATTTTCTTGAAAAATACTCTCATGAACTGCTTCCTGTTCGATTGTAGTTTGGTCCCAAAAACTCTAAATTCATCATATATTTAAACGTTTAATCAAATTCCTTTTAAGGGATTTGTTCTTGGATGAATTCGAACCTATTTTGATCTTGAATCTTTTGGTTTATAGAGTTTCTTGGAGTCAATTGACTTATTGAACCTTAATATTGTCAAATCTACGCGTAGGCGTTTTAGCAAGAGTTCATGGTACTCACAGCCTAAGGCAATTGGCGTATTATTTGCCAAACATATATTTATCGCCAATATCTTGAGTATTCTTTAATCTTCTCTCTTTGTGGATTTGAATCTATAATAGCTTGAATTTTTTCTTGCCTGTAATCACCTATCCTACATGTTTATGGCAATTTCCTTCATGTCTTGCCTCTAGAAGCATTAACAGCAATCCTGTTAATTTTCTTTGAATTGACCTGCTATTTCTTGAAGTCATAAATCTTAAATGTTAAATTATTCTCTCCGCGTCTCAATATCAATGGTGTTTGCTTTGGTTATTCAAGTTATCTTCAATTGAATCAAGCTCTAAAGCTGAATTTCTACTCAACTTATGGTTCAACGAAAGTTTCTTTGTCATAAGACTGTTTGCACTATTTTGACAAGTAATTCACACATTTATCTATACCTTTTTGGATGAATTTGCTACTTTTGGGGTGAGTGGCTATTCT
>NC_037532.1:19948221-19954588 GCF_001531365.2 Cynara cardunculus var. scolymus | reverse complement strand
TCGATTTCTATTTCATCTTCTTCTTCTACAAATTTCTCTTGAATTCCTTATTAAATTGTTCTATTGTCAGATCTGGGTTTTAACAACCTGTCAACTGTTTTTCACCTACCTCATTCCAACATAACGGCGTTCGACATTTTCTTCCATATAGGACTTCATAAGGTGCCGCTTGGATGCTGTAGTGATAACAATTATTGTAGACGAATTCTATCAATGACAAATGTTCTTCCCATGATCCCCCGAAGTCGATGACACAAGATCTCAACATATCTTCGAGAGTTTGGATGGTTCTTTCACTTTGTCCATCTGTTTGTAGGTGATAAGCTGTACTTAATCTGATTTGTGATCCCAAAGCTCTTTGCAGACTTTCCCAGAACTTTGAATTAAAGCGACTGTCTCTATCAGATATGATGGACAATGGAACTCCATGTCTAGTCATAATTTCTTTGATATAGATTTGAGTCAATCTTTCCAATGAATAAGTCTCTTTCATTGGTAGGAAATGTGCAGACTTTGATAGATTGTCCATTATTACCCATATTGCATTATTAACCATATTGGAGTTTGGGGCAATTTCATGATAAAGTCCATTGTAATATGATCCCATTTTTAGATTGGTATTTCCAATGATTGTAGATTCCCATAGGGCATCTGATGCTCTATTTTAACCTGTAAACAAGTTAAGCATCGTTCTACATATATTGCGATGTCTTTCTTGAGACATGGCCACCAATAAAATGCCTTCATATCTTTATACATTTTGTTGGTACCTGGATGGATGGAATAACAGGACTTGTGTCTTTCATTTAGGATGGTTTCTCGTGTATTCCCATAATTTGGTACCCATATCCGACCTTGGAAACGTAACATTCCTTCCCCATTCGGTTCCATGATGGAAGTTATCTTACCCACTTTTTCTGATTTCTTGTGTTCTTCCTTGACAGCCTTTGTTTGGCATCTCTATATTTTTTTATGCAAATCTGAGTTTAAACTCATTTTCATCGCCACTGTCTTGATAGTTCCACTTCTCTTTTTACGGCTCAGAGCATCGGCTACAACATTAGCCTTTCCTGGGTGATACAAAATTTCACAGTCATAGTCATTAACTAATTCAATCCATCATCGTTGTCTCATATTCAGATCCTTCTGGTTGAACAAGTGTTGTAGGCTTTTGTGATCTGTATAAATTTTACACTTCGTTCCCAATAGGTAATGCCTCAAAATCTTTAAAGCAAAAACCACGGCCGCCTATTCCATGTCGTGAGTTGGATAGTGCTTTTCATGATCTTTTAATTGTTGAGATACATATGATATGACTTTCCATTTTTGCATCAAGAGACAGCCTAAACCCAACTTCGATGCATCACTATATACCACAAAGTCTTCAGTTCCATTGGGTAATGATAGTAGCGGAGCACTGCAAAGATGATCTTTTAATAACTGAAAGGCTTTATGCTGTTCTTCTTCCCGTTGAAATTTAACATTCTTTCGAGTTAATTTTGTAGGCACGACTATTTTAGAGAATTCTTCAATAAACTTGCGGTAATAGCCTGCCAATCCCAATAAACTTCGTACGTCAGATGGTGTTTTTGGTGCCTCCCATTTTGCAACGGCTTCAATCTTTGCTGGATCTACCTTTACTCCATCCTCAGATATAACATGCCCCAGAAACTAGACTTCTCTTAGCCAAAATTCACACTTTGATAGTTTAGCATACAGCTTTCCTCTTTTCAAAGGCTCAAGGATCAATCGAAGATGTTCTGCATGCTCTTCTTGGGTTTTGGAGTATATAAGAATATCATTGATAAATACAATGACAAATTTATCGAGGTATTCTCTATTATTCGATTCATCAGATCCATGAAAGCTGCAGGTACGTTAGTTAAACCGAATGGCATAACCAAGAATTCATGGTGCCCGTAACTGGTTCGAAATGTTGTTTTTGTTATATCACCTTCTTTGACTTTCAACTGATGGTATCCTGATCGCAAATCAATATTTGAGAAGTAACTGGCTCCTACTAGTTGATCAAACAAATCATCGATCTTAGGCAATGGATATTTGTTCTTTATGGTCAGTTTGTTTAACTCTCGATAATCAATACACATACGCATAATGCCATCTTTCTTTTTCACAAACAGAACTGGAGCTCCCCATGGTGAAGTACTTGGCCTGATAAATCCCTTGTCTGACAAATCCTTTAATTGTGTAACCAGTTCTTTTAATTTTGATAGAGCTAATCTGTATAGTGCTTTTGCTACAGGTGCTGCTCCAGGTATTAAATCAATCATAAATTCAATAAATCTATGTGGAGGTAGCCCTGACAAGCCTTCTGGAAAGACTTCAGGATATTTACTGACAACCGAAATTAATTCTTGCTTACTCTTTTCTTTCTCGGCATCAATTATGTAAGCTAAAAATCCTTGGCATTTCTTTTGGATACATTTTCTGGCTTTCATCACATATAGCAAACTGGAACGATGATCCTGATGATCACCATAAATTACGAGTGTCCCTCTGTTAGGTAACATAATTATAATCATCTTTTCATTGCAAAAAATGCCGGCCTTATTTTCTACCAACCAATCGATTCCTATTACCACATCAAATTCCTTCATAGGCATGGGAAACAATCAGATGGGTAGCTCACAATCCTCAATCATGATAGTGCAGTTTTTAAACATATAACTCACAGATACTTGACCGTTAGCAGTATCAACTTCTAACTTATCGTCAAGTGGCACATAATTCATACGAGCACAAAAGGCAAATGATGGGGATACAAATGAGAAGTTTGCACCCGAGTCAAATAACACTTTAGCATGTAAGGAGTTCACAAAAAATGTACATGTTACTACATTGGGTGTAGTTTCTGCTTCATGCTTGGTCATTTGAAAAGATCGACCCCGCGCCCCACCCGTTGCTCCTCTGCCTATATTTGGTCTTCCTCGACCTGTTGATGTATTGCTCCCCATGGTTAACTGTGGGGCTTTCATTTGTGGACAATTTGGTCTGAGGTGATATGGAGAATTACAATTAAAACACCTTTTTACTGTTGGGCAAACATTCGACAAATGACCTGTTTCACCACATTTATAACATTTCCTTAGCTCAATCATGCATTCTCCCTGATGAACATGATGACATCAGGGACAAGTCCTTTCATCGAATCTTTGTATGGTTTGTTTCCAAGCTTTACAACTTTTGGTCCTTTGTATCCGGTTGATGGACCTTCCTATTTCCTCTTTTCTATTGTTTTCCCTTCTTCTTGTCTGTTCTTGTATTGTTCTGTTACCTCCGCTGCATCAACGGTCAATGAAAATGTAGCCGGATTCATGGCTATGACAAATTCTCGGATTGATGGATCTGACAGAGAAGAGTCTGGATCTGACTCTGACTCCCAGGTATGTTCTATCTCTGGTTATTCTCACTCTGACCTGGAAGAGAGCATCTCTTCTTTGACTAACGATTTCGTCAATCTACAGCAAAAGAGCTGCTAACTGTAGAGAAACAAGAGTTATCAGTGGAAAATGAAAAGCTTTTACAAACAAAACGATCCACTGAAACAAGTCTTAAAACAGAATGCTTAGAATTAAAAGCAGCTATTAAGAAGAAAGAAACAGGGCTTCTAGAGAAAGAAAGAGATAGATTAAACTCTAAGGCCCTAAAAGATTATTTTCAAAAGGAAAGGGAGTTCCTACACCAGAGTTTACAAAGAAAAAAGCTCTTGATTAATAAATATCAAGATGCTTAGTAGTTGTACGAAAAAATCAATTCTCAACAGGATAAAGCAGGGATAGGTTATATAGACCTAGACCTCACCTGGAAGAAGAAAAATACTATTGAATCCGTGTTTAGGTTGGGCAAAAAATAGAAACCAGGTTTTCCTATTTTGACTCCATCTCTTTGACCCAACACATAGTTTTAATTGGATCTCTTTCTCCCGAGAAGGTTGGTGGTTTACAAGTTAGAAACATCTTTATATCTCCTTCCCTGTTATTGAGAATTGGAATCGATGGAGTAAATTCAATTCTGCCTGTCTCAATTCTAGCAGGATTCCTCAAAATAGAAGTCAAWGTTTCCCTTAGTTTTCCCATTTCTTCAGGTAATATGTCTCTTGTTACATATTCTGGGTGAGACATCCGTTCTTGAATCATATTAATTTCTGGCTGACTTATTCTGCCTCTGGTCTGCCCTCTACCTCTGCCTCTACCTATGCCTCTGCTTCTGCCCTCAGAGGTGCCAATAGGAGCAACAGGGGATTCTTCTTCATTGGGGTGGGTGATCCTTTCTGACCTTCTTGATCTACTAGCCATCTGTAGATAACAAAGTTAAAACACATATTTTTCACATTCCCAAATATAATAAAGTGTCTAAGTTCAGTTATGTACCTGTAGATTCAAAATTACATTGGCCAGATCTAATCCGAAAATACCTTACACACTGATCTCTTAACTTATTATATTTATTCCAAAGGTGCTAACTMTGTSTGRGAYCCTARTATGCAATGAAATAGTTTAAGTCTAGGTATCATGCATGTGAATACCTAAATCCCTTAAACTCAGGCTCTGATACCAACTCTATAACACCCCCAAATCCATACATTGCATATAACACATATTTCATATATAGAATACATGTTTTCCCCCACATAGGTCCTTGATACAAGAGTCTATAATGTAAAATATGCAACCCAAAAAATCCAAAAGTACATGTTCTTGCATCCTAGCATCTATGCTTCCAAAACAGCTAAGCACATAGGGAAGTAATTCACATAATGCTCTTTCCCTTATTATCTTTACGTGCACACATATTTTTTAAAACACAAAATGAGGGTTAGACATGAATATCTAGTGAGGTTCCCTTTTTATGTAATGGTGGGTGAGGATCACCAAAACATATATTTCAAATAATTCATCTTATGTAGCAAAACAAAAATCATACTGTTTTGGTCCATCGAGCCTCTGGTTCCTAACCACACTTGGAATATATTTCAATAACTAGGACCAGAGCCCCTCTGGCCTCTCTTCTAGAGCTTCTGGTTCCTTGACCAGAGTCTCTTGTTGTACTAACCAGAGCTTCTGGTTCAAAAGACATGATCAACCAGAGCCTATCTGGTTCAACGTGTAAGCCAACTAGAGCCTCTCTGGTCTGTTTTTTCATAAAAAGCTACTAAGTATAAAATCCTTTTCTTAAAAATTTCTAAAAATATAATTTTGACATAGAAGCTCTTATCATTAGATACAGAGCCTCTGATCCAATTAGTACATTTAGTAAAAACTTGCTCATTCTCCAAATCAATAACCAGAATCCTCTTGTCCAATAATGAGGACCAACCAGAGCCCCTCTAGTTCCTTACAAGGAACAACCAGAGCCCCTCTGATTCCTCATAAAAATTACCATTCTGTTCCAAAACACTTTTAACCAATATCAATGGCCATAGGAAGTTTTCCCCTTCTCAATAACATCAATACTATTATTTCTAATAAAAACAAAATCTTTGAGTTCTCAAATCACCAAGAAGTAAGGACTCAAATCTATTGTAGTCTTAAAAGACATAACAATAAGAGCTATAATATTCACACACAATTGCCACCCTTATATCCAAAGGTACATCTCTCCTTGATATGCCACCCTTATTCCAAAAGACCCCTCTCCTTGATATGCCACCGTTATTCCAAAAGACACCTCTCCTTGATATGCCACCCTTATTTCTTCTTTGAAATCTATGAACTAGTTCGGATGAAGGACCGCAGTCATAACCATCTTATTGAATCCTCATACATAGTATTATCCTTAAAATCTATAGATTAATTCCAAATGAAGACAGATCAAAAATCATAATCGTCTCAAAAGAATATTCTCAATAGTTTTCAACCAACAGTTTTATCATTAAAACCTTTCAAACTCAAGAACAATCTATTCTTTCAATGGCTTCCAAAAACATTATATCCCTTTTTAAATCCTCAAAACAGGATATCATTTCCAAAACTATTTTAAAGAAGCAATACCTTTTTTATCTTTCCCAAAACAATTTTTAATACTCAAATATATAACAATAACACCTTTAAACTATCAAAATAGTTTTACCATCTTTTCTTCAAAACCAACATAAAGACCCAGTAGTTTATATAACAGTATATATATAAAAGTTTTAATCATCAAAAACTCACAGTGTATAATCAACAATATTTTTAAAACTCACCTTAACAATCACAGATTCTGTAGTTTTAAAACACACAGCAAATCACAAGYYCTTYAAACAGYTTTGAACAAAAGATTTGTTCAAGAACACTTCTCACCGCCACAACACTCTTTTTCTCTTTCAACAGATTTTTCTTCAAATGAAATGATAAGATAGAATCTT
>NC_037532.1:19938914-19948121 GCF_001531365.2 Cynara cardunculus var. scolymus | reverse complement strand
ATAAAATTCATGATTTCTTAACCATGAAGGTATAATTTTTAAATATTATAATAATGTTTCCACCAGAATATCTTATCACATATATGCAACACCTCATGTATGCTTCACACCRCATGCATTTATGTATAAATCACATATACATCATGCCATCTTTTCAAATATATGCATGCACAATATCATGTTCACATTTCACATATATATATAGTTCATGCAATTCTAAATAGACATGTATATTTCACGTATTAAACACATAAGGTTACCTTGACACATGTTTGTAGAAAACCCGGTTATAACAATTTGGATACAGAGGCTCTGGTCAATAGAGTCAGACTATCAAGGGAAGAGGAGCTCTGGCCCGTTGTGCCGGATGAGTTCTATGTTATTTCCATATTGAATTTTGGGTTTCAAGGGAATGCATTTGTGCTACGAGTTGTAGCTGTCTCTTGACTCTATATTTTGGTTAACAAACATATTACATGCCTTTGATGAAATGCATTTATTTCTACATAAAAAATGTTTTATCAGTCTTTGGTGATCTTCACCTTGCATTTGCAAAGAATGGATTTACTCACTAGACCTTCTGGTCGAACCCTCATTTTTTGTTTTGATTACCGTCCATTTTAATTCTTTGGAACAACTCAATGAATTTAGTAGATCTTTTTAGGAGGGCTCAATACCATCAAAACCCAGGGTATGAGCCATTCGAGAAGTAAGATATTACAACAAGTGGCTAGAGAAGTATGAAGCCGAGGAGCAAGACAGTAGATAAGATAGAAGAAAGGGTCATGCTCCCAGTAGAGCAGAGGATACGGTTAGGATAACAAACTTCAAACACAGAGCCTGAGCATCCGTCAAGTGAATGGTTAGTGGCCAATAGGGCCCTAGTTGATGACATTACTCTCTGTGGCTGGCACTCGAGAAACCACGAGGAATTCTATACAGAAGAAACAAGTCTTAGGGATGAGAAGCTTTATTCAAGGGTCTAAATTGAGGGGGATGTTGAAATACATATTGAGTTACCAATCTTGACTTTGTGTTTGTTTGTCTATATTGTAAGGTTTTAGCAGATAAGGGTTAATTTTGATATGGGGATTAAAGTTGGAGGACTGAAGGGTGCACCTCCCTTTTGATGGAACATGAAGGTTAACGAAGCATGATTGATTATATTTTAGGTGCTATTCTTTAAATGTTGATAAATATATATAGTGTAATTCTTTTTACCTCAAGAATTATTACTTCACTTTTTCATATGTCAAAAAAGTTGATCAGATCTGTTGATCCGCTCACTCAGTGATTTGATGATGATCATTTTTGTCTATGAAAATGTATTAAATATGTATTCAACTTCAGCGATCATCATTGAGTCTGTTTAGTGATCGCTGAACATGTATTGTAATTCTCTTAGAGACAAGTATTATTCAGGAAGACAAAACTCACACCACAAAACCTTCAGCAATATCGAAGATAAAGCTGAAGACAGAGATATGCAAGTTCGTGATCTGATGTGGTTTTTAGTGATAACAAGTTCATCTACAAAAGTGTGAACTACTCAAGTTTTAGCGAACACTGAAGAAACCTGAACGTTATTCCAGTGTAAGTGATCAAATAAATCATGTTGAACAAGATTAGTTTTTGTCGTGTCCTTATTCAAACAAAGAACAAATCCATGCCTTTCAAAGTAAAATATTGTACGGAGTCACTCTACTACCTCCAACTGTGCTTACCTACTTTATGAAAGACGTTGTTCATATACGGTTAAATCATGTACATCTGCAACAAAGGACAAGCTTACCTCGTGAAGCTTGCCACGTGCTTTGTACCTTATGAATTGCATTTAATTCAATGACTATAAATACAGTTCTTCCTATTCAGTTGTCTTCCCTTCCCCTCTAAACCACTCTAACCAAGTGAAGAGCACAAGACCTTCATAACCTATTTCCTTTAGCAAGCCTTTTCTTTCTTGCTTTCTGTAACTTGTGTGTATCTTTGATTGTTTAGATAAGTTTAGTATCTTATATTTTCTGCAAACAATATGTAAAAATCTATATTGATCTTCTTCATTAATATACGTTTTTTAAAACTGAAAGCTGATGTGTTTGTATTCATCTCCTCCTTTTACAAACTATTACCTATAAACTCTTGTAGATCCGATTGGGACCAACAAGTGGTTTTAGAGTGGTGTCTGTTTTAGTGTTGTATTGTTGTTTTATTATCTCTTCTTTATCAGATAATTTGTTTAGCTTTGAAATGGCTTTGAAAAACACGAGCACAAACTTTCACAATAATGGCTCTCTTGTCAAACCTTTATGCTTCATCAGAGACAACTTCAATCTCTGGAAGAACTGGATGTCTATTTTCTTAGAGGGTGTGGATCATGATATTTCATACTACATTGAAAATGGATCATATGTTCCATTTACAATCTCTCTAGTAGTTCCTGCTACTATTATGATTCTCGTGATTCCTAAATGGCAGATTCCAAAGCTCCCTCATCGATGGAGTGATGAAAATAAGTAGAAAACGGCTTTAGATACTCATGCAAGATCTATAATAACCATGTCTCTTTCTGAAGAGGTTTATCACTCTGTGATGAAGCTTAAATTCTCGAAAACCATGTGGGACACTCTTTGTATTTAGTATGAAGGTACTTCTAAAGTACAAGAGTCAAGGAAGATGTTGGAACCCAGATACTCTTAATTCTCAGAAAATCACAGTTGATAAAGAATAAGATTGAAATATAAACAGTGAACTGAGTATGATCAAGCGATATATTCAAAATATATACAAGAACAGTAAAAGACTAGAATAATAAGATGCTTTTATTAGATGAAAATAATAACTTTCAAACTAAAAGTATTCTCACAAAAAATAAGCTATAATATAAGTCGGCACTCTTAGGTTATTTGAACCTGAAGAAGAAGCCTCCTTATATGCGCCTATGTCAAACAACTATGCATTTCATATTCAACCAAGATTCAGTGCATTTAAACATTTTCAAAAGATGCTAAGGGCTTACAGTCGATTACAATCCTCAAAACAGATCTTAGGTTTCAATGCAAAAGAGTAAATGTTCTATCACTAGTCATCGCCTTTAAAGCAACATCCAATAGATCAGCATTCCTAGCATTAGCACCATCAACACACTCGCCACTAGACATTTATATAATTTCCAAATCTCTCGCCTAGCAGCGATAAGGGCATCCGAGGTTCTCATCATACGCTGGTGGTGCATCTCCAATACATCGGACATGTGGTTTAAAATGTAGTGGTGATACCTCAACAAGGTCTGGTGAGTTTGAGTCTCTAATGCGATACCCCGCACCCACTCTCGTTCATCCAGAGTTATACCCTGGGAGTATGATGCAGGTACCCCAGTCACCACTCATGAGACTCTGCTCCCATACTGCGGTTGAGATGCCTCTCCTCTTGTTCTATTAGAGTTCTCAAAAGTCACCCGTCGAGGTAGTGGTACACTTTTCCTAGCCGTGACTCCAATCCTCGAACCATGAAATGTTTGAGGTGGAATATCGGGCACTGGTTCCAATTGAGGCAATATTGATGCAAGTGATAAGGTAGGTGTCTCGCTAGTCACTGTGTCCTCATGCTCATATGGGTCTACATCTTCATTGATTGATAAGTTTCTTCTAGATCGACTAACAACATAACCAGATTCATTTGCCGAATATTCACTAGGAATAGATGATGACATAGTGATATGCGATATTAACAAACTTAATTACTATACATACCATCAATAAACGCTTAAGGTTAAGACAAAAGTTACTATGGAGGGACAAAGGATGGCAAGAAATTTAAAGCCTCTGGATGACCAGAGCTTCTGGTTGTATTACCAGAGCTTCTGGTTGCATTGCCAGAGCTTCTGGTTGAAGTTCCCATACTTGAAACAATAAATGAATTTTCTAGTTCATCGGTCTCTAGTTCCTCATGCATAGCAAACCAATGGATCTCTGGTCCATCGACCTCTGGTTCCTCACACTTAGCAGACCAATGAATCTCTTGGTCCATCGACCTCTGGTTCCTCATGCATAGCAGACCAATGGATCTCTTGGTCCATCGACATCTGGTTCCTTATACATAGTAGACCAATGGATCTCTAGTCCATTGATCTCTGATTCCTCATACATAGCAGACCAATGGAACTCTTCGTCCATCGACCTCTAGTTCCTCATACATAGCAGACCAATGGATCTCTGGTCCATCGATCTCTGATTCTTCATACATAGCAGACCAATGGATCTCTTGGTCTATCGACCTCTGGTTCCTCACACTTAGTGATATAAAGGATTTCTAATTCATTGGCCTCTAGTTCAACATACACATTCAGAAAATATTTTCCTTTTGAGGACCAGAGCCTCTGGTTCCTCTAACCAGAGCTTCTGGCTCATAAGATCAAGCTAACCAAAGCTTCTAGACACCCTCCACTCATAATGTTAAGTGTCCTTTAACCAAAGCTGGAACGCAGAGCTCACTTTCTATGTCAAGGCAGATCTTATCTAATACAGAATAAGAGTAATTGAATACAGGGGTTATAGAGACTAGACCCTTTATATACGTCTAACGACCAAGTATTCGGATACGGAGTTGACCCTCTGGTTGTCTTAGCGCTCTAGATATCATGTTTACTTCACAACCAAAACTTCTGGTTGGTCTAGGGCGATGGATATTCAAAATTTATGCAAACACACACACAATCATGCTTTTCATATTTTAAATAAAATTTCTAAATTTGAGCATATTTCTAATATAATCGATTCAAGTCTCCTATCATAATACCTAACTTAAACATAGGTGATCAGGCTTTGTTTGATTTAAGTATAATAATGTGACACTCATCTTTCGGTTATGCTAGTGACATGCTTTGCATTTTGTTGTTTTTTTTTATAAATTTATTTGAAAATCGTTTTGAAAATGTTTGGTTATAGTTTGAGGTTTAGGAAAACCGGTATTCTCTATAACCGAGGCTCTGATACCAAATCTGTCACACCCCGCTAAAGCGGAAACACGAGGTGTAACAGGTAAGCATATCATAGCACCAATTAATAAATAACACCATTGAAGTACATAATCCAGAAGTTTACAAGTCCATAACCAAACTGTTCTCGATGAAGACAACATCATTTACAGAAATAGGTTTCTAAAACTTGTGAACAGGTGTTATCGCAAAAGTGCTTCCAAACTTCCATTCTTACTTATTTTCCTAAAAAGCATGAAACATAAAACGACGTCAACTACAAAGAGTTGGTGAGTTCAAGGGTTTTTATATGCACAAAATATTTACAATGCATAAATCACTTCTTGCAAACTAATACATAAACTTGCACAAGATAAATGTAAATTTCTAAAGATATTTAAAACTTGACATGCTACTGAGCCTTACCTGACTAATGTGCTCTATTATTTTACGAACTACCATAAAGTGGCCCGCTCGCTCACTTAGGTACCACGGTTCGTATATGTACTATCCACAATTACCACGGCCCGGGAACGTGCCCGAGTTAACTAGTAGCGTTTACGGAAGGGGACCATTTTAAAATATACTCTCAAGTACATCAATTTATCATTTATACGTAGTGCAATAACAATCATTTTTTCATAATTTCAACAATTTTTGACTAAACAGTTCTTTAGTCCAACAGTTTTTACAACTAAACAGTATAGTTTGCAGACTTTCATGCTTTTCCCCCAATTTCAATACACAAAATAGTAAAAGTGGGGTCGTGTATACTCACAAATTTGCTGATGAATATCCAAGAACTTGATGACGTTTGAAGCATGAAACGCCCGCCCTAACTTTTCTAAACAGTCCGAAATCCAATAAATAGATCACCTATTGGGTCTCGATAAAGGTAAAGTCAAATTATATCTTATGTAATGCCATGAGTTTTTATGGATTAAAGTTGATACTTATTATTTGTTTTTAAAAATAGTCAAATATTTATGTATTTTAAGATCAAAGTCTTTTGCACAAAAAGTTACCAGTTGGACAGAATGTAAATTCTATTTCTGGAGTTTTGGTCTCACAAATCACTGTCAAATGGAACCTTTCATAAGTCATTTTGTATACAAATTTTTATATCACAAATGTTATTGTGTTAGACAAATTCTTTCCAAATTCTACACATTTTGGAAGTGTTTTAATAATTCAAATGTCCACCTCATTTTCACATGTCAAAGCAATCTGGACAGATTGCATCCTGTCAAATCTAAGGTCAAATGGAAGGTCTAAACTTAACGTTTTTCAATGATTTCACTTGATTTGTAAACTTAACCCATTAATCCAAATTCCAAAAAAAGAATTACACATTTTTATTAGTTTTTGAGAGAGTTATGCCACTTTGAACATGCATGTACGTTTCTGTCCAACAGCATTAGTTTGCACCAAAGTTTTATATCAAGCACTTGAATGCTCAAAACTCAATAATTTTTAGTCAAAATAGAAGCATATGATGAACAACTCACTAAAATAAACTCCAGAAGAAAAATCAAACATTTTGAAAAAGTTATCGGGGAGTTGTGAGTGTTCAAAGTAGGATTTACCTACTGTTGAACCTACTGTTTGCACACCTAACTTGATCTAAGTGTTTTGAGGGGTCAAAACTCCATATTTTTACATGATTCCAGTTCGAATAGAACCCACACTCAAAGAAATACATTTAAAATAAAATAGCATAACATTTGGACTATTATTCTGGGAGATATGGACGACAAAAGTGCTAGTAAGAAATCTGACAGCACCAAAATACCACTTTTGAAGGTTTAAATCCACATGCAATGTGGTTTTACCCTAATTTCTTGAGTTCTAAGACTATGGATCATGGATTATCACCATTATAAAGACATTTTTCATGTCTTTGGTGTATAATCTACCATCTAGATACTCCAGAAATTTGAGTTCAAAAAGAAGAAGGAAATGTGTAGAAAAGATGAGAAATGATGTTTAAGATACTAGAGCAATGTAACTAACTCTTTACCTTTGTTGATAGCACTTTGAATCCTTCAATGTTCTTCAAAAATAATTGAAACTAAGGGGGTTTATTTTGAATTTTCGGCTGAAGTGGTTTTGAGGAGGAGAAGAGACACTTAAAGAGAATTCTAGGTGGTTTTGCATGGAAAATAAGCTAGAAGTGGGTATAAATCAAAGAGTCACCTACTTTTATCTGTGGGTTAGGTGTGGGACATCATGTGGCCAGCCATAAGCCCAAGCCCAGACACTTTAATATATATATATATATATATATATATATTAGTGGTGTACCCGCGCGATGTAGCGTGGGTAAATCACATTCTGAAACATTAGTTTGGCCTCCAATCATGAGTTTTTGTGGTTATTTTGCAATTCAACTAATATATAAAGTTGAAGGTTAATACAGTGTATTAGCAAGATCGAATGAAAAAATAATTGCACACGTATTGGGTTTCTGAACCCATCTACTCGGAACTCATTACAAAAACTTGAAATTCTTGACTGAACAAAGAAATACAATCATTTTGAATTTGAATTGAGAAAATAAAAGTTGAAGAAGGTGTATAGAAAACTACGATGAAAAAGCGTCTGAAATGGAATTAATATGATAGTCATGGGAATGAGTTTATGTTTCTTTGACATCTAGCTAAAAGGTTGCTTTCATGAATGGTTACCAGAATATGACAGATGGAAATTAAAATGAAAAAGATGAAATAATCAAGCAATGTAAATAATAAATCAATCAGTCGGATTACAACTACCATAGGTAAACGTAGAGAAGTAATCCCCCCAGGTAGGAAGGAAAGATTGTTGCTCCTACAACTCAGGCGATTCTCGATACATCCTCCATTTGCAGAATATGCTTTGAATGATGTAGGTACATTTAAACTACTAATAAAACCATTGCTCATAGGTCATGAAGGCTCTACATTGAAGTTGCTTGATCTTCTTTTCTTGGACCTGGTCAAAATAGAAGGAAATTAGCATATACCAAAGCAGCAAAGCTTATTTCAGTGATTAGCAGCTTTGAAATACAAACAGTTGTTGGTTATGACATCACCTAATTTTCTTCCATGGAGAGACAGACAAGAATTAACCTTTACACGATGAATCATAGAGAGGTGGTAAGAAATACTATCCTATCCATGTTTTTAAATTTCTACCTTCCAGAACTTTATGGTTTTATCATTGGTAGATGACAAAAATATGGCGCTGTTAGCTGTCTGACACCATCTGATCATGTTGATTTTCACCTCGATTTCCAAGCTCTTTAGATAGTCAAACTGAAATCACAAGCATGAATGGGAGAATAAATATGCATGATGTTGAGACAAAATGAACAATAAAACAAGAACCACAAGGAGTCTAATTTTTTTTTAAATATTTAGACAATAGAGAACCTATGGCTCATGATTCTGGAATTCAGTTTTTTAGCAAAATTCAGGGTGGACAGGGAAGAAGTATTGAAAGATATTGTAGCACCCGAGTATTTGGATGATCGAGATATATAATTTTAAACTGAAATCGAAGTTTTTCCCTTTGATTAATAATGTACCTGGATAATCGATGGTTGTGGTCAATGGTCTTAAACTGTGGTATGTGGTCTTAAACTGGGATCTGCTACCTGATTATCGATGACAACATCTGCAATCCATTTCTTGACATCTCAAAAGACTCATAAAATTCAAAATTTGAACCAAATCTATTAGCCAAAATGTGAAATACAATCAATTGATTCTAACCTGGAGAGTGTTGTAACCAATATTCACCTGGTGCAGTCTTCAATTAGAAAGAAGTGAAASGCAAAGAAAATTGAAGATGCATGGGTCTTGAAGGAGGAGGTGGAAAGGAATGGCGGAAGGGGAAGCATCATAATTGAATACGCTGTAGATTCAAAATCTTGAAATCAATTTTGGGTGAATTCATTTTGAATTGTTTCAATATTGAGGCGGGATATTGCCATATCTAGGGGGATATTGAGCGGGATAAAGTAGCAATGAACAAAGTCTGCATCAATAGCTTGTACATCATGTATAGAAATTTGTGATTAAGAGATTTTTCAATTTTGTGCTTTAATATCTTGTACTCCATGCTTAAAAAATTGTAATTAAGATATTGACCTAAATGGTTATATATGTAGTATATATATATATATATATATATATATATATATTATTTTGTCTTGTTTTTAAAAAAACATAACCATGTGGGGTAATAATAAT
>NC_037532.1:19927934-19938486 GCF_001531365.2 Cynara cardunculus var. scolymus | reverse complement strand
GAAAAATATCATTTTGCTACAAGTGGAACAAAATTTCATATCCAATACCACCAATTAATTATACCTTCACTTGATAAGCAAAAGCAAAGCAAAGCAGCCTCCATTCATCACAGCTTATCTACACTTCTAGATTGCATTCTTTTCTTATGAATGAATCAAGAAGCAGCTGTAAATGTCACTGCAAATTGCCACCATGCTTGATGATACAGCTAATATTAACATCACCCATGACACTCTCCTGTCCTTTTTTGCTGCAATTCCATGACTGTCCCTGCAATCCATACTCATTACATACAAACCCAAAACTAAGTAAGTTATATGTAACTTTACACAAGTTTACATACCTTAGGGTAACAACAGCCGGAAATATGAAACCAACCGACACAGTCGCTGTCACACCCATAAACTAGAAGGCATCCCAAATGCTCGGTATAAAATTTGCTCCAACATAAATCAAACTCATCACAAAGCTTGTTACCATCAAGAATCTTCTATTATCAAAACCAATAGGGATTGCATAAGGAAAAAAAAAGCCCATCCAGGTTGAGGCGCAGCGAGAAGAACACAATCGGGAAAACAAGCATCAGATGGAGGCAGTAGCTTATCCTAACCACATCATTAATCATTGAGCTATATGGGATTCCAAGATCACCATCAAAATTCCCAAGTACATCATCCTGGGTATGATCACCAAAGAGTAGAAATCTGAAAAAGTTGGTTGCTACATACACTGTGGAACACAATAAGATTGATTGCCGAACTATATACTTCATCTGGGTAGGATCTTTTAACTCATTGTCGATTGGGTGAACTGTCATAAATATGCAATCAAATAAGTTCAATCAACGTTCCTTCAGAACTTCAGTCAACAATATAGAAGAAAATAAACAGCATAAGAAAGACTCGTATTGCAAGAAATATGTTCGCATATCACAAAAAGTTGAATAAGAGATGTTGAATGCACAAATGTCAGCTAAATCAAGCAGAAATCAAATCTCAAACCAGGTTTCTGGGGAGAATTTTGATGCCACTGAAGTTACCTGGAGAGTGATAGACTGGGATTAAAGCCTGAGTGATGGATAGAGAGTGTCTCTTCGAAGAAGATGAGCCTGAATCGTTTTGAGCAAGGGATGAGTGTCTCTTCGAAGAGGATGACCCTAAACCCTAAGCCTGAATCGTATTTTTGAGGGGAAGTCTCTCTCTCACAGCCTTCAAGAATCATTTCAAATTTCAAAATTTCAAAAATTTCAAATTTCAAATTTGAAATTTGAATAATGGAGAAGGCAGTGATCGGATACAAAAGAATAAGAAAGTGGCCCAAATTGGTGATTTTAAAAGTCTGATAAGGAGAAAGTAGGTTTGATCCAATTAGGATTTGGTATGGTATGAAACCCTTGCATAAATAATTTGTACATTGTGCATGATAATTTGTAATTAAGAGATTTTTTGAATTCTTGCATAAAATGATTGTAACTTGTGCTTAGAAGGTTGTAATTAAGATAATGATTTAAATGCTTATTAATGTAGTATATATATATATATATATATTTAACCAAAGCCCACTGAAATGTTAGATATATATATATATATATATATATATTTAACCAAAGCCCACTGAAATGTTAGATGAGAAGAAATAAAATGTTAAAATTGTGATAAAAAAATTGAGTATTAGGTCAAATTTCCTAATTTTTGCAAAGTTGTTTGACTTTTAGATGGGACTTTTAAATTTTTAAATTTGGACTTTATATCATCAACTTTTATCACGTTTGGGGAATTTTAATGTATTTGTCATTACATAAGTTAACTTTATCAGTTACTCGTTGAAACAGAGTTTTCTGAACTATAATTTGAGAACTAAGCCAATTGAATTCTAATCAACATGACTAGACCCTAATAAAATATAATTCTAAATATCGAAACCCTATAAAGATGCTAACCTGACGCTCCAAAAATGATGGATGTCACAGTCTCCCCATGCCGGAAGAATTTTGTCCCGAAAATTTATTCGTCAGTTCCTAGCTTTGGACTCGTTCGAGAACAAGTGGGGATACTTTTCTTTTCATAAAATCTTCTCTTTCCCATGTGTACTCCGGTCCATGCCTTGAAGTCCAATGAACTTTTACAATCGGAATCTTGCTACGCCTCAACTGCTTGACTTCTCTATCCATGATTTCTATTGGTTGTTCAACGAAGCGCAAATGATCGTTAATTTGCACATCTTCCAATGGTATGACCAGTGTTTCGTTAGTTAAGCACTTTTTGAGGTTTGATACATGAAATGTATCATGAATGGTGCTTAACTCCTGTGGCAAATTTAACTTGTATGCCACTGGTCCAATTCTCTTAGTTATTTCAAATGGACCAATATATCGGCGACCCAATTTGTCTCTTTTCCCAAAACGCATTATTCATTTCCATGGTGAGACTTTTAAGAGTACTTTATTTTCTTTTTGGAACTCTAATGGTCTCCTTCGATTATCAGCATAACTTTTCTTGCGATCTCTTGCAGCCTTGAGTCTATCCTTGATAATTACTATCTTGTCAGTAGTTTCCTGAACAACATTGGGTCTAGTTAATTTCCGATCGCCGATTTCTAGCCATCTGAGTGGAGATCTGCACTTGTGCCCATATAATGTTTCATAAGACGCACACTGAATACTAGCAAGAACACTTGAGAAAGTCTAGAGAGGAAAAGTCAACTTGGTCAACTATGTATATATCTCTCATTGTACGTATATTACAAATGAGCTCCCTTATCTTACAACTGACTACAAGACAAGATAAGACCTATTTATAGGTCAAACTATAAAAGCACTAGTCAAAGTCAACAATGACTTACAAAGTCAAACCCTCTAAAAATACAATTATAAATCTTTCAAGACGAATACAATTTAACTCTAAAATTCAATCCTAACATTCTCCCCCTTTGTATTCAGGCTTGAAAGAATTTGTACTCTTTGAATCTCTTTTGAACTTTGACGCTTTAAGCTCTTTATGACTTCTTATACACCTCAAAATAATCTTCCAACATTCTTTTCTGCTTTATGATCTTTAGATAACCTTCTATTGAGAAAAATATTTCAACATTATCCCCTTCGAATGTAGAACAAAAAAAATCTTCTCTTTTCATAATGAAGAACCGTAACAGCAACAGTCTTCAGAAATAAACTTCAAGATATGAACTTCAAAGAATTTATTCAGATAACATTCACTAACATTCTCTCCATAACAAACATTCTCTCCATTGAGAAATCTCTATTAGTAGACTCTATTAAAGATGAGATCTTAACATTCAACTTCCCTCAAACATTTTAGCACAAGAATAATCTTCAGTCGTTGCATTCACACTTCATGAGTCTTTTGCCTATTCGCAATCTTCAGAATTAATCATTTCATTCATTATATCATACTCCCCTTATGCTGAAATGAGAAGCATTTTGCATCATACACCAGAATGAATGAAATTTTCAGCGTGTGCCGTCAATTTGTAAAAATGTAAGAGGATCTTTTCAAATCCACTTGTATAATCTTTTCAGATTAATGAAGATGAGAAAATTAACCAATTTCAACTTATGAAGTTGTTAACAATCTTATAAAAAGATTGTCCTGTGAGTATAACAAATATATTCATTACAACGAATGTATTTCATATATGAGACTTTTTGAGGTTCATCTCAACAGGACTTCCATTCAATCATCGATAGCTTAATATCAGCATATCTATGAATGTTACGGTAAAATAACATATAATTTGCAAAATCTGTGTAGTGTAGAAAGATAAAACAACATATGCTTCTATTTAGGCTAAAAAAGATAAACCATGTGGACTACAGAAATTTATCTGACTCAATTTGTGATTAAAAAAACTTGTAGGGGGGACATATATCTTTCGTTTTCAATATCAATTTTCTCCGAATGAGAAATTGATAGAATGTGAGCTGCGTGCCCCAAGTGTTATTTATACACTTATTTTTTAAAAGTTAAATGAGTAGCTGGTGGGGTTGTGACAAGAATTGGCATGGGTTTTGCCTTTTTCAATATTAGTCTCCAAAAAATCTAGAATTAATAGATTACGTGATATGCCCGATTTATAAAGGTTAGAACAGGATTCTTTTGATCTTTTAATCCTGACACAACTCTCATCAATTCTTTTGGCTCACAACAACTACCCCTCCCTTTTTCATTTTAAACTCTACACACAAACCCATGTTGTATTTAAGCTCACTCAGATATGGTTGTTCTCATAGGTAGGTCTGTCGGTTCTGACATTCCATTGAGGTATTTCCATAAAGCACTCAGTCTCTCCTAAAAGTAAAAGTGTAAGGTCAAATGATCACAAACAGTTGATCAAAATATTATTGCTATGAAGCACAAATGATCATATAAAACTGATCAAGAAAAATATAGCATTTAAGCACAATTAACAAGAATGGAGTGATGTACAGAATCAAATTATTCAGAATAAGCGGGAGAAATGAATGAAGATCTGTAAGTACAAGTTTATAGATTCATATAACTAAAGAATAATGATATGTATATCAATCAAAGTAAAAAAAATCAGGAAACAACTTTGATTACAAACAATTGTATTATCACCGAAAATGATTTTCATATAAGAGACGTGATATTAACGGTTTGAAGAATAGCTGAAACAGGTATTGGAATTATGTACGATGAGAAATTACGCAAGTAAAATCTCAAGAAATACCTTCTCAGAAAATGTACTCGTTTCAGAAATCAATTCACTTTCCAAAAACATTTATTGAAAATTTTTCCAGAGACTCCCCCTAGAAAATAAATTTCAGTAGTTATTTCATTTTAGCTCAAAATAATAAAAAATGAAAACATTTTGGCTCGGGTCCTGAACTGAATTGTTCAGAAGCCATATACATTTAAGCACGGGTCCTGAAATAATGTATTTAGAAACCATTTTAAGACAAATTACCAACTTCCCCTGCATTTGTGCATCATGAACATTATTTTCTGATCAACACAGTAATTACACACCTGCAAAACCACATCAAGCAAATTTTGGTACCCAGACGAACTTGGGTCCTATTTTGTTAGTATCAGGTTAGGGTATGTTGTAACTGCCAAACCATCTATTTCTGTTAGATGTTTTCTTTTTATCATTTTTAATAGGTTGATCAGATATACAATAAGATTCATACCAGTTGTTATCAAACCTGTTAAAATTATTCCAACTTTTCTAATAGTTGTTGTCTCCATACCACCTGTTGTACCTTTTCCAATTGACAAAATTAGTGGTTCTACATGTTGAGCACATGATTCTTCTCTTGCTAAGATTGATTAGATCATTAGTGGATCTCACAATACAAGGAAGAATAGGGTTAATAACAACAGAGTTATGAGACGAAACAGAATCAGCTTTATTAAACCAAATTCTTTTAACTTTTGAGTAATAATTGGGTAATCCAATGACATACCCTTGATAATACTGATATGAAGAACGAGAATTGTTCTTAGAAACAGTTGATTTAGGGCTGCTTGAATAACTATTAGATTTCATGCTGGAACAGTCATAAAAGCTGGTTTTACACTGAGATTAAGAACTAGTTGAGCTTTGAGAACTTGAAAAATCTTTTACTTTCTTTAATAATTGGTCTCTTTAAACAGCAACTAAATCATACTTCTTTTCAAGCTCAATTCTCATGTTCAATTCAGTTTCAAGTTATGTCTCAAGATCAAACAATTTCTTTGAAGAAACCAAAAACTTACCTTCTAACTCCTTTTTCAACTTCTCAAACATTTTCCTTTCTTTTTCAAACTCCTGTCTCTCTTCATCTGAACTACTCTTTTCATTCTCAGAAGCAATGTCGAGCCATTTCTTCTTCTCTAGAAGCTCTTTGGCAATTGTTGTATATTTTTTTAGCAGTGTTTCTCTTTTCAAGAGCAAACATTTGCTTTTCTTCTTCCAGTGCTTTCTGCTTTTGAGCAATGCTGTCAGACAATTCAAAATTCTTGCTCAGACATTCTTCTTTTAATATCTTTCTTTTCTTTATCAACCTTGGCTCATTCCAAGATGATAAGCTGCTCAAAATCAGAAATTTGCTTGAAAAGCATTTTAGCATTCAGCTCCAAAGAATTAATCTTATTCCCAGAAGATGTTCGTTCAGTATCAAACCGTTTCTCAAGTTCTATCAACCTTTTCTTCTCTTTCTCCAAAATTTTCCTTTCAGCAATCAAACTCTTCTCATCTTCCAAAACCTTTTCTTTCTCTTGTTTAAGTAATTTCTTTTCATCAATCAAAATACTCTCAGATTTATGAAGTTTCTCTGTAAGCTCTACAGTATCCTTATTTTTCTTTTCTGGAGAGTTCCTTTCAGTACTCAGTTCATTTTGAACTGTTTGGAGTTTATTAAATAGATCTTTATTTGATTTGCTCCAAGTTTTCAATTCTTCATCTGTATCTTTTCTTTCAAAATCCACATTTTTCTCAAGCTTTTCAATCTTATCCATGAAATCTTATTCAACTTGTTCTATAGCCACTTTATGCCCCCGTCGTAAATCTTTAACAAGTTCCTCATTTGCATGATTTTCATAAAATACTTTCACGTATTTTTCTTTTTGTTCTTTCATTTCACTCTCCAATTTAGAAATTTTCTCATTCAAAATCTGATTTCCTTTCTCAAAGAATGATGCCATTTGAAATTCAAAGATTGATCAAAGAAACTATGCAGTATATGAAATCAAACAAAGAAACTATGCAGTATATGAAATCAAACAAAGAAACTATGCAGTATATGAAATCAAACAAAGAAATCACTTCTTGAAATCACTCAAATCAAAATTTCACTCAGATAAAATCAGTAAATGGAACAATTCTCAGAAAATCTCAAAAATTGTTCAGATATGAGAAAATCAGTGACAATCAGATAAAGCCATGTCCGTGTATGCATGTGGCCAAGGTATGTATGTGAGCAACAAAGTCGTTTAGCCGAGAAACACAAGTCCGGCTAAGACAGTGTCCGGGAATGCTTAGTCGCTGGCTAAGGAAACTAAATCGGACATGGCATTGTGTGAGGAATGCCTAAACCGGATGACCCTTTATGCGAGTTATCTTGAATACAGATGGCCTTGTGATCGATTTAGTGCCTAATCCAGTTGAGCCTTTGCACGAGGTAGGCCTAATACGGTCAAGCCTTCGTGCGATTTAGGCTACACAAAATTGGTTAAATAAATCCGGTTGCAAAGATGTGCGATTTAGCAAGAACCCGGCTAGCTGTTATGAGACTTAGACTAAAAGACTTAGGCTCTAATGCGACTTAACAATTTAATCTGATCAAGACACAACAAAAACACATAAACACAACTTTTTCACAAAAGTTTGGATCAAAATCAGACTTTTTATGAACTTTTTAAGAACACCAAACATTCTCAAAATTTTCTAATTTCAACAGATCTCGAAAAAGGATGATCAAATCGCGAAACTTTGTGAGTAACAAAGATTCAGGAATCTATTACGGACACAATGACCATGTTTTTAACATCAAATCACGAAAATTGGAAAGATCTGAGATGAAATTTTATAAAAAATGAAGAACACTTTCAAGAACAACTATGAAGATGAAGATGAACATAAATGAATTTCAAGAAATTCTTCAAATTTGTGATTTTCTTCAACTGATTTCATTGCAAATCCGGCTCTGATAATAGTTGTGTGTCCCACGATATGATTAATGTTCATAAATCGATATGAATCTATGGAAGTCTTCATATGAACATCAAGAACACTTGAGAAAGTCTATAGAGGAAAAGTCAACTTGGTCAACTATGTATATATCTCTCAATGTACATATATTACAAATGAGCTCCCTTCTCTTACAACTCACTACAAGACAAGATAAGACCTATTTTTAGGTCAAACTATAAAAGCACTAGTCAAAGTCAACAATGACTTACAAAGTCAAACCCTCTAAAAATACAATTATAAATTTTTCAAGACGAATACAATTTAACTATAAAATTCAATCCTAACAAAAAGATTCATTCTCATAGCTACAGCCCTGATCATACCACTTTTCTCTTTCTTGCTTAAGGCATCTGCTATTACATTGGCTTTTCCCAGATGGTAGAGAATTTCACATTCATAATCATTTACTAGTTCAATCCATCGTCGTTGCTGCATGTTTAACTCTTTTTGATTGAACAAATGTTGGAGACTTTTATGATCTATAAAGATCTGACACTTAGTTCCCAGCAAGTAATGCCTCCAAATTTTCAGAGCAAAAACTACTGCGATAAGCTCCATATCATGCGTTGGATATTGTTTTTCATGATCCTTCAATTGTCTAGTCACGTAAGAAATAACTTTTCCTCTCTACATCATAACGCAATCCAAACCCAATTTTGAAGCATCAATGTAGACCATAAAATCTTTTGATCCCTCTAGCAAACACAAAACTAGAGCACTGCAAAAACGATCTTTTAATAATCGGAAATCTTTTTGTAGATCTTCTTCCCACTGAAATTTAATATTTTCCCTGAATAAATTTCCAATAGTAACCTGCTAACACCAAAAAACTACGGACTTCAGAAGAAGTTCTCGGTGCATCCCATTTCTCTACTGCTTCAATCTTAGAAGGATCAACTTTCACTTCTGTTTAAACAAAAATTGAACTTATCTTAACCAGAACTCACATTTGGACTATTTTACATACAACTTTTTTTCTTTAAAAGTTCAAGGATCAGACGAAGGTGTTCAGCTTGCTCTTTTCTAGATTTTGAGTATATAAGAATATTATCGATAAACACAATAACGAATTTATCAAGATATTCACTACATACTCGGTTCATCAGATCCTTACAAGTTGCAGGAGCAATGGTTAGACCTGTTGATCCTCTCTCTCATTGATTTGATGATAATTCCTTTTACCTTTTGAAGAATTATGTTTATGTTCTTTCAGTTCCAGTGATCATCATTGAGTTTGTTCAATGGTCGCTGAAACATGCATTGTAAAATCCTACATCGACATCAATACTTCAATAACAAAAAAACTCACACCATAGAACCTTCAATAAAAGTTGAAGACTAAAACTTAAGATTAGTGACTGGCACATTCGTGATCTGAAGGGGTTTTCAGTGATTACAACCTACTCAACATTCATGTGAAAACTGCCCAAGCCTCAACGAATGTTGAAGAAACCTTCAATGTTATTCCAACATTCAGCGATCAAATGAAGCTTTTTGTGCAAGATTGTTTTTGTCTTGTCCTTCCACACAAAAAGGACAAACCCATACCCTTTCTAGAATATAGTACTGTACGAAGCCGACTAGTTGACTCTAGTACCCACCAACTCCACGAAAGGATGTCTGCTCATGAATAGGCAATTCTACTATTCACTGTAGCAAAGGACAAGCTTTCCTCTAAATGCTTGACACGTGTTCAAACCCTTATGAATTACATTTAATGCAATGGGTATAGATAGATGAGTGCTCTCTCCATGCAAAAAAATACTCATATACGCACACATCTAAAAGAACACTTACACTTATCTTCAAGCTAGTTAGAATCCCTCGCAAGTATTCTAAAAAGTTCTTACCCATAAGAACTTCTTTATGTCTTTATCTTTCAGCAAATCATTTCTATTTTGCTAAGTATATTTGTGTGTAAACTTAGATTGTTTTAAATAGGTTATCTTTAGCTTGTCTATTTTCGCATATAATCTACAAAAATCTATATTGATCTTTCTTTATCAATATATATATTTTTAAATACGAAAGTTTTTTGTGTTTGTATTCACCCCCCCCCCCGGCTAGGACCAACAAGTGGTATCAAAGTAGTATTTTCTTTTCTTATAGTTTAGATGTTTTTCTGCATCTTTCATAATCCCAAATATCTTCAAATCAGATATATCTCTATCAAGAATGAGATTGAAAGTAGAGAGAATTTTCACCAAAGTTTTGTATATTAATCTCTTGAAGATTACAAAGTCATTACAAGCTTAATGACAATTTTCTCTAAAATTACAAGGAACCTACTATTTATACGAAGAAAGCATTAAAGACTAAAACTATAAAATTGGAGAAACATCTTGAATACAACTTTTAAGCACAGCTTTGAACCCAACATTCTCCCCCTTTGGATTCAAGCTCGAGACATAGTAAATTTTGATCGTCGAAAGCCCAAATTCGTCTCATACCTCCTTAAGACATTTCGATATTGCAACTTCTCATCAAGCATGCCAAGAGCACTTATTAGTAGAAACCTTTCTCTCGGACTCAACCTTTCACGTTCAGTCGCTTTGTCATCAAAAGCTTCTATTCTTTTAAGTCCCCTCCGTACAGTCTTTATGGTTCCGTCACAATACTTGTTCAACTCCCTAAACCTCATGAATCTCTTAGATCTATCAACATTCTCATAGATGACACCAAACTCAAGATCTTCCATGTAATAGTCTGACTATTATTTTGATTATATATGTGTAATATATATATTTGAGTGTGGTAAATTAAAATTTATATTTTAATTAAATATAAAAGGGGGAGGTCGGCTAGAGGAGCCGCCTACCACCCCTCTTTCTTCTT
>NC_037532.1:19925998-19927257 GCF_001531365.2 Cynara cardunculus var. scolymus | reverse complement strand
TCTAAACCGGACAACGTTATAATTGAAGTATTGACCGGACTTGTAATCCGGACAAGGGAGTTGATTTACTTTCAAAGTATTTTGACCGGACTTCTAATCCGGACAAGTTGACCGAACTTCTAAACCGGGTGAAAAGAGAATGTTTTTGAAGAAATGTTTTTGATATAATGGCAGTGTAACTGCGTGTGAGATGGCGGTGTAACCGCAAGAGTGATATAATGGCAGTGTAACTGCGTGTGAGATGGCGGTGTAACCGCGAGAGTGATATAATGGCGATGTAACTGCAAGAGTGATATAATGGCAGTGTAACTGCGTGTAAGATGGCGGTGTAACCGTGAGAGTGATATAATGGCAGTGTAACTGCGAGTGAGATGGCGGTGTAACTGCGAGAGTGATGAGATGGCGGTGTAACCGCGAGAGTGATGAGATGGCGGTGTAACCGCGAGAGTGATGAGATGGCGGTGTAACCGCGAGAAACATAAATATACTTATGTTTCATGACAAGTTTGATTCTAAACTGATTGTTTGGAATGTATATTGTTGAATGAGATTATACACTCACTAGACCTTATGGTCTAACGCTCAAATGTTGGACTAACCTGTTTTGCAGGTCAGCGTACTCTGAAAGATAAAGGCAAGGGAGAAGTCTGAATAATGATATTAGTTTGTGTGCATATGTATTAAGGATACATTTTAATAATTCATGTTTTGTAATAATACTATGTTGAGTATTATGAGTATGAAGATGTGAATTATATGTAATGGAAAAGTGAGGGTTGTTACAGTTTGTATCAGAGCCTTAGTTTAAGGGATCTGGGTATTTGCAAAATACATAGACTTAAACTAGTGGTGTGGAAAGTTAAGATAATAGGTTTCACTGGGTYTATRAACATGAGAATATATTATAGCTGAAACTATTATGAGAAAGGTAGATTATATGTGATTGATATAATCAGAGTTATGAGTGGGCATGAGGGTAAATGTGTTATTATGTTATGATTATGAGAATAATCATGTTTGTTTAAATGTGACAGAAAATGTTACGTACTGAGAAAATGGCAGATAATCCCAATCAGTCTGAAAGAACCTCTGCTGGTTATGGAAGAGGTCGTGGAAGAAGGAATGTTATGCAAGAAGAGAATCCATAAAATGTAATTGAAACACAAAGTCGTAGTAGAGGACGAGGAAGAGGTAGAGGTACTAGACAGGAACATGAAATGACGGCTCAAGAAAGTGCAATGTCTGGCCGTGGTCAAGGA
>NC_037532.1:19909156-19923419 GCF_001531365.2 Cynara cardunculus var. scolymus | reverse complement strand
AGCTTTACGAGTTGAGTTATTACCCAGTATTCAAGAAGAGTTACGAGAATTTCAACATGAGGCAATGAAAGAGGATAAGATCAAACAAGAAAGATTGAGTGGATTAATATCTGATTTGGTGAGAGATAACACAGAATTTTGGAAGTTCCAGAACATAATTTGGGTACCATGTTATGGTGATCTTAGAAAGCGTATTTTGAATGAAGCACATCAGTCACGTTTTGCGATACATCCAGGAACAAATAAAATGTATCGGGATTTGAGACAACATTATTGGTGGCCAGGTATGAAGAAAGATATTGCTAAACATGTTGAACAATGCCTGACATGTTTCCAAGTAAAGATTGAACACCAGCGTCCTTATGGTAAGTTGCAATCTTTAGAAATTCCRGTTTGGAAATGGGATCATATTACTATGGATTTCATAACCAAATTGCCGAAAACATCGAAGGGGTATGATGCAATATGGGTGATAGTAGATCGGTTATCTAAATTTGCACACTTCTTACCTATGAAAGAGTCATATTCGATGGAGAGATTGGCAAAGTTGTATCTTGATGAGATAGTGACACGTCATGGTGTTCTGTTATCAATTGTTTCTGATAGAGATAGTCATTTCACTTCTATGTTTTGGAAGAGTTTTCAGAGGGAAATGGGTTCACAAATTAAGCTAAGTACAGCTTATCATCCTCAAACTGATGGACAGAGTGAACGAACTATCCAAACTTTAGAAGATATGTTGAGATTTTGTGTTATTGATTTCGGAGGGTCGTGGGATAGTCATTTGGCTTTGGTTGAATTTGCATACAATAATAGTTATCATTCGAGTATTCAGGCAGCACCTTTTGAGGTTTTGTATGGACGAAAATGTCGAACTCCTTTGTGCTGGAATGAAATAGGTGAAAGACAGTTAGCTGGGCCTGAGTTAGTTCAACAAACTACAGATAAAATTGGGTTAATACGGGAACGAATGAAAGCAGCCCAAGATAGACAAAGAAGTTATGCAGATAAACGTCGAAAGCCGATTGAGTTCCAAATAGATGATAAAGTAATGTTGAAAGTATTACCTTGGAAAGGAATGGTACGTTTTGGAAAGAGAGGGAAGTTAAGTCCAAGATATGTTRGACCATTCCCTATTATTGAAAGAATTGGGGAAGTAGCCTATAAGTTAGAACTTCCTTTAGAATTAAGTGGAATACATGACACGTTTCATGTGTCAAATTTGAGGACGTGTCTAATAAGTCAAGATGTGCCAGTACCGTTACCTGTGATTAGGGTAGATGAAAAGTTATGTTTTGAAGAAACCCTTGAGCAGATTACTGATTATAAGGTGAAGAAGTTACGAAACAAAGAGATTGGGTTAGTAAAGGTTCAGTAGCGTTGTCATAAAGGATCAGATGCCACCTGGGAACCAGAGTCGGAAATGCGGATGAAATATCCCTATCTTTTTGCTTAAGTGAATTTCGGGACGGAATTCTTTTAAGGAGGGAATATTGTAATAGTCTGACTATTATTTTGATTATATATGTGTAATATATATATATTTGAGTGTGGTAAATTAAAATTATATTTTAATTAAATATAAAAGGGGGAGGTCGGCTAGAGGAGCCGCCTACCACCCCTCTTTCTTCTTGTATGCATATATATATAGTTAGTGAAGGAAAAGGTATATACACACACATTCCTTTATTTAGAAAGTTTTCTCTCTGAAGAAATCAAGAGATTTGCACAGGAAGAAGAAGRAGGTTTTCAAAAGCTTTGATTCTCAAATTATAAAGGTGAGTGTTTTAGAGCTTTGGATATGAATTGCTTATATACAATATGATAAGCATTTGGAACTGGTTATATTGAATTATATAGCATTTTTATGAAAGTTCTTGATTAAACCGTACAAGTGTTGTCCGGATTGTAAACCGGATAACTAAACCGGCCAAGAGGTGACCGGTGTATAACTAAACCGGCCAAGAGGTGAACGGTGTATAACTAAACCGGCCAAGAGGTGACCGGTGTATCATCTAAACCGGCCAAGAGGTGACAGGTGTATCATCTAAACTGGCCATGTGGTGATTGGTTTATGTCAAAATCGCTTGTGTCAAAATGGTTCAAGTCTATCAACCGGCTAAGGGGTGACCGGTATACTCTAAGCCGGTCAAAAGGCTAAATGATGTATGGTCTGGTATACTCTAAACCGGACAAAGGGTGAACGGTGTATCGTCCGGTTTACTTTAAACCGGACAACGTTATAATTGAAGTATTGACCGGACTTGTAATCCGGACAAGGGAGTTGATTTACTTTCAAAGTATTTTGACCAGACTTCTAATCCGGWCAAGTTGACCGGACTTCTAAACCGGGTGAAAAGAGAATGTTTTTGAAGACATGTTTTTGATATAATGGTGGTGTAACCGCGAGAGTGATATAATGGCAGTGTAACTGCATGTGAGACGGCGGTGTAACCGCGAGAGTGATATAATGGCGATGTAACCGCGAGAGTGNATGGCAGTGTAACTGCATGTGAGACGGCGGTGTAACCGCGAGAGTGATATAATGGCGATGTAACCGCGAGAGTGATATAATGGCAGTGTAACTGCGTGTGAGATGGCGGTGTAACCGCGAGAGTGATATAATGGCAGTGTAACTGCGTGTGAGATGGCGGTGTAACCGCGAGAGGGATATAATGGCAGTGTAACTGCGAGTGAGATGGCGGTGTAACCGCGAGAGTGATATAATGGCAGTGTAACTGCGAGTGAGATGGCGGTGTAACCGCAAGAGTGATAAGATGGCGGTCTAACCGCGAGAGTGATGAGATGGCGGTGTAACCGCGAGAAACATAAATATACTTATGTTTCAGGACAGGTTTGATTCTAAACTGATTGTTTGGAATGTATATTGTTGAATGAGATTATACACTCACTAGACCTTATGGTCTAACGCTCAAATGTTGGACTAACCTGTTTTGCAGGTCAGCGTACTCTGAAAGATAAAGGCAAGGGARAAGTCTGAATAATGATATTAGTTTGTGTGCATATGTATTAAAGATACATTTTGATAATTCATGTTTTGTAATAATACTATGTTGAGTATTATGAGTATGATGATGTGAATTATATGTGATGGAAAAGTGAGGGTTGTTACATTCCAGTATCAAGAATAATGGATAGCCTTCAATGTCTTCAAGTTCTTGATTAGGTCTCTTCAAGTTAACAATCTTCTGATTGCTTTTGAATCCCATCTGAACTTCGATGACCAAAGATAACTTGACATGACACTTGAGATAGCGGTTTATAGCTTCAAGGCCTAGAACCACTCCTTCCTTTCTAATTGTTTGATCACGAATCTCGTGGTAGAGATACTCCAAATCTTCAAGGAAGAGAATCGGAAAGTCAGCTTCACTGAATGTCCAGACATGACCGTCGTGTCTTGTAACCAAGAATACTAGGTACCAGACTCTGACGAGTTTGTTGGCATCAATACTCTTGATAGACACAATCTGATGCCTGGTATGTACTTGACTGATCAATTGGCGTTTGGCTTTGAATAAGTGTTTGTACTCGATGCGATACTCACACATTTCCTTGTGAATATTGAGAATCTTGTCCCCACTTAGTGCTTTCGATGACGAATAAAGACTGCAAAGTAAATATCTTCAAGTTACGGCTCTCTAATTCATGCTCTATGGAACCCTGGAACGTTGGCTCGAATTGCAAATTTACGTTGTTTTTCAATAAAATCTCTGTAGGATCTGGTACCGCCCGTGTGGTATCGAAAACACCTTGAGAATCTGCAGTAGGATGTTTAGCAGGAGGTTGATGTTAAGACTGCAAAGGAAATATCGAATCATCTTTGTCGATATCGGCTTTAAAATCAAAGAATATGTCATCTGAATCATCTACTGTATCAATGTCAGCTCCATAGTCTTGAACTCCACCCAGTTCTCTAGAAAACACTTTGTTGAAACATACATTAGTTGACAAATCCAATAGAAACCTTGTTTCTACTTTGGAGACCGTCGACTTTTCAACCATTGCCTCGATCACTAGATCTGCAGCTTCAATCATCTCATGGGCAGAACCCCATTCACTCACACCAGCTTGAACCAGACTTTGTTCTCTAAGCTCTTCAGAGTCAGTCTCACCAGAAACACCAGTAGCACCCTTTTAGGACTCATCCAACCTCTGTTTCTTCTTCTCCCCTTCATGGCTGATCATCATGCCTTCGTTTGAGAGAGGTGGCTTTACGACGGCAAGAGTTCTTTAAAGCTGATACCCTTTTAGAGAAGGTATCAATTGAATTCTACATATGAGAAAGGGCTTTGGTGTTTGAAGCATTTGTAGAACTAAGTTTGGAAGAATTAGAAACTACAATGCTTTGGAAAGAAAGAAACTCTAAGGCCTTAACGGTAGGGGTTTCTTCAATCGACTGTCGAAACAAACCAACAAGATCTGCATCGGCCGAATCTGATGTTTGAGATTAAATCAATTTAGCATAAAAAAGCGACTTGAGCACATCCACTGATTGATCCAGCTCCCTCGGAGGTTCAGGGGTAGGTGGTGGCAACGGTGCATAAACTTCTTCAATCATATGAACTTTTCCTTTTAGCAATCTTTTCAGACTAAGGATTTCTTCAGTATAAGTATCCTGAACAGCCTTTAGGGCGCCGTCCAAGTATTCCCTTGACACGAAGTCAGGCAAGCTAACACCTAGATCACATAGATTGCCAATTGAGACAACAGTTGAATAAACTATTGTGCCTACGTTCAATGTTTGCAGAATTGTAGCACTGGTAGGACTTCCGACCAGTCTTTGTGGAATGTCAAATGACTCCACTCTGGTTTTTCCGACTTGGTCACTAAGAACAACAATTTGAGCAACAGATGCTCTTGAATCATGTGTACCTCAAATGTGTATGGGCTCTAGACTCGAGGTGCACAAAATTAAAGTCGTAGATTGGGGCAGATGTTTACTGGTTTCAATATCTACATTCTTTGAGTGAGAAGTAGATAGACTTTGCGTTTGATCCCCATGAGAAGGTGAAACTGTTGCTTGTTGAGAAACAACAGAATGGCTAGGTGGTGCATGCATATGCATAGCTAGGCTAGGTATGTCTGCTTTAATACCAACATTCAACGAATGAATGTCGATAGTAGATGTGGTTTCCTGGCTATGTGTTTCGGTTAGGATTGGAACTTCACTTTCTTTTTCTGTTCCACTCACACCCTCACCATCTTTTTCTCCTTCCCATTCACTCACTCTCTCAGAATTTTCAACTATAGCAACCTAATTCATCCTTATTTCATCCAATAATTGATCGATCTCACCAAAATCGCCATAGTTTTCAGTAAAGTCAACATCGAAGGAAGGATCATGAAGACTAGGACAATCTTGTTGATTTTGATTGGCATCAAAGAGTTGATCGAGATCGTCAACAATAGCTCCAACATTTACAGCTACG
Organism: Cynara cardunculus var. scolymus; assembly: GCF_001531365.2. Classification (NCBI taxonomy): domain Eukaryota; kingdom Viridiplantae; phylum Streptophyta; class Magnoliopsida; order Asterales; family Asteraceae; genus Cynara; species Cynara cardunculus. Next base: position 19,917,969 of record NC_037532.1, on the reverse strand, counting down.
GGAGCAGCAGGATGACCATCACCATCATCATCATCATCATCGTCATCATCATCATCAGCATCATTGTCATCAGCCTGAGTTTCCGAATCTGATATAGTATTTTCCAAGCTTGAAGAAACTGAGGAAGTACTATCAGTAGAAGTACGTCACTGATCAGAGTCTCCCCTCTCCATATCCCTCTCGTTCACATTTTGACTCTGGTCAGCACCCTGTTCAGGTACCCCTTGTACCTGAACACTCTCTCCTATATCTAGACCATCTCTCACATATGAGGCATGGATTGATCTCGGGGTAAGTTCTGGTTGAACTATAGGATCTATAACTCGCCTATATTCTAAAACACACTAAGCACTATGATCAGCATATGCGATTAACTCAGCTGGTATATTCATGATAGAGTCAAGGTTTCAACTTCAATGTGCGGCCTTATACATTGCATCTCGAAAGACGGGCCAACTTCACTGCTTAGTTTGGCCATAAATTGTTCATTAGCACGCATCATAGCTTTGATAATCAGATGAAGGAACCTATGAAATGGTACAAAAATCCTAGCTTTGGAAGCAAACATTTTTGTGTGAACCAACTCTATAAGCTCGTTCTAGATTACCACAGCGAAGTCGTATTGGCGATTAAAGACAATTCCATGGATGAACTTCAGAAATGAACTATTGCAAGTGTTGAGGCTTGCGATTTTAGATGTCAGGCACCGGTCGAGAATGGAGAACAGCAAATGCCAAATAGAAGGTAGGAAACGTCTTCGGAATCGTGAAGGATTATTAAGCTCTTGCGAGTATCCTAGTCGTTTGATATCACGACACAATTCCTGATCGGAGACAAATTCTTCAAATTGTAGTGACCCGGAAGCAGAAGTTAGGTTTGGCAAACGTAATATTCTTCTCAGCCTTTTAAGAGTCAACCGACTCATGAATTCATCCACGTGCCCTTCGAAATATAATTGGTCTCCTTCTTTTATAAGTGAAAGGGTGTGCCAAACTTGTTTGAGGTAGACCAGAGGTACATTTGCTGTAGCTGATAAAGCATACGCGACTGGATGTCCTCATAGGATGGCAGGAATGGGTTTTATGTCTAGATAAAGATATTGTGGAAAAAGGGTTTCATCTAGGATCTGATTATTTCCTGAATGGGAAATATTATCATATCTGACTTAGGGAATTTGGTTTTCCTCATCAGACCTTTGGGGGTTAGGGATATTTTCCATAGACATTGTTCCTATAAAGAAGTAAATATTAGATCCACAAATGAAAATATTTTTCATAGAATTTCAAACAAGACACAAAGATCTAACACTATGTTTTGCCAAAATTACTTATATTGCTTCAAAGACTAAGAAAATTTTGATTTGGTTTTTCCGTTCAACAAACCAAAAAAAAAATACGAATTCAATCAAAATAAAAGAAAGGAAAAAAATACATAAAAAATAAAATTAACACTAAAAAATATATTGAACACCTAAAATTACTAAAAGAAATATTAAAAATACAAAAAAGTACCAACTAAAGAAAAGAAAATTAAACTAAAAAACAATTAAAAATAATCTAAAATAATCTTAAGAAAAGAGAATTAAAATTCTAAGTAAAAACCCACCGGATTACAAATCCGGACACCTCTCCGGTGACCACCTCCGGATACTAACTCCATTGGGCATCCGATAACCTTCTCGGGTCAAAAAAACTAGGTTTTAACACTCAAAACACAAACCGGTTATCAAAACAAGATCAATCAGTCCAAAAACACAACCTAAACCTAATCCGGTTAAGATTTAAAATCAAGGTTTAACACAGTCAAAATTTAATCCGGTTAAAGGATTAAAATTTATTAAGATTCAAACACAGTCCAAGATATAATGTTCTTAACATTCTTATATTCAGATTTATGTTCTTTTGATTTAGATTCAAATATGAGAATGATATTCCATTAAGTCCAATATGGATCCACAAACCTTAAGAGTTCAAATACAAAAGTCCAAATGGTACAGATGAATGATCAAATAGAGAAGAGTAGATGAAAAACTTGAAGAACTCGATGAACATCCGAAGAAGATGAACTTGAAGAACCTTTGTGCGAATTCGATACAAAAAGTAAAAAGTGAAAGTGAATTCGGATAAATACTTTTATAGAAAAAGACGTACCTTTCAGATCCCTATCTAAACAACGTTCCATCTGGATTGAAGTATCATCGGACAAAGACTTCTCTGGATACAACACAAAGAACACTAACACCCAAAGAATACTCAATACGAATAAGACTATGACCTGATTAGCCTATCTCCGGACAACACTGTGACCGGATAACATATGAAAGATACTAAGGACACTTGAAGGATTTACAATGAAACACGCACAAAGCCTTGTCCGGATAGACTTGAGCCCATACAGACCTTTGACCGGATTTACAAATCAATGAAATACCAATCCTATCTAACTTCATCTGGATGTGAATTTATCGGATAGCCCTTTGTCCTGATAGAATCTTATCGGACATAGCTTTGTCCGGATATGACTCTCACCGGACAATACTTCATCTAGATAGAGTTCTTATCGGACAATGCTTTGTCTGGACACAGTCTTGATCGGACAAACACTAATCCTAAAAATTCACATCTTTCAAAAATTAGATATGTAGCAATACTTGTAATAAAAATATATAAGTTAGCATCATACAGATATTCTTACTCCCCTCGAAGAATGAATCAAAATAAAAAACAATGTTCAACACTCCCCTTAAACATAGGATCCACAATTTAAAGATTTTCAATCACATAAAAAAAATACTGATTTACATTTGCAAATACAAATACTGTGAAATGTATTTGACTTAAATTGAGTTCAATTATTATGAAATCAAAAATTTATTAGTGAAACTAATACACATAAGATTTTCAAGTTATTGAACAGATTTTAAGAAAAATTCAAAATTTCAAATTCAGCATACCTAATTTAGATATTAAAAAGCTTAAATGTAATTCATCGAAAGCTTTTTAAACAAGTCAACTAGCTGATACTCTGTATTTACAAAATATAATTCAATAGTCCCTTTTTCAACATGATCTTTTATAAAATGATACCGGATATCTGATAACTCTGATTTTTTAGAGTTATCTTATTTATTTCCTCCATTTTTGTTATTATTAAATACCCAATTTTCTTGTTTTTCCCTTTTTGTTCTAAAAAGTTTTAAAAATATGATGAAACACAAAGTAAGAGATTTTATTCCAAAAAACTGGATTTTCTGGCAAAACTGCCCACTGTCGCACCATTATGGGAAGTCCACGAATCGAGTTGTTTTCTGCTTCTCGGAAGATATGCAGCTTGAGGAATCCTCCTTGAGATTTCCTCGAGTTGTAATGAGTTGTTGAGATGTACCATTTTATCTTTCTTTTTTTATTTTAAACCCTTTTGTCAAAAGGTCTTTACCCATTGGATTTTGTGATTATTATCATTTGGGTAATAGCTTTGTCTTTTTCCCTTTTTTTCTCCCTATATAAGGAGGCCTTGGGAACTCATTTGAAGACAAAACTTACATATCCTCTAGAGCATCTTACTTCTCTTTGTTCTTATTTCTCTCTATATTATAAATTTTAATTATTAAATAATATTTTTCTCTTTTTAGTTGTAATTTAGCATTTTATTTCCTTCTATTAAATTTGTAATTTAGTTTTATATTAATGCAAGTTATATTTCAGTTTTATTTAATGTCTTATGTGAAGTCCAATATTCATACAAACGTGATAAGATCTTCAAGAATCAAGATGAATAGAATAGTAGAGAGAATATCATCAAAGGTTGATTTGATTGAGAGAGAGAAAATTACAGCTCAAATCTTGATTACAATCTGCTAATTACTTGGTAATGATAATTACAATGAAAATACTATTTTTACTAAGGAAAATAGAAAATCTACACTATTACGAGGTAAGAAAACTAAAGAGAAAATTGAATACAACTTTAAAGCTCTTACTCAAACCCAACATTCTCCCCCTTTGGATTCAAGTTTGGACTCTTGTAAATTTCGTCTTTTGAAGTCCAAGAATTTTCTCTAATCTTCTCAGAGCGTTCCTGCATTGGATTTTCTTCTCGAGCAAATTTATCGCGTTGACCAACAAATATCTTTCCTTGGAGCTCATCCTTTCTGATTTAGCAGCTCTGTCATTATTCACCCTTTTCAAGTCAAGTGCCCTTCCCACTAATCTTATCGTACCATCAAAATATTTATTCAGCTCACTAAATCTCATGAATTTCTTTACTTGAAGTTGAGCAAAGTAGATGACCCGAACTCTGGCTTCTCAAGAATCATATAGACAGGATAAACATCAATATCTTCTAATTCTTGATTTGGTCTTTTCAGATTGATGATCCGTTGATTGTCTTCAAGGCCCATTTGAACATCAATGACCATCGCCAGCTTAATATGACAACGCATAAATCTCTTGATAGCCTCAAGAGCAATCAGTTCTCCTTCCTTTCTGTTCGTCATGTTTCTGAGTTCAAAGTACATTTATTCAAGATCGTCCAAATATAAGTTTGAAAAATCTGCTTCGCTGAACCTCCAAATCTAACCATCCTGCCTAGTAACTGTAAATACAGGATACCAGATTCTTAAAAGCTTTTGAGCATCAATTTGTTTAATCGTTACAATCTGATGCTTGGTACGCACTTCACTTAGGCACTTGGCTTTCAAAAGATGTTTGTATTCAATGCGGTAATCTTTGGTTTGACGATGAATGCCAAGAACCTTTTCACCGCTCAGAGCTTTTCGATGTCGGATGAAAATTCCAAAGTAGACATCTTCTAAATATGGCTCTCAGATTCTTGCTCGATCATAACCAGGAAAATTTGCTCTGATATGGAATGGCACATAATCTCTGGTGAAGATTTCGGTAGGATCAACTTGTTCTATTTGAGCAGGGCTGTCTGACACATCAGGTAAAGCTGTAGTGGAAGATTCTGGAGCAGTCTGACGGTCACTTTGAACAGGAAATACTGGATCTTCATAATCTATATCAGCTTCAAAATCAAAATAGATCCCAGTCGACTCGTCAATGTTGTCAATGTCTTCTCCAAAATCCTGCTCTCCACCCAGAGTAGTAGAGAACACATCGTTGAAACCCACGTTGGCAGACAAGTCCAATAACATCCTTGTTCCTACCGTGGAGTCTGTCGGTTTTTCAACCATTGGCTCGATCGTAGGACTTGTATCCATTTCTATATCTTCAATTACAATAGCCTCAATTGTTCTTTCCCGAACAGATTCCGGGGCAGAAACTTCAGCAATAACATCCTGAGTTGATGGCTCCTCTCCAACCCTTGCACCTTGCTCAGATGACTCGGCCAATCTCTGTCTCTTTCTCTCCCCCTCATGACTATCTGGATCATCCTGATCGTCATGCCTTTGTTTAAGAGATGTGGCCTGAGACCTGCAAGTTTCTTCTAAGGTAGACACCGGTTCAGCTAGGGCATCCATTGAACTTTTTAGATCTTGGGTATTAGATGTGATTAACTTACTAACTTTAGAGAAGCTAGCAGTAACCACATCTTGAAAAGCCAAAAACTCTGAGGCTCGAACAAAAGGGTTAACATCTAATTGTTGTCATAAGAGGCCGAACAAATCTGCATCTTCAGCATCTGGATTTTGACATGCCATCAATTTTGCATATAGTAACGATTTCAGTTCATCCACCGATTGATCTGGTACTGACGGTTCAGGTACATRTGGTRGTGATGGCGCAGATGGTGGCTCTTCTTCTACAACTTCCTTTCCCTTCAAAAGTCTTTTCAGACTGGCCATTTGAGCATCCAAATTATCTTGAACAGCCTTTAGGGCGCCGTCCAAATATTCCCTTGACACGAAGTCGGGTAAACTCACACCTGGATCACTTAAATTACCAGTTGTAACAACAGTTGAATAAACTGTTGTGCCTACGTTCAATGTTGGCATAATGTTAGCATTGGTAGGACTTCCGACCTGTCCTTATAGAATGTCAAAAGACACCACTCCGGTTGTTCCGACAAGTTCACAAAGAACTGCACTTTGAGCAACAGATGTTCCAGACTCATGTGTACCTATGTGTATGGGCGCTAGACTCGAGGTGCACATAATCGAAGTCGTAGGCTGGGGCAGTGGCCTACTTATTTCAATAACTACATTCTCCAAATGAGAAGTAGTTAGCATATGTGTTGTATCCCCTTGTGAAATTGAAACAACTGGTTGTTGAGAACCATTTGAATGGGTAGGGTGTGCATTTGCATAGCTGGGCTAGCTATGTTCTGTTCAATACCAACATTCAACGAATGAATGTCAGTAGCAGATGTGGGTGCCCGGCTATGTATTTCAGCTTGGGAAAGAGTTTGATCTTCTTTTTCTGCTCCGCTCTCACCCTCTCCATATTCTTTTTCTTTCCTTTCTCTCAACCTCTCTTCATTTTCGACAAAAACACCCTCATCTCCTCCTTCATCAGRTAGATCTTGAAGTATACGATCGTAATCATCGCATTCTTCAACGTTGAATGACAAAGAATGTAAACTTGGACAAGGTTGTTGTTCTGAATATTCAGGAAATATGTCATTAATGTCATCAACAAGAGTTCCAATAGGAATATTCTGAGCATGAATATTTTGAGCAGGAATATTCTGAGCAGGAATAGATTGAACAAGATCATCTGCTCCATCATCATCATCATTTTGATCATCACCAGAATCTGCCTCATTATCAGTTTCAGTAGCTTCCGAACTTGAAGAAGTCATGGAAGTACTGTCAGATGAAGTACTTTGCTGATCAGACGCTCCCCCCTGTTCACCCCTCTCAATTTCTTTTTCTCTCAACTCACTTCCCTCTTCAGGTAACCCCTGTTCCTGAACACGCTCTTCTATTGCTACCTCCTCTCTCACAACTGAGGCATGGGGTGATCCTTGGGTAAGTTCAACCGGTTCTGTTTGAGTTATTGGATCTATCACTCGCCTATAATCTATTGCGCACTGAGCGGTTTGATCAGCTAAGGCAATAAGATCTGATGGTAATGGCATTATGGAGTCCAAGTCTTCAACTTCTGTGTGCTGCCTTATTCTGGTCATGACGAATGTAGGCCCTTTTTCAGAATTTGGTCTGGCCGGAATATCTTCATTTGCATTCATCATGGCCTTGATAAATAATTGCAAAAATCTCTGAAAAGGCACAAATTTTCTTTCCTTGGACGGAAATCTTTTTGCATTAATCAGCTCTACTAGTTCATTCCATATGACTAACGCGTAGTCATAGTTTCTTGAAAAGACTATTCCATGAATGACCTTTAGAAACGAACTGCTGCGTGTGTCAATGCCCGCGGTTTTCGATGTCAGTCATCTATTTAGAATTGAGAACAGCAGATGCCATATGGAAGGTAGAAATCGTCTTTTGAACTGGGTAGGGTTAGTCAACTCAGCAGAGTATCCTAATCTTTTAATATCTATGCACAACTGTTCATCAGAGACGAAGTCTTCAAAACTAGTAGATCCAGGATCAGGCAGACGAAGAATTCTTCTTAATCGTTTCAATGTCAGGCGACTGACATATTCGTCTACTTCTCCTTGGAAATAGATAGTGTTTCCGTCCTTTTCTAGAGTAAGCGTACCCCAAAATTGTTTAAGATACACCATCTGAACAGGTGTATTGGCAGATAAGGAATATGCTATTGGGTGGCCTTTCAGAATTTCTGGTATAATTGGGTATTCGGTTGGCATCACAAAAGAGAATGTATGATTGTTTGGCTTTATGTCTAGGTATTTTATTTGAGGGAAAAGGGTTTCTGAAGGAATGGGTTGGTTTGACGGGTGAATTGGAATATTTTCAAATCTGACGGAAGGAACGTGAGATTCCTCGTCAGATTGATGTCGTTGATCAGCCATTAACCTGTAAAAATTCTAAAATATTAGTACCCATTTTATTCAAGAAATTTGAATTATAAAAAAATACAACACACAACAAAAATTAACAAAAAACAACAACAAAAAAAATTTCTAAAAAAATTTAAAACTAGGAAAAGAGAAAGAAAGAAAAAAAAAATAAAAACACAAGCTAAAAAATATTATTAACCTTAAACAAAAAAAAACAACACTTAGGCTAAAAAACACTTCGAAAAAAAAATTAAAACATATTGACCGGATTAGAAGTCCGGACAACATACTAACACTTAGAAGAAAAAAGGTTGTGACCGGATTAGAAATCCGGACAACAAAGAAAAACATACAAAAAATTACTAAGTCTAAAACTTAAAAGGACTAAATCGGACAATCATTAACCGGATTAAGGTTGATCGGAGTAAACTCCGATCACCTTGTCCGGTGAGATATCCATTCAACACAAAAACATTCAAACACACTAAAAATTCAAAATACACACTAAAAGATTCAAAACACACACTAAAGAAATCAAAATATGCACACACAAACAAATAACAAAGATAAAATTGATTTTATTAGAGTTAATCCTTTTATGGTTCATTTTAAGATTCGATTATGAAGAAAAATACAAATTAAGTCCAATCAGTCCAATACAAATCCAATACGATCAAGGAATATGTATAAAGGAATCAAATGATGTAAACCTTGATTAGCACAGTGATGGAACAGTAGAAGAGAGTAAGTCTTGAGCGATAAACCAGAGAGTTTGAGTAGTAAATGAGGATAAAAAATAAAAAGTAAAAATGAGTCGAATATTTATAGTCAAAGTCAAAAACCGTTCAGATTCATAAATCGCTCAAAGTTTATCCGGATTAGAATAAATCGGTCAAGAGGTGTCCGATTTATGAATTGAGAAATAT
>NC_037532.1:19904779-19906621 GCF_001531365.2 Cynara cardunculus var. scolymus | reverse complement strand
GTATCCAACAAAAACTGCTTCATCAGCTTTAGCAGCGAACTTCCCTCTGTCCTCTTTGTCATTTAAAATGAAGCATCTACAACCAAAAACTCGAAAAGAATTTATGTTAGGTATTATTTTGTTTATTATTTCATACGGAGTTTTACCAAACCTTTTGTTTACAAGTGAGCGGTTTTGGGTAAAACAAGCAGTCACTACTGCTTCAGCCCATAAGAATAAAGGAAGACTGGAACATGTCAGGAATGTCCGTGCCGCTTCCACCAATGTTTTGTTCTTACGTTCAACAACACCATTTTGTTGTGGTGTCCGGGCTGCCGARAATGTATGAGAAATACCAATGGATTCTAGATATGAACCGAGTGTGTTGTTCTTGAATTCAGTTCCATTGTCTGTTCTGATTTTCTGAACTTGAAGTTGCAGATTATTTTGAACTATCTTCAAGAAAGAAATAATTGTCTCGGCTKCTTCATCCTTAGACCTCAGAAAATGAACCCATGTATATCTGGAATAGTCATCGACTATGACCAGCACATACTTTTTACCATTGATGCTTTGAATTCTCATAGGACCGCAAAGATCCATATGAAGAAGATGTAGAGGATGTTCAATATTGAACTCTGTCTTTAGCTTATGAGAAGCTTTCTTCGGTTTACTCATTTCACATGCACCGCATACATGATCTTTATGAAACTTCAGTTCTGGGATTCCTTTGACCAAGTTGTCACAAACCAACTTGTTTAGATTCTTGAAATTCAGATGTGAAAGACGTCAATGCCATAAAAGATTTTCTTTCAAGGAGGCCTTGGAAATCAAGCAGACATTTGTATCCACTTGCGTATTTGATAGGTGAATCGTGTAAAGATTTGATCTTCTAAATCCAGCTAAGAGCTCCTTACCATCAGTAGTTCGGATGCTGCATTGGTTAGCTTTAAAACAGACTTCTATATTTTTATCACAGAATTGACCTATGCTAAACAAATTATGTCCAAGTCCTTCGACAAACGACACTTTCTTAATAATTAAATTTTCAGAAATTACGTCACCATATCCAAGGATAGGCGCGTATTGGTTGTTTCCAAACCTTACCGTACCTCCAAAAGATTCAACAAAGTTTGATAGTAACTCTTTTATACCAGTCATGTGTTTAGAACATCCGGAGTCTAAGAACCACACATGTCGGTTAACCTGGAAAGATGAATCAATTGGGTTTTGGTACCCATTTTAGTTTAGAACCTTTAAGCTCATATTTCATTGGCGGTATGCTATACGTACCCAACCAACGTTCTTTAAACATCAAACTTTTAGATACAGAAGATATCACAGAGTGCATGAAATGGTATGGTTTAAAAGAAGTAAAAGACTTAAGTAATTAATTTACTCTACTCGGAGAACAACTATTTTTACTATTTCCAATATCAAATAATTCATCAACTGAATATCTTATTACAGAACTATTCAATGTCGAATCATTTAATACAGATTTAGTAAAATTATTCTTCTTCAGTTGAGTAGATGATTTGTCTTCTTCTTTTACTCTCCAATAWRTCTTAAACTTCAACGCATTATCTGAAAAAGTAAAAAGAAAATTATTAGATTTACTTGAATGGCGAACTTTCTTTTTCTTAGTAAGCTTCTTCTGTTTCCTTGAATTTTTTTTGGTTTTACTCTTTTTATAATAAACATCCTAGGAAACAGGTTTTTGATTAAAATTCTTTTAAAAATCTGAAGCTAARTYAGAATCCTCAGTCATATTGTTTTTAACAATGAAATTTTCATGACTGGGTAAATTATTTGTAAAATCAAACTTATCAACTTCATCATCTAAGCAAACATCTGAATTTA
>NC_037532.1:19892333-19904774 GCF_001531365.2 Cynara cardunculus var. scolymus | reverse complement strand
AAAAATTAATTTCTTCATTAAAAGCATTTATTTCTTCTGAGTCAGTAGCTTCACTCAAAGATTTTTCACACGACAAGTATTCAGACTCCACATGTTCCGTTTTTGTTAAAGAATTTTGTAAATGTTCAATTTTATCTATAAATTCTTGTTTTTGCTTGTTAAATGAAAGTCTTTCTTCAGTTAAAATCTTTTCCAACTGAACCACTTCTTTTTCTAAAATAAGAGTAGAAATGTAAGGCTTTGGTTCAACTGGTTTTGCTTCAAGCTCTGCCTTTGAATAACTATGGAAAAAATCTGTTGAAACTGCAGAGTCTTGATTCTTGTAACTTTCATTTAAATTTGAATAGTCAAATGGAACTTGCATCTTGTCTTTTCTTTGACGATTATAATCTTCTTGTTGTTCAACCTCGTCACAAGATTTTGTAAATTTTACAGAATACTCGGGACCACAATAAAGATATTCAGAATTATATAAGGTCGGGGCACAATATAAAGCTTTTTCTCAAAATTTAGGATTTTCATACTCCAGACCTTCCCGAGGGTTAAAATATCTYGTTTCAGATGGTTTGTTTAAAAAGATGGTTTGATCAGTTTGTCCTTTTTTGTATAAAATTTCTTCTTTAGCCTTCAGAGTTTTATTTAACTGAATTATTTGAATATCAAGCTTACTTATTTTAACAATCTATTCTTTATTAACTAATTCTAATGATTTATATGTTTCCTTCAATTCAGATCATTCGGCTTTTAAAACATTGGATTTTTCATCAAATAATTTGGACTCAGATAACAAATACTTAGCCCAATACAAGTTTCCAGCATTTTCAATATATAATTTGGTATATTTTTCTTTTTGCGTTTTTAATTGATCTTCAAAATTATTTGAACGCAATTTTTCTGATTTTAATTCTTGCTGGAAAGTTTGAATTTTGAGCATCAACTTTTGCATCTGTTTAATGCATGATTGATGTAATACCTCTTCATTCATTTCAACAGTATGTTCTTCTTCACCTGACAAACCTTTATCTGTTCTATCCATCAAGCACACATGTGCAACAGCTTCAGTTTCTTCTTCTTCATCAGTCAGATTCACCCAGTGTTCATCCTCAGCCATAAGTGCTTTGCCGGCATCTCTTTGTTTGGATAGAAGAAATTTATTTTTGTAGTAGTCGGTATCTCGATTTATCGGCCTCCTACAATTTATAGCAAAGTGGCCTAGCTTACCACAGTTATAACACTTTGTGTTCTTATCAGCTTCACCTATGGTAAATTTCTTCTTTTCTTCCGGCTTTTTCTCATATTTCTTCTCGAACCTCTTTTCTTCATATTTCTTCTTCTCTCCAAATTTGTCTTTGTAATCATATTTTGATCCTGACGAAAATATCTGGTTGTTCGAGTGTGGCCTTTTTGAGAACTTCTTGTGGAATGCTTTAGTCAACATTGTCATTGCCTGTTTGATATCTGACTTTTCAAAATCTGAATCTGAGCTGTTACTGTCTTCTTTTTCAAATTCACTTGACTGGCTAACTTCTTTGACTTGCTTTCCAGATCTGCTTTTTAATTTCTTCTCCTTTCTCTCAGATAGAAGAGCCAAAGGATCAGCAACTTCTTTTTCTTTCTTTTTTGCATTTCTGATTTCCAAAACATCTTGCTCATTTTGTTTCAGAGTTTCGTAAATTTCATGAATATCGATATCAGATAACTGTTTATTGAATCAGATATGATTAGCAAATGCTTTCCACTCTGACTGGAAATTGTTAAGAAACTTAACATTAATCTCTATTGTAGTTTTAGAAATTTCATTATTTGTCAGCTCATTAAGCAGTCTGGCAAGCCTATTATAAACATCATCAAGACTTTCAYCTTCTTTAKCCTKGAACTCTTCATAAGCTGAAATACAGTTAGTAATCTTCAGCTGAGTTCCCACTTTCGAACCCATCATCATCTTTTTAATTTGAACCCACATGCTGTGACCTGATGATTTATGACTGTCAATACTGGTGTAAATATCATTAGTCAGTGCTTGCATCATATAAGACTTGCAAAGCACATCAGCATGGACTCTCTCTTTTTCTTCAGATGAATATTTATGCTTTTGTTTAAGTACTTTCTGTGCAGGTATGCCTTCTACTACATCAGGATGTATCTCTAGAAAGTATACAGCAGGACCTTCTAATAAAGATTGCATAATCAGATCTCCTTCTTTCATTCTCTCAATGAAGTTCAGAAATCTATCTCTCCACTGATTATAATCACCACGAAACAGAATAGGTGGCTTGGTATCAGTACCAATAGCCATTGCTTCTCGTGAACTCATAGTATCAGTTCGTATGAAGTAGGATCAACTGCAGTTCAAAGTTTGAATTAAAGGATCAATTTACAAAAATATATCTGATAAACTCTAAACAAAGATTTGCACACATTCAACACTTAGGAAATTTTAGGCACAAAAGCTTATCCGGATTAGTAATCCGGTCAAGCTTATCCGGATTGAAAGTCCGGTCAACAAAGAGACTATTCAACAAGTTATCCAGATTAGAAGTCCGGATAACAAGCAATTCTAAATCGCATAAAACACTTAAGCAGATGTAAACAATTAAGCAAAATTCAAGCGGATTAAGGAAAATGTACTATGGATAAGGCACAAAAATCAATTTGAATTAAAATTCTCAAATCGGATGTTTTCAACACTTAGTCAAAATTCCAAAATAAAAATCGGACGTAAAAAGTCAATAAGTCAACAAGTCAAGGTCAACAAAGTCAACAAGTCAAAGTACGTATAAAGTCTTTCTAAAACAAATCGATCAAAAGTCAAAGAATTAAATCGATCAAAAGTCAAGATCTGTTCAATCACCAAAGAATGTACGATCAAAAATATAAATCGCTCAAATAGACAAATGCACTAAGTACAAGTCTTACCAAGCGGATTCTCTAAATCGCTTAACAAATCGCACACCACTTAAACGACTTACCAGTCGGATTGTGTAAATAGCTGTTAAACCCCACAATTCATAATGTAAAAAGTAATGAAAAAACTATAAGTGATGAAGAACCAGAAGACCAATCAAGACATCAAGGCAGAAACGACTAAGTCTGGAATTCAACCAGAGGACCGATGGACAGTTCAACCAGAGGACCGATGGACAGTCCAAGGATGCGATGGAAAGAGCATTCTCATCGATCCTCTGGTCATCAACACTTAGAAGATTTTCCAGCACTTTATCCAAGTATGCAATGAAGATTTGAAGATAAGGATGAAATCATCATATCATGAATGACAGCTGGAGATGACAAATCAACAGCTGGAATTGGAGTTTATCTTAATACTAATGCTTATCTATATAACAGATAAACCATATCTGTTAATAGAAGATTTGCTAGAAAGTAGCATGATATAGTTATCTTCTTCTTAACCGATTAGTATAAATAGGCGAGTAGATCTATTGTAAAAATAGGCTTTTACGAGTTGTTTTACATTTCTAGATTTATAAAGTAAAACCTTTGAAGCTCAAGACTGTTCATAATTATTCTTATTTTTATTCTCGAGTCTTCATAACTTTCTTCATAAAATCACTATAATTTGGTTATTCATAACTAGATTATTAGTGTTATTGAGAGATCTATGATCAACAATCGCCCACTAATCCGTTCAGGTTACCAATGACTTACCAGCCGGATTGTTTAAATCGCTCGATTATCCGTTCAAGTTATCAATGATTTACCAGACGGATTGACTAAATCGCTTGATTATCCGCACAAGTGTTGTCCGGATAAACCTATATCAAACAACTCAAATATCACACGGATGTTAAATCGCACATTAAGCGGATAACACCATAAATCGCACAAGTCTTAAGCGGACTAATTTTCAATCAAAAACACAAATTTTCACACTTTTTACCCAAAAATTGGATCAAAACATGAAAAAATATGACTTTTGAAGAATATTTTTCCAGAATACGAAAACTCAAAATTCGACTAAAACAGGTTTAAAATTTGCTTAAAATAAAAAAAAAGTGTGAATCAAAGTTGTTCGAAATACAAAAACGAATCTAGCGATGTAAATATTTTCAAATTACACGCAAAAAATAACCAATTTAGGCTCAAATACCCAATCTGGACGAAGAACACTCAAGAACAGTGATGAACATCATAGACCCAGATCGATCAATCTTCAAAAATTCATGTAGAAAATGTGCAAAACTGTTTAATCCTCTAATCAAAACTGCTACAGTCTGCTCTGATACCAATTGTGAAGTCCAAGATTCATATAAACATGATAAGATCTTCAAGAATCAAGATGAATAGAATAGTGGAGAGAATATCATCAAAGGTTGATTTGATTGAGAGAGAGAAAATTACAGCTCAAATCTTGATTACAATCTGCTAATTACTTGGTAGTGACAATTACAATGAAAATACTATTTATACTAAGGAAACTAGAAAAGCTACACTATTACAAGGTAAGAAAACTAAGGAGAAACTTGAATACAACTTTAAAGCTCTTACTCAAACCCAACATCTTATATTATGTTTATTATGTGTAGCTAAATCACTCGTATGGATGTGGGTGTGAGTTTAACTTAGGACATTTATACAATTTTGGGTGTTTTTATCCTTTACCACTTGGTGTTTTTATTACTAAGGAGAAACTTGAATACAACTTTACGGGACTTAAACTCGACGCGGATAAGCCGATCACTTTGAAATGTTAATATTAGATCTTAGACCAAGAGATGGGCAGATCCAAAATACGGCTTAAGTGATGCACAAAGAACTCGAGAGAGTCTTTGATAATTACATGGAGATGCGAATTTTGTATGTATTTAGCTAAGGGTTAAGCGATGGTGAACTTTTACTTCTTGATCTTGCATTAGAAAGAACCATTAGAAGACGTAGAAAAGGTAGAAATAATCATAACCATACCATGCGGGATAATTTACCTTTTCGGGAGGCCACGGTTAACATTACCGATGATAAAAATAGAGGCATACGGGACTATGCAACTCCCGAATTCGGTTAGTTGGCCGCGGGAATAGGTAGGCCCGAAATGACAGCGACAGCTTATAAACCAAAACCGGTAATTTCCAAATGATTTCCGTAATGGGTTAGTTTGGGGGATTATCGTTGTAAGATCCGCACTCTCATTTAAATTATTTTATAGAAATGACAGATCATTTTAAATTCTCGGAGTCACACAAGAAGCCTTACGCTTGACACTTTTCCTTTAGATAGTAAAGGATAGAGCTAGAGTATGGCTAAATTCTCAACCACCAAACTCGATCCTAACTTGGAATGATTTGCCGGAAAATTTTCTAAAAAAATACTTTCCTCCGACAAGGAATGTAAAAATTAGAAATGAAATTATGACATTTCACCAAGAAGAAGATCAAGCGGGTTCAGATGCATGGGAGAGATTTAAGGACCTTCTTAGGACCATCTTCATCTTTCTTGTTCTTGAATACCCATTTAGTACCAATAATCATTTTGTTTTTGGGACGAGAAACCAATCTCCAGACTTTTAAATCCGGGTCCGCTAAGGCTTCAGAAACCTTAGACGGTTCAATGTTACTCAGGAAGGTGGAGTATAGACACTCATTGGCAGTAGTAATCCTAGCTCGAATAGATGCGTTTGGATCACCAATAGTTTGAGTAATCGGATGATCTTTCGTCCACTTGGTGCTATGAGGGGGAATGTACAAAGATTAATCAGAATTTTGATCAGTGTAAGTATTGGGGGAATTGTCTAGAATTGGTTCGGGTGAAGGTTTAAATTTAAATCGAACTAGGCCGAATATCTGACTGAGGTAAAGTATTTTCATCTTGAATGACCATAACCTCTGGCAGATTAATGTTCGAGCCCTCTTCACACTGAACTGTACAATTGGGATCTTCCATTACAATCTCTTCATCGACATCTTCAGAAATTTCTCCGGATACCGTAACTAGAACATCAAAAGTTGGACCACGTAACTGTTGTTCAGATTGAATCTGTTGATCATCTCTGGATAAAGTATTAGACTCACTAGGTTTATTGTCAAAATAGACTTCATAAAAGTTTTCAAATAATGAATCAAAATCAGAAATATTAAGATCAAAAGAGGAAGACTCAGTGAGATTTGCATTCCGCAAAGTGTTAATTATCAGCCCGGGTCCTGAACTGTTTTGTTCAGAAGCCACATCAACAACTTCTTGAAAAGAAACGTTTACGCTCTCATTCACAGACTTCGTCCTTTTGTTATATACCCTGTAAGCAACAGAGTTTTTAGAGTAAGCAATAAAAACAGCTTCATCGGCCTTGGCAAAAACTTACCTCTGTCCCTTTTGTCGTTCAGAACAAAACACCTGCAACCAAAAACTCGAAAGAATTTGATATTAGGTCTTCGTTTATTTATGAGTTCATATGGTGTTTTACCATACCTTTTGTGTAGGAGGGATCGGTTCTGAGAAAAACATGCAGTATCAACCACTTCAGCCCATAGAGATAGAAGAAGCTTCGAGTAAGTGAGGAGTGTACAAGCCGCTTCCGTTAAAGTTCTATTTTCCCGCTCAACGACACCATTTTGTTGTGGTGTTCGAGCTGCCGAGAATGTATGAAAGATACCATGAGATTCCAGAAATGTACCCATAGTCTTATTCTTGAATTCTATTCCATTATCTGTTCTGATTTTCTGAACAGATAACTGTAAATTGAATTGGATGTTCTTCAAGAGTGAGATGATAGTCTCTGCGGCTTCATTTTCAGACCTCAAGAAATGAACCCATGTGTCTCTGGAGTAGTCGTCAACGACAACTAACACATATCTCTTCCTTTTGATACTCTGAACTCTCACAGGACCACAAAGATCCATATGTAAAAGATATAAAGGATGATCAGTATAAAATCTGCCTTTGTCTTATGAGAAACTTTCTTCATTTTACCCAATTCGCACGCTGCGCAAACATGGTCTTTGTTGAATTTATGTTCTGGAAGACCTTTCACCAAGTTATCACATACCAACTTGTTCAGATCTTTAAAACTGACGTGGGAAAGATGTCAATGCCACAACAGGTTTTGCTTCAAAGAGGCCTTGGATATCAAGCAGATATCAGTATCCACTTGTAGATCGGATAAGTCAATTGTGTACATGTTAGATTTTCTGGATCCAGCGAGAAGTTCCTTACCATCAGTAGTACGGACACTGCACTGGTTAGCTTTAAAACAAACTTCCAGATGTTTATCACAGAATTCACCTATGCTAAACAAATTAAGTCCAAGTCCTTCGACATACGACACTTTCTTTATCATTAAATTTCCAAAAAATATGTCACCATATCCAAGGATAGGCGCGTATTGTTAGGACTGAAAATAGTATTAAATTGTATTCGTCTTGAAAGTTAAATATTGTCTATAATTGTAAAAGTCATCGTGTTTGACTTTTCTTATAGGTTTGACTTTGACTATGTTTAGATGTTTGACCCTATAAATAGGGTAAGTCTTTGTAAATCTTAGAAGGGGAGCTCATTGTAGTATTCATGATACGTAAAGAGAGTTTGACCATCCTTTGACTGTTGACTTTCTCTCTCTAATATTATCTTGTGTTCTTGAATGTTTATCTTAGATCTGCGATGTTTGTGAAGATATATTGAAGATTGATCATTGTAGTGGGACACACAATTGGTATCAGAGCAGCGTGTGCAATAAATCACGGACAGAAATCAGATTTTGAAGAGATTTTCGAAGATTATTTTTTGAAATTTTTTTTGTTCTTCGTGTTCTTGTTCTTTTTTAAGTTTGATCCGAAATTTTTTGGAAAATTGTGTGTTTTGGTGTTAAAACCGTGATCATTGTGTGCGTAATCTTATTGTGAATCTTTGTTTTACACAAAGATTTACGTTTTGATCATGTGATTTCAAGTTTTTGGTGAAAATCTGTGTTTTTAAATTTTTCGTTTTCTTAATTTTTTTAAATTCCAGTATTTTTTATCCATTTTTTTTAAAAACTTTTCTGTTTTTGAGTTTTTTTTGATAGTTTTGATATGATTTTGATTTTTGGGTTGAATATTTTTGTGTTAAATCGCTCATAGCCCAGTCCATTGTGAAGCCCAACTTCTTTTCTATGTATTCAATTTTAATCGGATTCAGGCTCTGCCTTGAGCGAGTTAAAGCTGTGTATTGAGCGGATCAAGATCATAGCTTTGAGTGAACTACACCTTGCTTTAACCGATTTAGCCTTTGATTTAGGCGATTTAGCTTCAAGTTTGATCGATTTAGCTCGTAGGTTGAGCGATTTAAATSACTGCAGTGAGCGGATTTCTTTAAMTCGCTGACTTAATCGTACAATTCTTRACCGGATAAGKGTCCGGATTCGATCAACTCGTGACCGGATAAGTGACCGGATTCTTAATCGCTCAATCCAACTCTCCAAGATTAAGCTGACTTCTTGATCTGATTTGGTAAATCGCAGATACCTTGATCAATWYAAGGTTTTCATCGCACAACTCTTAACCGGATAGATTGATAAATCGATTGGATTGATCGGATTCTAAATCGTTCAGGTAAGTCKCTCACACTCATCAACCGATTTAGGACTTAGCATTTTGTACATCGAAGTATCCGGTTTAATAAATCGTTCAATCCATCTCACCGGATTCTTTATCGCTCACTGCTTCTTGACCTAATTTGGTAAATCGCTCAGGTAAATCGCTYTGTGTTTGAGTATCGGTTGGTGTAAACTGYATAGAGTGTTCRATTTTTGATGTAATTTGACCTAATCGATTTCTAATCTGTTCGTGTTTCACTCATATTGATTGCTCMCAGGACATAAATCTGTATTTGAATTGATGTTCTTTGTTTGGTAAATCGCCTGGATATAGTAAGCAGATTTGCACAAATCCTTTGATATAGCAACTGTTYAACAGGTTCAACTTAGCATTTCTGGTAGATGGTCTATGCTGTTGATTTTGATATAGATACACAGAGACAGATTAATCGTTATCAGGGGAGCTTTGCTTATGGACTCTCAGTGTTCTTGACTCAAATTGAAAGATCAATCTGTTTGATTTTGCTTTCAATCTCAGATTTCCAGCTTCAACTTCATCTGTTTTAGATTTGGTTTTMGATTTTTKTGTGTGTCTGGCATAGAAGCAGAAAAGAAACAGCTTTCAATCTAGCTCTTTGTCWTATCTGGACTTGGAGTGTGTAAATCAGACAGTTTAAGTGTTTTCAGTCGATTTATCTTTGTAAAAAGTCAGCTGGTTGGAATTTCAGTTGCTGAATTTGGTTCATATTGCTCTAAGGYTTACAGAACCTGTTTGTGTTGATCTTTGCTGAGGAGTTGTCTAATTCTGCAATCTGTTTTTGCTGATGCTGCAATCTGTAATTCATGAAGGCAGAAAAGAAGTTTTGAAGGCAGAAAAGAAGTTTTGAACCTGTGATAACTGTGGGAATGACAGCAACAATGGACAACTAGTTTTGTTTAATTTTGTTCAACACTATTGATAAACATTGTTTGAAAAAGACTGTTATGCTGTTTTCTTGCTTAAAGGTGCTGGTAACAGCTGCTGTTCATTTTGTTTAATTTTGTTTTTGCTGTTTGCTGTTTTGGACAGATTAGCGTTGGATTATTGTTTCATTTTGGTTCAAGATTAAATCACATAGAATCTGTTTACCAGCTTCTCCATTTCCAAGTGTTGTTGTCATTCAGGACGAAGCACAAATAGAGACTGCTAGAGGAAGCTGCACAGATACCTATTGGTTGTGAATCAAGGATTGTAATAGCTCTTACACGCTACCAAGCAAATAACTCCTTTCAACATCAACCATTTGAATTGACCAAGAATTTCATTTGGTGTAATCATAATAAGGGATTTTGTTACGGTTTTAATTAGTTTGTAATTGGGTCATATATTCTCGAACTGTGTTCTCGGACTATCTTGTAGCTATATCTTTGAAACTGTTTTTGTTTTGGTTTTTGAATAGTTTTATTGGGCTTGTTTCATCTTGTTTTTTTTTTTGTGTTTTTGGTCTTTGAGTTTTATTTTTTGTTTAGATTTTAATTTTTGGATCATTTCGTTTATCTGTTTTTTTTTTTTTGTGTTTTTAAACTGTTTGAGAATCGTTGAACTATTTTCCGTCGCGTAAACTGTTTTTATCAGTTTTAACTGTCTCTAACTGTTTTGAACAGTTTTTAATTGTTTTCAACCGTTTTAACTGTTTTTACTGATTTTTGACAATTTTTCGTCAATTATCTGATTTCTCATCAGTTTTTAGTGTTTTTTTTGTTTTTTCTTTTTGAGCTTAATTGTTCCTGATTTCTTTTACTGATTTCACTCCATAGATTCTATATTTGATCAATTTTTTTAATGGCAGATATTCTAAAGGAGATGAGAGAGAAGATTGCTGAGCTGGAAAGGAGCATTGTGAACTATAAAGGGAAATACATAAATATGTATACTAAGAATTATGCTAATGACGAATGTATTAAAGATTTGAACCGGGAGCATAAAGAAATATTAGAAAGAGTTGAGAATGATTCCAAGTATCAGATTAATAAACTTAAAAAATCCTTGGATGATGTCWAGATAGAATGTGAAAAAGAGATAAAAACAWGGAGTAAGTCTAATAAAGATTTGTTCAATAAACTCCAAAAAGTTTGATAAGTCTAGAAATCATACAAACATGAAGCAATCTTCAAGAATCATGATGAACATCAAAGATAGAAAGAATATGATCAAAGGATGATTAGATTGAGAGAGAGAGAGAGAGAGAGAGAATTACAACACTAATCTTGATAATTCTGCTAATGACAATTGTTAATGACCATTACAAGAAAATCACTATTTATACTAGGAAATAGTAAAGGCTAAACTATTMCAAAACAATTACACTAAGGAGAAACTTGAATACAACATTAAAGCACTAACTTGAACCCAACATTCTCCCCCTTTGGATTCAAGTTTGGACCCTTGTGAATTTCGTTTTGCGCAGTCCAAGGATTTTCTCTAACCTTCTCAGAGCGTTCCTGTACTGAATCTTCTCCTCGAGCAAATTTATGGCGTTGACCAATAAGTATATTTCTTTGGAACTCATTCGTTCAGATTCAGCAGCCTTTTCGCCCATCACCCTCTTCAAATCAAGTGCCCTCCTTACTAGCTTGATCATACCGTCAGAATATTTATTCAACTCACTGAACCTCATGAACTTTTTGACTTGAAGTTGAGCAAAGCAGATGACCCCGAACTCTGGATTTTCTAGAACCATGTAAACTGGATAGCCGTCAATGTCTTCTAAATCTTGATTTGGTCTTTTGAGATTGATGATGCGTTGATTGTCTTCAAGACCCATTTGTGACCATTGAGAACTTTACATGACATCGAATGAATCTCTTGATGGCCTCAAGAGCTACTATTTCTCCTTCCTTTCTAATTGTCCTGTTCTTGAGTCCAAAGAACATGTATTCAAGATCATCCAAATATAAGTTCGAGAAGTCAGCTTCGCTGAACCTCCAAATCTAGCCATCCTGTCTTGTGACTGTAAAAATAGGATACCAAATTCTCAATAATTTCTGAGCATCTATCTGTTTGATCGTTACAATTCTATGCTTGGTACGTACTTCACTGACTGGTTGACACTTGGCTTTCAGAAGATGACGATATTCAATTCGGTACTCTTTTGGCTGCTTGTGGATTCCAAGAACTCTATCACCACTTAGCATTTTTCTATGACGAATGAATATTCCAAAGTAGACGTCTTCTAAGTACGGCTCTAGGATTCTTTCACGATCATAACAAGGAAAGTTTGCTCTGATATGAAAAGGAATAATAGTTCTTCGGTGAAGATTTCGGTAGGATCAACAGTTTCTCTTTRAACACTGACTTCTGGTACATCAGGTAAAGCAGCAGTAGACGATTCTGGAATAGTCTGACGATCACCTTGAATGGGAAAAACTGGATCTTCTTCATCTAAATCAGCTTCAAAATCAAAATAAATTCTAGTTGTCTCGTCGATGTTATCAAAATCTTCTCCAAAATCCTGCTCTNAAACTGGATCTTCTTCATCTAAATCAGCTTCAAAATCAAAATAAATTCTAGTTGTCTCGTCGATGTTATCAAAATCTTCTCCAAAATCCTGCTCTCCACCCAGAGTAGTAGAGAAAACGTTGTTGAATCCTACATTAGCAGACAAGTCCATTAACAACCTTGTTTCTACTGTGGAGTCCGCTGGCTTTTCAACCATTGGCTCGATCCTTGGACTTGTCTCCACATCTTCATCTTCAATAACAACAGCTTCAATTATTCTTTCCCGAACTGATTTCGGGGCAGAACCTTCAGCAATTATGTCCTGAGCTAATGACTCTTCACCCATCCTTGCACCTTGTTGAGATGTCTCAGCCAATCTCTGTCTTTTCCTCTCCCCTCATGACTATCAGGATCATCCTGATCGTCATGTCTTCGTTTAAGAGAT
>NC_037532.1:19873511-19892233 GCF_001531365.2 Cynara cardunculus var. scolymus | reverse complement strand
ATAAATAAATCAAGAAAATCTTAAGTACAACCATATGGAACAGTAGGGACAGAACATGTTTGTGGGCAGATGGGTGTGTGTATATAAGATGAAATGGAAACAAACAAAAAAGAAATCAGGTTTCAATATGCTTCCTGACTATTACAGAAACCTCTCCACAAAGATGTACAAAGGAGCACAAACATTGATTTGATTAGATCTCTGTGTGCATTACAGCAGGCACAAGGGTGTTGTATGTATTATAGCAGGCACAGGCATTGACTTGATGTTATGTATCTTTTAATGAACCTCAAAAGGATCTTATGGTGTCTTTGTTCATATGTTATTTAATGTAAACATGTTATACTTAAGCTTAATGTTAATAGGCAACCATGAAGAAACAAGTCACAACCATAATGCAAGGTCATACAACCATAAATAAATCAAGAAAATGTTAAGAACATCCATATGGAACAGTAGGGACAAAACATGTTTGTGGCTAGATGTGTGTGTGTCTGTGTATATATAAGATGAAATGGAAACAGTCAAAAAGAAATCAGGTTTGAATATGCTTCTTGACTATTACAGAAACATCTCCACAGAGATGTACAAAGGAGAACAAACATTGACTTGATTAAATCTCTGTGTGCATTACAGCAGGCACATGGGTGCTGGTTTTTATATTGATCCTTGGCTGTTGTATTGATCCTTAGACTTAATATGGCTACTGCAGAATTTATTAGACTCAAAGAATGAAATTTATTAGACTTAGCTGTTTTCAAGARAATGTAAATGCAGATGACAGGAAGGAGCAGTTTTAACACATATCATATGCTTGCACTATCCAAACACAATCCCAAAGCAGAAGAACATGCAAACTACTTTAGACTGAAGATGTACAAAGGAGCACAAACATTGAACTTGGGTATTTGGAAAGCATATTATGAGATAAAAAGAGTACATGTTTATTTGGTTGATGTATTTAATACTCATTATATAATGGTAGATTTTTTTTACCTTCTATTTGGCTGCTGTTTTAGTTGAGAAATCTTGCCAATTTGATATCTTGGTTGACACACATATATATAGATCCATGATATCATACATATACACATGCAACATATAAATGCATATATATATATACATACACCTCCATCATGATGCAGTATGTGTGCGTATAGTGCGTAGTCTTCATCAAACCAACATTAGTACACACATACATACATATACAACAAATACATGCACAAAAAACATATACAACACATACATGCATGCATACATATACATATACTAGTACTTATTGGAAATTTTGTGCGTTGGAAGTTTGTCTTCCAACCCACATTGGTAGAAAAAGATTTTCTAGAGAAGCTTATAAGGCTTTCTCTAAAAATGGGCTTTGAACCAGTTGGTGGACTCATGGTGGGGGTCTTGAGTGGAAGGCCCAACACACATGCGCACGCATGGCCGAGGCCGCGGGCGCGGAATTTGCGAAGGTGACGCGAGGAGGCGCACTGCACTTCGCACGCTGCATCAGAGCAGAAGGAGCGAGCTCCGAGTATCTTTTTGGTACAAATTCGAGAGGAGAAGAAAAATTAACTGTTTTTATTTTAAAAACATATCGGTTTTTTGACTTGGTCCTTCCATGTTTTGAGATAAAGAWCAGTTGAGAAAAATCCTCATCATGATCAGCGTTGTTTTGGAGGATTTYGTGAAGTTGTAGGCCTCACCCAGTATACAAACTAGGTTGAAGCCAACTCTCGAACACACCGAAAAAATCAGTTTTCCTTATATCGGTTGCTGCTTCCAAACGTTCTTTTCTCTCTATCAATTTCTGCATCCACCGTGCTCTATTTTCATTTTTTATTGATGTTCATAAACGAAACGTATACTGCATCAAATCATGGGGCTTTGCGACTAGTAGACTCACACCGTGTAAAGAGTTGTTGATAAAACCATAAAGGACAGGTTTTACCATGCAGATTACAGTTCAAATCAACAGTTTATCCAGGTTGGTTTTATATTTATTGCATTGTATTTAAGTGAACAACTCTGCTTCCACTCCTTTCTTTCATTGAATCTATCACAAATGATAGTATCAATCTGTGTGAATTAGCACTCTGTTGAGATGTTGTGAGTTCTGAATGCTAAAAGGTTTAATTATGTCCGTTAAAGATTTAAAGTTTTTATAAAGATTAAAACTTTTTTCATCTATCTTACTCGAATTATTTTTCAACATTCTTTAAGGTTTTATACCGTAATGGACATCAGAAACTACCAAATTCTTAATCAAGATATGATGAAACTCGAGAAGTTTGACTGGTCTAGTTACACTCGTTGGGCGGACAAAGTCAAGTTCATGTTGATGGTGGTGAAACTCTATTATGTTCTGGACCCAAGACTCCTACCTATTCCTGAAAATTCGGTCTCTGAAGCAAAGGCAACAGTCGGATATTCAAAGAATTGTTGATGTAGAAAAACTTAGAATGATCCGCAAGGAAGAGGAAACTCTTGCTTGTGGACATATAATGAATGCTCTTCAGATCGTCTGTATGATTTGTATTCCTCGATTACTTTCCCTAGAGAGTTACGGAACGTATTGGGATTGAAATACAAGTCACAAAAGATGGCACTAACAAATATCTTGTGTCCCAGTATTTGAGATTTCAAATGATTGATGAAAAACCAATTCTGGAGCAAGTGCATGAGCTCCAAGTTTTAATAAATAAACTTAAGATGCTTTCTATTGCTATTCTTGAAATTTTCCAAGTGGGGGTAGTAATTGATAAACTGCCTCCATTTTGGATTTTCTAAAATAATGATGCATAAAACCGAAGATTATTCTTTAGATGATTTGATAAAACATCTTTGAATCAAGGAAGAGGCACGTAATTGGGACAAGAGAGGCAAATCTTTGATGAATGCTAACAGCGTGCAGGCTGGAGGCAAAGGTAAGGGAAGGGCCGGAGGTCCAAATAGAATGGAACTTGGGTCCACAAAAGAAGAGTTGTAAGAGATTTGGTAATCAATCGAACCCGGGGCAGAAATTTAAAAGGGTCGGAAGGTGTCACGTCTGTGGAGAGAYGGAACACTATGCTCGTGAATGCAAGGACCAAAAGTCCGGACCCCCTGCTGCTAATTCTGTTGAGAGGATTCAACACCTTGTGGCGAATCTCCATATGAAAGAGATTGATATGATCTCAGAGGCCTCTATAAGGATTGTGGCTGGAAGAGGTGGCTAGTACTTGCACTGTGGAGCCACTGTTCATGTTTGTGACTCCAGGTCCAAGTTTGTTGAATATGGATCGACTCGAGATGGGAATCAAGTGATAGTTGCTAACAACGACCGTGCGAATGTCGTTGGAATGGGTACCGTACTACTGAAGTTCACTTCCGGCAAGACCGTCACTTTCCGAAATCTTCTTCACGTGCCTTCTATCAACAAGAGCCTCGTCTCTGTAAGCAAACTCGATGAAAACGGGTTTGCAATAAATATAAAGGAAGCTCGTGATATACAAGAGGAAGATTTTCATTGGAAAGGGATACTACCAGTTGGGTATGTATCACCTGTATCTGAGTGAGGATGGTAGCRAGGAGGTCGAAACTAGTGATTCAGTAGGAAGTAATGTTTTAACCATGCCTGAAGAAGTTTCAAATTTTTCTGTTTTTACTATTGAAAGTGATGTAATTCCCGACGTTTTTAATAAAGTTATTTCTTCGGATTATTTTGTTTGTTCAATTTCTTTATGGCATAAACGTCTTGCGCATACAAATGTAAGAAATATTGAAAAAATGCATAACAAATGATTAATCAAAATTGATAACAAAG
This sequence comes from Cynara cardunculus var. scolymus, assembly GCF_001531365.2. Lineage (NCBI taxonomy): Eukaryota > Viridiplantae > Streptophyta > Magnoliopsida > Asterales > Asteraceae > Cynara > Cynara cardunculus. Next base: position 19,888,428 of record NC_037532.1, on the reverse strand, counting down.
ATTTTGGAAAGTGTGAAACTTGTGTAAAATCAAAATTTACAAAGAAACCTTTTCCTTCTGTTAAAAGGGACACATCAATTTTAGAGTTGATTCATTGTAATATTTGTGAATTAAATGGAATACTTACCCAAGGAGGTAAAAGGTATTTCATTACTTTTTGTGATGACTTCAGTCGTTTTTTACAAGTTTATTTGTCACACTCAAAAGATGAAGCTTTTGAAGCATTTAAACTCTATAAAGCTGAAGTCGAAAATCAACTTGAAAAACGAATAAAAATACTTCGATCAGATAGAGGTGGTGAATATTTTAATAGAGAATTTGATACATTCTGTGAAAAGAATGGTATCAAACATGAACGGACCTAACCATTTACTCCTCAACAAAATGGCTTGGCGGTACAAAAGAGCCAAACCCTGGTTGAAATGGCCAACTGTATGTTGAACCAATCAGGGTTGCCTAACAATCTCTGGGGAGAAGCCCTGTTAACGGCTTGTCATATTCATAACTGAATCACTAGTCGTGTGATTCCAACTAGCCCATATGAGCTCTGGAGAGGAAGAAAACCAAATTTGAACTATCTAAGAGTTTGGGGTTGTATTGCATACTATCGAACTCCTGATCCAAAAAGATCTAAATTGGGATCCCGTGCTATTAAAAGCATATTCGATGGATATGCAATAAATAACAAGGCTTATAGATTATTAGACAAAGAGTCAGAAGTTTTAGTAGAATCTAGGGATGTGGAATTCTTTGAAGATAGATTTTCAGAAGATGCTGAAAGATTAGAACCAACATTGGCCTCTAATCCCTCTTGTTCATCTCGTGCTAGTTCCAAAACCTCTAAACAGGCTGACAAACCACGAAGAAGCACAAGAGTGAGAAAAGAGAAAATTTTGGGAAATGACTTTTTCTCATACTTGGTAGAAGGGACACAAAAGAAAATGACAAGAGAATTCATTTTCTCTATCAGTACTGAAGAGAATCCCAAGACATTTAAAGAGGCCATGACTTCAAGGGATGCTCCACTATGAAAAGAATCAATAAATGATGAGATGGACTCTATCTTGGATAATGGAACTTGGGTGATGGCAAATTTGCCCTCAGGGGTGAAACCAATCGGTTCCAAGTGGATATTCAAAATAAAGATGCACCTTGATGGTTCAATATCATTCTTCAAGGCTAGATTGGTGGCAAAAGAATATAGACAGAAAGAGGGAGTCGATTATTTCGACACCTATGCTCCAGTTGCTAGAATTAGTTCCATTCGAACTCTTATAGCAATTTCCACCATAAAAGGACTGTATATTGACCCAATGGACGTGAAAACAGCTTTCTTGAATGGCTATTTAAACGAGGAGGCTTACATGGAGCAACCTGAAGGATTTGTAGTACCTGGACAAGAGAATAAAGTGTGCAAACTTGTTAAATCTCTATACGGGTTAAAGCAAGATCCTAAACAGTGGCACGAAAGGTTTGATACGACTATCACATCTTTCAGGTTCCGACATAATGGGGCTGACCGATGCATCTACTCAAAATACACGAGAGGGTACATTGTGGTAATCTGTCTTTATGTTGATGATATGTTGATCATCATAACCAATCTAGATGGTATTCTTGAGACAAAAGGGTACTTATCCTCGAACTTTAATATGAAAGATCTTGGAGAAGTAGATACCATCTTTGGGATAAAGACCAAAAGGTCAGCATCTCAAATCTCTCTATGTCAATCTCACTACATAGAGAAGATACTAACCAAGTTTCAACATTTGAATATATAAGGAGTTTAACACTCTGTTTGATTCAAGTGTGAAACTCGATAAAAATATTGGTATAGCAGTGGTTCAGCTAGAATATGCTAGTGCAATAGGATGCATGATGTATGCAATGCATTGCACTAGACCGAACATTGCTTTTGCTGTGAGTAGACTGAGTCAATATACCAGCAATCAGGGTTTATATCACTGGAAAACAATTGGCAGAGTATTGGGCTACTTGAAAAGAACCCAAGAACTAGAGTTGATATACTCAACGCATCCAGGAATCTTGGAGGGATATTCCGATGCCAGTTGGAAAGATCACTCAAGTGATTCTAAATCCACAAGTGCATGGATTTATACTCTTGCTGGAGGGGCGATTTCTTGGGCGAGCAAGAAACAAACGTGTATCGCCCATTCGACTATGGAAGCCGAATTCATTTCCCCAGCGGCAACGGGCAAAGATGCCAAATGGATTAGAGATTTGTTAACAGATATCCATTTCTAACCTCGACCGACTTTTCTATTTCCATGCATTGTGACAGTAAGGCCACACTGTCAAAAGTATACAATGCCATATATAATGGGTAGTTGCGACACATAGGTCTCCGACACAACTACGTGAGACAACTTATTGATGATGGTACCATAAGTATTGTGTTTTCAAGTCTTGTGGGAACTTGGCAGATCCACTAACCAAGCCTCTGACGAGAGACTTGGTAGGGTCAACAACCAGAGACATGGGTCTGAAGCCACGTAGAATCAGTTAGTGATGGAAACCCAACTTGGATATAGTGCTCCTATCTACCAAGTTTAAAGGGTAACAACAAGTCACTTGACTGATAAAAGGTACTATCAAATGATAGATCCATGTAAGGTGAAATATAGTATGGCATTGTCGAGAACAATGATGAGTTAATCTCTTAACAAAGTTTAGAGGCATCTTAACAACGAAGATGTTATAGAACTTTGCCTATATGACTTAGAGGTGGTGCYGCCTCAAATGAAGAGTAGTGGTTTCTCTTTTAGTAAGTCATGAAACAGGGTTTAGCGCATGGCCATATTAGCGCTCAGTGAGAGAGCAAGGTTGATAGATGATGTGTGTAAGTAAGTCGGAGTGGTTGCAAGATTCAAGGTTTAAATCCTAAGGATACCATTGGATTGATCCCTTCTTGCATACTTACATTAAACAGGGTTTAATTTTAGTGACACCACTGTAACATTATCTACAATGAATGTCAGAAAACTTTCCAACCTGGTGGGAAATTGTTGGAAATTTTGTGGGTTGAAAATTTGTCTTCCATCCCACATTGGTAGAAAAAGATTTTCTAGAGTAGCTTATAAGGTTTTCTCTAGAAATGAGTTTTGAACAAGTTGGTGGACTCATGGTGGGGGTCTTGAGTGGAAGGCCCAACACACATGTGTGCGCGGGCGCGAGATTCGCGAAGGTGGCGCGAGAAGGCGCACTTTGCACTTCTGCATCCATCGTGCTCTATTTTCGTTTTTATCGTTGTTCATAAACGAAAACCCGTCGGAAATTATGAATCACTGACGGAAAACAAATTAATCGATTTTTTGCAACGGATTTAATAATTAAAAAATAAAAATTTAGAAAATTAAATATCTGTTGCATACACTGACGGATTTGCATCCCGTTAGTAATCCTTTGTAATTCACTGACGGTTTTTTGTAATTTTTGTGTTTTTATTTGTATGAGGTTTACTTTGATTTATTTTGTATAAGTTGTTATGTGTATATGTATATGTATGTATGCATGTGTCGTATATGTTAATTGTACATACAAGTACTGTTGAAAAATAATTCGAGTAAAATATATGAAACAAAATAAAGTTTTAATCTTTATAAAAACTTTAAATCTTTAACGGACAAAATTAAACCTTTTAACGTTCAGAACCCAAAACACCTCAACAGAGTGTCAATTCACACAGATTGAATCTATTCTTCGTGATAAATTCAATAAATGAAATGAGTAGAATCAGAGTTGTTCACTTAGTGAACAAAAAATTAAATACAATGCAATAAATATAAAACCAACCTGGTTAAACTGTTGATTTGAACTGTCACGGTAAAACCTGTCCTTAAAAATTTTATAACACAACTCTTTACATGTTGTGAGTCTGCTATTCGCAAAGCCCCGAGATTTTGATGTATTAATTTTGTAGTAGTAAAATTAGGTTCCGACTTTCATCTGAATTATGGAATTGTCCTTACCGGCCTTTTCTTCCATGAGGGAATATATATTATTAGTAATGAATAAAAAAACTGATCACAATCTTCCTACCGAAAACAAGGAACAGCAAAATATCTTAGAAAAGGCCACTAGCTGTCTGAAGCAGCAAATTTCTTATGAGGGTTTATACATGCCAAGATCGACGGTTTTTGCTTCTTCGATTTTACCCCAAAGATGAACGACCGTAATGGCACATGTGGACGATGTTGTCTTTCGCCATTGCTATGATCCAAAAGTCCAAACTCCTCCTCTAACCTTCTTAACGTCTCTTCTGTTTCAACTTTCATGGCAGTAACATGATCTAAACCAGCTTCAAGTTCTTCGTTAACTTTGCAGTTTTCTTGTTGCATGTTCAATACCTCACCTTGAAACTTTGCAGCTTGATGTGTGCTGAACTTGATCTCTTCTTCTTCCATACCTTCCTTCAAAGCTGTCGTTATTTCCTCTTGGATGTTCGATAACGATGAACATCTTCGTTGTAGCTCGTTCTTCAGCGATGCAATATTTTCTAAAAATATCATAAGTTCGTTATGTATCTCTTTAAGGTGTTTGTATATCGGATTGATATCTGACCGTATATCTTTTGAGGATGTCGATATGTTTGATTTCGGTTTGGTTTTCGCTTTAGTAATCTCTTGTTGAAGATCTTCCACCTGTTTCTTGAATTTCTGTACTTGATGGAATGCAGTGCTGAATCTTAACCAAAAATCAAGATTTTCATCAAGAATCACGTCGATGTCCGTTCTAAGCTTTTCTTCGATCTCGGATACGGGTTCGGATTTGTTGTTAAAGATCGATAGTTCCTCGACTCCATCTTCTTGAACAAGTTTGAGGTTTTGTTTAATCTGCTGGATTTCGGTATCTCTTTTTGCTAGTAGGGTTTGCAGGTTTCTTAGTTGCAGGTTGGTTTCCAAGATGTTTTCTTGTCTTTTTTGCTCTTCTTCTGCTAGTTCTTTTTTTGCAGCTTTGTATTTCCTCAAGATACTTGTATACTCTTGTAAAAGAACCTTTTCTTTGTCATCTAAACCACCCAACAACAATTCTTGCCAATTCGTCTCATCTCTTTCTTCTGTGTCAGATATACCGGTTTCCTTTGGTTTGATCGGGTTATCTTTGATATTTGTAACCATCTGATCTTCGCAGTCAATTCTCACTTGCGATTCAGGTTTTAGATCATCATCTTTTATCTTTGTAACCATCTGATCTTCACCCTCTATTCTGGCGTGTGATTCGGGTTTTAGATCATCATCTTTGATCTTCATAACCATCTGATCTTCACCCTTCATTCTCACTTGTGATATGGGTTTTAGATCATCATCTTTGATCTTTATAACCATCTGATCTTCACCCTCCAATCTTGCTTGCGATTCGGATTCACCCTCCAGTTCCATGATCATTTGCTTTGCCGGTTCATCTTCATCAGGCTTTATATTATGAAGGTTTTCGGACAAATGATCGAGGCTGCAACGGGCTTGGCTAAACTGCATCTTGATGCTGTTATTTTGATTCTCAATTTTCTGGTCCAAATCTTGCACCCCATTCAGTTTTTTTTCCATTTCCTTCAAAGTTTTCCCCAAATTATTCGTTCCATCTATCAAGTTTGCTTTATCATCTTCCAAATTCCGAATCTGTATCTGAAGATCATCTGATTCTGTCTTTAATCTGTCGATAAGCACCGTCTGAGATGAAACCAACGATTCTAAGCTAATCACCTTGTTCACGAGCTTATCCACAGTTTCTGCCAATTCTGTAACGGTCAAAGGTTTCTTCGACGGGTTTTCTTCGATCTCTGGCTCACTTTCAACCGAGTTCCACAACTCCTTTTCAAGTTTACGATCTTCTTCTTTTTCGGCATCGTTTGTGTGTTTAAGGGACTCGAGTTTCTGTTTCATATTCTGAATCCTCTCGTGCTCCAATCCAGCGGCTTCGGTTGATTTCTTTTGTGTCTCTTGTAACTTAGCCAAAGTCTCATCACACGACTTCAATGCAGCCTCCGCCATTATAACACGGGCATCATCGTCCTCGATGCTTTTCGCAACCTTAAACTCGTCCTGCAAACTGCAAACTCGTTGTTGCATTTCAATGATGGTTTTCTCGATTTCCCATAACTTGGCAACCCCGTTTTCGTACGAGCTTTTCGTGAACTCCTTCATGGTTTGCATCGAAAGAATATCCTTTTGAAGCTTATCTATCTCTTCGATAGCCTCGTTTTTCGTCAAACCCAATCTCCCAAGATCCAAGTGATCATCTTTCGTCACTTTCTTGGCTTGCATTTTCTTCATGATTTTGCCTTCTGGGAGTTTTGGGGCCTTTGGTGGATCTGAACCTATGTTTTTGGGGTTCCTTAGACCGTTGTTGTTATCGTCATCTTCGTAGTCCGTGTCATACGTTAGTTGGTCCGGAAAAACCGAAGCGATTGTGGTGTTTGCCTTTTGCAAGTCGGTAGAGAGTTTATCGTATCGTTCGGCTAATGCTCGATAAGCTCGAACGCTCTCCTCAATGAAGGCGATCAGCTCCGGCCGGTGCTTGTAGTACATTTCGGCCCTCTTGGCGAAAGAATCACCATCTTTTTGAACAAGGTTGAGGGCATTGGCAACCTTTTCTTCCATATCTGCAATTTATTTTACGCAAGTTTTTGTTAGCGATGATAGGAATAGAGAGTCTTACCCGGTAAGTGATGGTGAGGACTCTTACCCGATAAGCGTTTACCTGATAAATTGTTGCATACGATACCGTTTTAATATACTAGGATCTTATCTGATAAAATAGATTATAGTGTTGACTCCTATCGATAAGTGTTTACCGGATAAGGATTTGGATAAACCACCCCTTACCCACAATAAAATGTTTAGTAAACATTCAATCCTTCCCATATGGGCTACACATACATCATCAACCTTCTTCTCTCTATCTCTATGTAAGAACCCTTTTAGAAAGATATTTAGATAGGATTTGAAAATGAAATTTGTTTGGTTCGACGGATCAATGCTTGAATTTGAAATCCTATAAAGGTGGGGTTTAGAAATCTCATTGGTTAGTTGGTATTTCACTATATTTTTTTTACAAATTTTAATTATAATAATATTTTAAAATATGTTAAAAATATTTGTTTTAATACTCAAGTACTAAAAAGTTAAGTTAATTATTTTTATAATCCGTTTTATAAATTATTTATAATGAATGAAATATAATTACATTCCAAATGCTATAAAACCAAATAAACAAAGATTACAGATACTTTCAAATCCAAATCCCTTAAAAACATTTCGTCAAACCATACGGATCATAAGGATTTCAAATCCAAACATAGGATTGAGATGAAATTAAATTCCAAATTTCATCAAATCCCGCAAACGAAACGGAACCTAAAAACCGATTTGGTTTGCAGGATTTGGTGGGATTTAGAGTTGGATTTCAATTTCACGTTTGGTTTACAAACAATTACCCCAACACTAGTACGAATTTTATCTATTTGAATAACGTTAGAATGATGCTAAAACCAAACCAAACATACCCGATCAAAGGTAGAGCATCATAGGGAAGGTTTGGACGACATTAGAGATGGGCAAGGACCAAGATATGTTGGTCTGATATTGTCATGGCCTGTGCCCATCTTTAATGACATTATTAGAGGTAATCATAAAATCTTCTTCAAATGAACACACAAAAGGTAAAAGAGAAAGACCAAGAAAGAACAAATGAGAGATAGTTAATCGGGATAGTTTACGTATGATTTTGGGTTGGTTTCCCATAGATCACCAGTGGGGTTCATGGGGTTAAGGGCTCAATATGATCAGTTGAAGTACTGTATACATGCTGGCTCGGATGGCTGGACACCCACAATTATTAAAAGAAACGCCAAGAGATAGTTACCTTGAAGGCTTTGCTCGAGCCATTTGGACTGCTTGGTTCGAATATGGCTTGCCCACCACCATGAATACGCATTGCTCGCCGCCCTCTGTAACATCTCTTGAAACCTTCTTCGTCTTTCTTTCTCAGTTCCTTCCTACTTGTTCGTTTATGAACGTGTAACTCGTTCTCTTTCAATCGTGTGTGATCAACTCGATTGCGAAGGGAACGAGCATATAAGTAGAGGGAGAAAGAAAAGGAAAACCAAAAGAGGGATGTTATTAGTGAAAATGGTGAGTTGGGTGCTTTGAGTATGAAAAATGAGAAAGAATAAGAAAAGTGGTGGTGGGGATGGAAGGGTATATAAAATGAGGTGTAGTAAGCCTGAATAATTGCATCACCTTTGGCACTAAGTTTTGGGCCAACAACGCATCCAATTAATCAAAATTAAGTATGTTTTTGAAGTATGTTTTTCATTTCTTGCTATCGAATAATTAATGAGTCTTTACTTCTCTAAGATCTAACATATCTGCATTTTAAACGAAGGCATTACAAGGCCTGTTAGAGCGTTTAACCTTTTCATACCAGAGTAGGATTTTTAAGTTTATTAACATGACACCTATATATCCACTACAACAAAATCGGATTTATAAGACACTTCCAATTTCTAAGCGTCCTAATAGACCTATTTATAGGACTTAGTTTACAAGACCAAAAAAAATAAAGCATCTTATCTAAAGGTGTTGTGATAAGTTTATATGACATTTTTTGACGTTGCAATAAATTTTTTAGGAAACTTGCGTCCCATTACCAACTTTATAGAATACTATTTGAAAAATTGTCCTATAAAAATTTGAGTTTATAGGACACTTTCTCAAAAGTGTCTTTTAAAGTTGTTAATGCGACGCTTTGTATTAAAAATGTCCTAAAAACTTGTTAAGAAGCCCAAAAACGTAATATTAACTTATTACAACAGCTTTAGATATGACGATGTATATTTTAGTTATATAAATTAAGTCTTATAAAACGGTTTATTGAGACGCTTAGAAATTAGGGACGTCCTATAAACCCAATTTTGTTGTACTGATTTTAAGGGTTGTTTAGTTAACTTGTTGGGAGAGAGTCCCTCGTTTTGTTAGCTGTATTTTTTATTGTTTGATCTATTTCATTTGCCAGAAATGCCGCCTCATTTCCATAAGAAACTATATATCTTATACAAAAGCATTAAAAAAGTTATTTGAAACAATAAGAGTGGTGTTTAATTGGTTTGAGCTTGGTTCCAAAGGTCAAAATACCAAGAGGTCTCAGGTTCAAATCCAAGGAGGAATAAAAATCCCCTTGTGGCCACGGAAGTTCAAATGCGGTGACTCCAGGTTATCTACAAAACAGATGGTCGTTCTAAGATTAGTCGATTCGCATAGCGGATTGGATATTCTGGTTAATAAAAAAAAGTTATTTGATGACCTAAGAAGTTCTTTCCATAATGATCTTGTACGAACTTTGACAACCTAATATGACTTGAAAAATAATGATTCTATCAACTTTTTTTTATAGTACATCACGTAAAAAGTGTTTTTTAAATATATTTTTAAAAAATAATCCTATAAAATATATTTCTAAAGTATTCGATCAAAAGACTTGTACAAAAAAAAGATCCAATTTTTTCGTCTTCTTCTCGAATCGGAGAAGAAAATCAACTTTGTTCAGTTCTTTATTTTAGAAAACGTAATTTTAAAAGTTTAATTGTAACAAAATATACTATATTTTTATACAATTGAGGGTATACATTTTTATATAACTAAAATATATACTATAAATTTGTGAAACAAAAAATTATTATAACCTTTTAAATAATAAATTCTTTTTAAAAAAAGATTTATTAAAATTTATGAGATGCATTGTTTTAAATCTTAATTTATCATCGTATATATTTTTGTTTGTGAATTATGATGAATGTAAGTGAAAAGAAATCCTTTTCAAGGAGAACGTGTGTTGCACCTTGCGACGACAGCTTCGCATTCACGTAAAGGAATAAAGCAAATCCTTAATTTTACGCCTTTTCTTTTTTATTATTGATCGGAATCACAACTCTCTCTACGTCTTTTGTCGCTAATTTATAAAAGAATGATGGGTTTTTAGTTAAGTTATAATATGGGTTAAAAAATACGTATGTACAGAGTGCACACTCATATAAGTTAGCTAGAACTTAGAACTTGGGAAGTTCCAAGGGGATATGGTGGTGTAGCAGATGATGTGACTGCATTGATGGTAGTTGTAGTAGTTTAGTGTCAACAACAGTACGTGTTGATGTTGAGTTCTTCCCGTTGATTGATCAGTGGGGTTTCCACCATCTTATAACCGTTACGTTGAATATCGTAACCGTCCAATAGTTGCCCGTATATTCCAGCAACTATATCATTTTATGAGGCATTTATTGTCGACTTTAACATACGAACGCTTATGGGTTCTCTAGATTTAAAGGTTATGATTTTTGCTTAAATCGTCTTCAAGTAAATTTGGTGATAGCTAGACACATAGGGTTGAACTATTATTTAAGGATAGCAAATTCTTACATGATCTCGGATTCTTATCATTTAGGGTGCGTTTGTTACGTAAACGACACTGAACAAGATCTACGAGACATGGCTAGATGGCGAGAATAAGGTAGATCTTAGAATTTTTTGGGTTAGAGGTATGAATACTTGAATAAAATCTTGGATTTTGTATCAGATAACACTTTTCAAATACAACATTTCACCCCTTCAAGCGTAATTGGGTTACCCAAAATATGTATTGAGCTAATCCAAAATCTCACTCTCATTCTAAAACAAAACTCTAGGTATATAAAAATGAGACATAAATTACCTTTTATAGATACTTATTCATCTGTCAATTAAGGGTGGTTAAGTAGTTATTTGAAGGTAAGAATAACTACCGATAGATAAGATTAATAACGGTTACTGCATCAAACTTCATATTTTGATCTGAAGTTCAGAAAGCTACATTCCTTCTCAATAAAAGTTATAGAATACTACATGCAACTTTCCTTGGGAGGGCGCTGCCCCAAGACCCCCACTATATGGCTATCTAAGGGTAAAGGTGACATAAACAAGTGTTCAATCTGCACCGCTAACTTGTCTTAATGCTCAACCTTGAATTTTCATCTATTTCATGTCAATCTCAATTACAGCAAAATGTTTGATGATACTAAAATCAACAATAATAGAAAATTGAAAGAAATTGTGCAAGGTTTAGGGTTTTAATTTCACACTAATGGTTTAATAATTTACCAATCTTGTCATATCTTCCTAATTTTTGTTGCACCTATTTAGGTGGAACAAAAAATGCATTTTTGTCCCACTTAATCTTATCTCGTTTTAGTCTAAATATCACACTAAATGTAGGACAAAAGTTCTTGTAGAGTCTTGTGTCTTGTTGTGTCTAACGTACCAAATGCCCCTTAATGATGGGTTGTTTGAAGAAGTAGAATCGGTGTTCTTCATGTTATGCCTTAGACATTTCTATCAAATTCGGGAAAATCACAATGGGCAGTGGTGAGGATGATTATTCACTATGTAAAGGAATATCACGTCATGGGTTTATATTTAGAATGATCAACAAATATGACATAGTCTGTTATTGTGATTATACCTATGATGGGTGAGTCGAAAGTCCATTTCAGGGTACATATTTTGGGATAAACAAGTTGAAATCAAAACTTGATATGAAAGACCTTGACTAAGGCAAAGCAAATTTGAGTATGGAGATTTTATGGAATAGAAAGTCTCATATTTTGATGTTGACAAATAGAGAGTAGATACAAACGATACTTAGGTGACATTTGTTTTTTAAGAGGTAAAGTCTTAAGTCGTATTTCACTTCTGATTGATAAGAGGTGGTGTTGAAGTCTGAAATTTGAATCAATAAGAGTGTTTGTTTTTGTAAACTGATAAATGTCTAAATTTGTTTAAATTGTCTATTTTACCTATTAGAAAATTATAGTGTTGGATTTATAGATAGATTTATACGATTTCACAAATTTATTCATTATCATTACGAAATTTACATCTAAATTATATAATTAGCATTCATTTAAGAGAAAATATGCCATTAACGATATCTAACACATTTAAACTTTATTAAAATACATCAATTTAGAGAGATGATGATCGATTTGGTAAGGATCGATTGAGATAAATGATTGAGAAATGCCATTGCTAAGAGTTAGGAGAACAACAAGAGGCAAATAAGGGATTGGTTTATCTCTTACTAGATAAGAAGACAACAACACATAAGTGTCTCTGAAAATTTGTAAAAAACAAACCGCCTGAATGACCCTACCTCTTAACGAGTCAGACATAAGAGCCTAATAAGAGCTTTTTTCTAAAAAACAAACAAGTTCTTAGACAGTTTAATCTTGATCGTGTGAAGTCTATTAAGCATAATGCTCTCTTTAGACATCAAGGTTATAGAAGATGATTGTTTAGCTCACTATAAAGGCAAAATTATATCAAGATGGAAAATACTCTACATGCTAGTACAGTCTTGATCTGAATGTACACATTATTTGATACACATCCCAATCATTCTCAATGTCTGGTACTATTTCTATCAAATTTGAGAAAATCAAAATCGATGATTATTTGCTATTTGAAAGGGATTTCATCTGATTGGATAATATTTAGAATGAGTGACAGTAACATAGTCGATTATTGTGTACGTGCAGGTGATCGAATGAGTAGTAGTCCATTTCGAGGTACGTATTTACTTTATTAGTTGGAGATCATGTTTTCAATCTATCATAACCTTGCCAACCTTGATCGAATTGATAGCCATTGTTGACGATGCTAAGAAAGCAATGTACATGCAACATCTCTTGTTTAATAACAAACTTGGGTAAAATATTGTGGGCGTGAACAATAAAAGCGAAAGTGCTATATATTTGATCACTAGCAATCTAGCGTTTAGTTCGAGGACTAGGAAATCATGTAAGAGGGCGTATATGATTTTTTATTTGCATGAAGAGATATAAAGATTGGTGTAGAATAAAATGTAGCAAATATGTTCACCAATATCCCATACCAAAGTTCATCACAATCTAATTGATCTAGTGTTGTGGGAGAAGAAATTTTGGAGGCATCATAGCGACATTCTTAGGGATATTACTTACTTGTTTTGGATATGCATGCATACGGCTTTGACGAGTGAAAGGCCAAGTCAAAGCTTGTCACTATCCAAATGCATTTGTTACCTAATGTTTGTGCTATGTTAGATTTACGGGAATTGGTTATGAGTTTTCCTTAGCAACATACTCAAGGGTTTGTACATGCATCGAGGTAGAGTGTTGTATATATTGGATTTTGCACAAACCTCTGATGTCGTTGCACGCGACCTGGGGTTGTGTGGTCAATTTGTGTAGAAGCTACGATGAAGTTTGAGTAGCTATGGTACAATATATTCATGATTTAGGTTTTTTCGTGCAACCTGACTGCACTTTTTGCTACAAGGTGAAGAATGAGTCTGTCTTTTGACACTGGGGATCCGACGTTGGCCAATTGGCTTTAAGTTTTTGACAATAAGCGCAGCAAGTTAGAAAATATTGAGGATGTATAGATGAGAATTTGTTTTCCAGGCATATGACACAAGAGTTCTTATTATCTTGTAAAATATTGCTGGAAGTGATCCCATGCTTGTTCAATCGTATAGTAGGGTGGGCCTAAATAGTCACATCGCTTCATGGTACCACCGTAAGGGGAGAAAATTATGTTTCTCAAGGGTGCCACTGTATTGTTTTGTTGGGTGCAACCATGGAGTTTTGTAATTGAAGTTTTAACATAAATCTCTAATGACTGAGTTGGTAAATGTTGCTCACTTTGTATGAAACCCCGGATTTGAGTCACACTAATGTCAAAAAAGTTAGTTTTTAACTTCAATTTTGGTGTTATTTTATATGTTTTAGGAAAACAATTATATCTTGGATTCAAGCATATGCAAGTATAGGAAACCAACCAACCAATATACTCTAATATTGTGAAATATTTCAACCAGTTTGTTTGTACTTTGTAAAGTCAAATTGGGTCACGGCCCAGAAAGATTTCTAGGTCCGCCTCTGCCGTAGAGTCGGGTTCAAGAATCATATGAAGAAAATCATTCAAAATTGTGTTGTATATTCATCGAGGTGATCCCATAAGTCTTTCTCTACTGCTTCTTTCAATGAGGTTGCCTTGGCTTAATTCTTTGTAGTTGCTGGTACAATGTTCAATTACATGATAAGCATAGGAAGTGATCTTGAACAATTCTGTCCAAGAGAAATACTGAACATTTTCGATATGTAAGATTATCGGAATGAAATTCTAGGTATTTGAAATGGATGATTTGGGTGTTTCTACCACCCAAAACAAGCAGAATGTGAGCAGAAGGAAGATGCGACCAGTGGCGGATCTAGAAATTTTTATAGACTGGGGTCACTTAAACTAACAAGTACCAACGCATCATATCATTATAACTAATAATAAGTGATTACATAAGTTGATTTCTACGAGTTTTCATCATTTGAAAACGAGTCATTACATCTTAATTTGTAACCTTAGCAGTACTTTTTTTCTACAGCACAAACGGAAAACGCATTAAAAAAATCGTCACAAATTCGATTGTGCAAAGTTGGCTTCATAAGCTTCATTACAGAAAAGCATATCTCGACTGCTGCGGTTACAACTGGAAAAACCAATGCAAGCTTCAAAAATCGATAAACCAAAGGAAATACAAGATGTTTTCTTGTTTAAATTATCACTCTACCTGTTGGTCCCGTAAGGGTCTACAAGAAGAGAAACAATTTGTAGAAGGGGGGAGATGAATACAAACATAGTATTTTCAAATTTAAAATATATATTGATAGAGAAGATCAATACAGATTTTACAAGATTGTTTGCGGAAAGATAAGGTAATAAAAACCTATCTAAACAATCTTTGGTTACACACAAAGCTTTAGTGTTATAAACCCAGATCTGACAGTAGAACGATTTACACTAGAAGATTGAAAGAGTAAGTAAACAAGAAGATT
>NC_037532.1:19864477-19866426 GCF_001531365.2 Cynara cardunculus var. scolymus | reverse complement strand
GTTCCACCATCTTTAGATCGTCCGCTGATGCTTACGCTGATGATTGGGCGGGGACTGAGTCTCTTTTTCAGTTTTGCTTTGCTCCATTGCTTATCCTTATCCTCTAGCTTTAGCTTCTTCTTGCGTTCAGCTTCTGCCATTGAAAGAAGTCTAGCTTGGGCTTAGACAGGATTCACCATTTTTTTGGACTTTTTCTTGGGAAGGACTTTAGCAGCTAGTGACTTGGCCAGCTTTAAGCTGTCTTCAGTCTGCTTCTGAAGCTCTAGCTCTTCTTCAGCCCTTAATGCCTCGAGTCTTTCAGCTTCAGATAGAAAGTTAAACTCACCACCACTAGAGGTACGAAGAGAAATTTTTACTCTAGTCTGGTCGAGCGACTCCTTTAGCTGAGACATCTGCTGGTTTGTTGGAGCAAAAGAGCTAGGTTGATCAGATACCCACTCCAGTCGACCGCAGGTTGTTGATGGGATACGAAGTTGATATTTTGAAGTGATCACTACCTGAGAGGTAGAGTCTTCAAACAAGGTTTGTTGAGGGCTTTTGAAAAGTACCTTCAAGTTACCTTCTTCAGCGACCGCCTTGCCTTTCGATTTGGGGTCCTGGTTCTCTGATGGAGTCGATTCACCTTGCCTTTGCTCCCCCTAGGATGCAGAGTCCCTGAGAGCAACACCTTTGGTGACGGTTGATGGCTTCTGGAACTTGATGGTAAAGTCATCATCATCATCATCATAGTCGTCATCACCATCTAGATCATCTCCGGTGTCTGGAATGACAGGTTCATCACCGTCTTCATCATCATCTTCTTCATCCTCATCAACATCATCATCATCACCAGTAGCAGTGATGGTATGGACATCATCCCTAGGGATGGATTTGTCAACCTCAGCTAGAGCAGCTTCGGTGGACGTGATTACAGGAGCAGCAATTGCTTCAGCTTCGAGAGCCTCAGCTTCAACTGCAACTGAAGCTGATACTGGGCCAACAGCCTGAGAAGCTGTAGGAGCAGCATCAGATGATCCACCAGCGTTGGACCTCATCTCCCCCTCTCTGGCTAAGACTCGAGAGAATTGGCCAGAGAGTTCGTCCAAGCACTAACGCTGGAGAACCATGGATTCCTCTAGCCTTTGCAAAGCATTGGCTAGAGTTATCGTTGCCTCACGCGTCTGATGGAGCTGGGTGCGATCATAGGCAGAAAAGGAAGGTACAATCACTGGAGCTGGTTGACGGACAGCATCCAGGATTTGTTGAAGAAGACCAGTCTGCTGATCAACTATCGCTTGAGCATCGTCAGCCCTACTGTGAAGAACAGGAATGGCATCGTTGTTGGCGTGAAAAGCTTCTTGGAGAGTCTGGAGCTGACTCTGAACTTCTTGAACATCCGCCTGGAGGGCAAGGAAGTTCGCATCAAGATCGCCTTGGCGAGGCATCTCTTGGTGAACTTCATTGACCCTGGAGAGGACGGTATTAACGGTTGGAAGGAGAAGCTTGATATCTGATGACATATCATAGTCATCATCGACATCCTCATCTCCTCCATCATCTTTCTCTCTTTCTCCCTCTTCCACTTCTTGAGCATCAGGCTGATGCATCAAAGAAGGACCTGCAAAAGAAGAAGTGTGAACTAAAGGCTCAAGGTTAGAAGAAATGAAGGGGTAGGAAGATGGAATACCTGGGGGCCTTCAGTGACATCAAAAGAAGTGTCACTGGTGGGAGCAAAGATGTCTTCGAGAGGATGGACATCCGTATACTAAGGAGCATCGAGAGGAGCAGCAGGTCCAGTGGTGCGTGTCTCAGTATCAGGAAGGACAGTCGCTAATACATCATCGACATGTGTAAAGACCAAGGAGGGAGGAGAAGAGAAAATGGTTGAGAAAAGACGTGGGTGTTCAGCAGTGGCGGCGCTCATATCTACACTTTCAGTGATTTGGGTCACTGAAGTGATTGGTGAAGGT
>NC_037532.1:19830613-19864377 GCF_001531365.2 Cynara cardunculus var. scolymus | reverse complement strand
AATCTCTTAAACGAAGACATGACGATCAGGATGATCCTGATAGTCATGAGGGGGAGAGGAAAAGGCATAGATTGGCTGAGACATCTCATCAAGGTGCAAGAATGGGTGAAGAGTCATTACCTCAGGACATAACTGCTGAAGGTTCTGCCCCGGAAACAGTTCGGGAAAGAATAATTTAGGCTGTTGGTATTGAAGACGAAGAAGTGGAGGCAAGTCCAAGGATCGAGCCAATGGTTGAAAAGCCGGCGGACTCCACAGTAGAAACAAGGTTGKTAATGGACTTGTCTGCCAATGTAGGGTTCAATAGTGCATTCTCTACTACTTTGGGTGGAGAGCAGGATTTTGGTGAAGACATTGATAACATTGACGAGTCAACTGGAATGTATTTTGATTTTGAAGCTGACTTAGATGAAGAAGATCCAGTTTTTCCCGTTCAAGGTGATCCTCAGTCTATTCTAGAATCGTCTACTGCTGCTTTACCTGACRTGCCTGAAGTCAGTACTCCAAGAGAAACTGTTGATCCTACCAAAATCTTCTCAAAGAATTACATTCCTTTCCATATCAGAGCAAATTTCTTTGGTTATGATCGCGATAGAATCCGAGAGCCATACTTGGCAGATATCTACTTTGGGATATTCATTCATCATAGAAAATTGCTTAGTGGTGACAGAGTTCTATGAATCCACAAGAAGCCAAAAGATTATCGAATTGAATATCGTCACCTCTTGAAAGCCAAGTGTCAGCCTATCAGCCAAGTTCGTACAAAACATAGAATCATCACGATCAAGAAGATTGATGCTCAGAAACTGCTCAGAATCTGGTATCCTGTGTTTACAGTTACAAGGCAGGATGGCCAGATCTGGAGATTCAGCGAAGCTGATTTCTCGAATTTATATTTGGACGATCTCGAATACATGTACTTCGAACTCAAGAACATGACAATTRGAAAGGAAGGAGAACTGGTAGCTCTGGAGGCTATTAAGAGATTCATTYGAAATCATGTAAAGTTRTCAATGGTTATTGATATTCAAATGGGTCTTGAAGATAGTCAACGAATCATCAATCTCAAAAGACCTAATCAAGATTTAGAAGACATTGACGGCTATCCAGTCTACATGATTCTTGAGAGCCCAGAGTTCGGAGTCATCTACTTCGCTCAACTTCAAGTTACAAAGTTCATGAGATTCAGTGAGTTGAACAAGTATTCTGACGGTACGATTAAGCTTTTAAGAAGGGTACTGGACTTGAAAAGGGTGATGGATGATAAGGCTGCGGAATCTGAACGAATGAGTTCCAAAGAAAGATACTTGCTCGTCAACACTATAAATTTGCTCGAGGAGAAGATTCAGTACAAAAATGCTCTGAGAAGGTTAGAGAAAATCCTTGGACTGCGCAAAATGAAGTTTACAAGAGTCCAAACTTGAATCCAAAGGGGGAGAATGTTGGGTTCAAGTTAATGCTTTAATGTTGTATTCAAGTTTCTCCTTAGTATAGTTGTTTTGTAATAATTTAGCCTTTACAATTTCCTAGTATAAATAGTGATTTCCTTGTAATTGTAATTAGCAATCGTCATTAGCAGATTTATCAAGATTAAGTGCTGTAATTCTCTCTCTCCTCTCAATCTAATCATTTTTGATCATATTCTTTCTATCTTTTATGTTCATCATGATCTATGAAGATTACATCATGTTTGTATGAAATCTGGACTCATCAAATACTCTTTCATGAACTGCTTCCTGTTTGACAGCAGTTTGGACCCAAAATTCATCGATTCATCATATGTTTAAATGTTTTAATCAAATTCTTTTTAAAGGATTTGTTCTTGGATGAATATGAACCTATTTTGATCATAAAAAATTTGGTTTATTTGATGGAGTTTCTTGGAGTCAGTCGAACTTTTAAACCTTGATTTTGTCAGATCTACGCGTAGGCGTTAAGCAGGAGTTCATGGTGCTCACAGCCTAAGGCAATGGGCGTTTTGTTTGTCAAACCTATACTTATCGCCCATATCTTGAGTATTTGTTCATCGTCTATCCTTCTAAATTTGAATCTGTAAGAGCTTAAAGATTTATTTACCTGCAATCACCAATCCTGTATGAATATGACGATATTTCTTCATGTTTTGCCCTTAGAAGCATCAACAGCAATACTGCCAATTTTCATTGAAGTGACCTGTTGTTTCTTGAAGCCATAAAACTTAATGTTAATTCTTCTTTCTAGTTCTCAATTCCAATGGTGTTTGCTTTGGTTATTCAAGTTATCTCCAATTGGATCAAGCTCTAAACCTGAATTCCTACTCAACTTGTGGTTCAACGAAATATTCTTTGTCATAAGACTGGTTTCTCTATCTTGTCAAGAAATTCACACAATTATCTATCCCTTAGTTGGATGAATTTGCTACTTTTGGGATTGAGTGGCTATTTTGTGCTTCAAAGTATGTGCTGGGTTGTAGGCAGATTGAAGCTGCATTCTGTACAATCAGTGGTGCTGCATTCACATTGAATCTGATTCGGTCTAAGAGTTGAAAATGAAGATTAGGGATCTACATTCAGGGGGGAGCTTGAAGACTCCATCCATACCAAGCACACTAAAGCTTTATTGAAGAAAGCAAAGGGGAGGAGACCTGAAGGCTTCATGAAGATGATTGCTTTATAAAACTTTCGGGGAATATTGTTAGGACAAAAATTGATCCTAATTATTCTAAAAGTTTTATCAAAGCAATCGGGGCCAAGGATGGAAGACTTGAAGATGTTGTTGTGCTAAAACGACTAAGTCTGGAAGAAGACCAGAGCCCCTATGGACGACTAGAGCCCCTATGGAAGACCAGAGCCCCTATGGATGACCAGAGCCCCTATGGACGACCAGAGCCTCTGGTTGTATAGACCAGAGACTCTTGACTCTTAGACCTTTAGGACGACTAGAGACCCCCATGGATGACCAGAGACCCCATGGACGACCAAAGATCCCATGGACGACCAGAGACCCTATGGGCTCTAGTTGGTCTATGCTCTGGATGACTATCTTCAGAATCTTGAAGGATGGTGTTGATCCCATTTTTGATAATGATTATTTCCTTGTTTATAGGATTTACTTACCTTATTTATAGGATTTAGTCATCATGTAAATATCGCCTATATAAGAAGTGATACAGGCATAGAATATAAGTGAGATGAATTATCAACACTTTGTAACACACAGATTCAAACACATCACATGAGAGTCGATTAGGGTTTTTGAGAGATAGTATTTTCCATTCAATAAAGAAAGTGGCGGCCGATTTCTATTCATCATCTTCTACAAATATCTTTTTAAATTCCTTTACGTTACTCTACTGTCAGATCAGGATTTAACAAAAACAAACAAGGTCTAGCTTTTAGTCTAAGCAAATATCTTCAATGATCTCTCCACTTCAGTTATTGCATATGGATCTCTTTGGTCCAGTCAACGTGAAATAAATAGCTGGAAAGAAATATGCACTTGTCATTGTTAATGAGTATTCCAAGTACACTTGGGTCTTCTTTCTCACATCCAAAAGTGAAACACCTGAAGAAATTATTTCGTTCATCAAACGCATAGAGGTACTTAACAACATTAATGTACGATATATCAGAAGTGACCATGGAACTGAATTCAAAAATAGTACTATATTTAGCTTCTATGAGGACATGGGAATATCTCAAACTTCTCTTCTGTGAGAACTCCACAAAAAATGGAGTTGCTGAAAGAAGAAATCGAACAATCATTGAGGCTGCTCAATCCATGCTCAACGAATATCATATCTCTACTCAATTCTTGGCCGAATCTGTTAATACTGCTTGCTTTACTCAAAAACAGTTGTTAATCGTTCAGAGATTCAAGAAGACGGATTATGAACTCATCCATAGAAGAAATCCTTCTCTCGACTTTCTTCACATATTTGGTTGCACTTGTTTCATTCTTAAGAACCGTGACCAACTTGGAAAGTTCGATCCCAAAAATAATGAAGGAATCTTTCTTGGATATTCTTCAGTATCCAAATCCTTCAGAATATTCAACAAACGTCAACAAACCATAGAAGAAACTATCCATGTCAGCTTTGATGAATCTCAATCAGCTAACTCAAAACCCATCATAAATGATGATGAAGAGTTAGAAAGTTGGATATTCTCTCATTTTGGATAACCTGAAGCTTCCTTCAGCAATCAACTCAATACTGATACTCAAGAAGTTGATGATGATTCTCTTATCATTCAAGTTGCAACTAATAACCAAGGCAAATCCTCTTCAAATATTGTTGCAGTGCCCATTAGTTCCATTCCTGCCTTTACTTCAAACACTGACCAATCAGTGATTGAAATGCCCTCAGCATCTGAACCTTTATCAGTCGTTGAATCTCTCTTTGAGGCTCCTTTAGAATTCAACCTATTGCTGAAGAATCTTTAGCCGAAGCCTCATCTTTTCTACTCGAACATTAATGCTCAGATGATAATCCTCTTCCAGCTCAGCGATGGATGAAAGACAATCCAATTCATCAAGTTCTTGGTGATCCCAGTGCATGTATTCAGACATGCTGTGGTATAGGTAATATCTATCTATTTGTCAACTTCCTTTCCCTAATTGAACCCAAGAAAATCAATGAGGCTATCTCAGACCCTAGTTGGGTCATTGCCATGCAAGAGGAACTCGTTGAGTTTGAAAGGAACAAAGTCTGGTACCTTGTCCTACATCCATTTGACAAAACTATGATAGGCACCAAATGGGTTTATCGCAATAAGTTAGATGAACAAGGTGTTTCAACCTGTAACAAGGCTCGTCTTGTTGCTCAAGGTTATAAACAAGAAGAAAGAATCGATTATGACGAAACCTTCGCACCAGTGGCCAGACTCGAAGCTATTTGACTCTTTCTATCCTTTGCTGCCCATAGAGACTTTAAAATGTTTCAAATGGATGTAAAGAGTGTTTTCTTTAGTGGAAACTTCAAGAGGAAGTTTACGTTGAACAACCTACAGGGTTTCTTGACCATAAGTATCCACATCATATCTCTAGATTGGATTATGGGTTAAAACAGGCTCCTCGTGCCTGGTATGATACCCTCTCCTCATTTCTCTTATCTGAGAAATTAGTCCATGGAAATATTGACCAGACCTTATTTCGTAGGAAAGTTAAAGGTCACATCATTCTAGTCTAAATTTATGTCGATGATATTATTTTTGGTTCCACTAATCCCTCTTTCTGTTTTTGGTTCACTAATCGCATGAATAAAAGGATATCAGATGAGTATGATGGGGGAACTAACCTACTTTCTAGGTCTCCAGATCAAGCAATCAGATAAAGGTATCTTTATCAGCCAAAGTAAGTAGGTCGGAGATATGCTGAAAAAAGTTTGATCTATCCAACAGCTCAATTATGAAGAGTCCGATGGCTCCTCCTCTCTCACTGAACAAGGATCCAAACTAAAATCCTGTAAACATTACAGTTTATAGAGGAATGATTGACTCTCTACTATATCTCACAACAAGTCGTCCAGATATCATGTACTCTACCTGTCTATGTGCAAGATATCAATCTGAACCTAAGGAATCCCATTTGATTACTGTAAAATGCATATTCAGATATCTGAAGAGAACTCCTAACTTGGGTCTCTGGTATCCCAAGGGTTCAGGTTTTGACCTAATAGGTTACTTGGATAGTGATTTTGCAGGATGGAAAATTGATAGGAAAAACACCACTGGAGGTTGTCAGCTTCTGGGTGGAAAGTTGGTAAGCTAGAGAAGTAAAAAGCAAAATTTTGTATCCACATCAACTGCTGAAGCTAAATATGTTGCCGCTAGAAGCTGTTGTGCTCAAGTTCTTTGAATGAAAAACTAGCTCAACGAATATGATCTACAACTTCCCAAGATCCCTATCTATTGCGATAGCACCAGTGCTATTGCAATTGCAAACAATCCTGTTTTTCACTCCAAGACCAAACATATTGACATCGGATATCATTTTATCAGGAATCATGTTATGAATGGTAATATGGAACTTCACTTTATCCCAACTAAGTACCAACTCACTGACCTTTTTACAAAGCCTCTTGATGAGACAAGATTTAGCATCTTGATTAGCGAACTTGGAATGCTGAACGTTGAGGATTAACTCCTTCAGCTATATGTATTACTTTGTAAGTAAAATGATTCAGTGTTCTTATTCTATCACTGAACTCTTGAGTAAATATATCTTCTCTTTCTAAGGTATGTATACTTATCCCTCTTTTCAAAACTTAAAAGTATCACTGAATCTTTCCATATTCAGTGATCAAAATGTTTTAAAAGATTGTTTCAGTCTTCCTTCCATCACTGAACTCTTTAAGCAAGTGTATCTCTCTAAGATATACTTGTCTTATCTTTAAGCAAAAACCATCACTAAACCTTTTCTTAATCAGTGACAAATGTTTTAAAAGTTCAAAGTCCTTCAATGATTTTTCTTATCCTTGATTTTTTTTTTTTTAAACTTATCTTTAAAAAGATATACTCTCAAATTCATATAATTAAGTATATGTTTTTGAATAACTGAAAAAATTAGTTTAAAAGGAAATGGAAAATAAAATGTCTTCTGACGTCATTTTGTTTAAATGATACGATTTTTTTTGGACGTGCGTACTGTTCTGACACACACGACCCCTCGTAATTCTGTCCAATCATGGATGAGGACGTGCTAACTTTTTCATCATTGCTCAACTTTTAAATCGTATCTTCCTTTCTCC
This sequence comes from Cynara cardunculus var. scolymus, assembly GCF_001531365.2. Lineage (NCBI taxonomy): Eukaryota > Viridiplantae > Streptophyta > Magnoliopsida > Asterales > Asteraceae > Cynara > Cynara cardunculus. The sequence goes on along the minus strand of NC_037532.1, from coordinate 19,857,650 downwards.
TCTTTCCATTTTTCTCTCCTCCTACCTATAAATATGAGACCTCTTCGCTTATTTTTCCTTACGCTTACAAAAACTATTGTCAAATCTCTACTCCTAAGACTTTTGCAAGTAAGAACTCAAAAAAAGCTCAAAAACCATCAACCTTCTTCTTCTAAAAATCACAGGATGATAACCCTTTTCTTCTTATTTTGATATGCTCTTCTTCTAAGAAACTCTTGTTATGTTATTTAAGAACTTGTTCTCTTAAACAACTAACATACAGATTATTAACACGTTCTTATACTTGGTTATAATCTAAAGTTTGTATACACCTATTCTTCTTGAAAAACCATAAATCTTATTGTGGATTTTTCAAAAGAAGTTTTGTCGATTCAAAACAGAGAGTTTACACTTTTATCTTAGATTTCTAACAAACCTGTTATCTTCAATTTTCTCTTATATATTACAGAAATGTCTGCCAAGAATGTAAACTTGACTATTGACGAAGTGCCTTTCAAGCCCAACAACCTTGTGGCGCTTCTAGACATTCCCGCCAATAAACCACAATATGAGGATGCTGCTAGATACCTCAAGAACTCTCCAATTTTCATTGCCATCTCCCATGAACCTATCATGGTGAAAGAAGTCCTTTAGTAGCTCTGTCTTACTACTGAACTCAAGCAAGAAATTGACAACACTGGTAAACCAGTGGAGAAAATCTCCTTCACCTTTAACAGGATGACAGTCAGTTTAGGTGTAGCCACACTAAGGACTGATCTCCATATACCACAGGGTCCTTATGCTAGTGAACCTTATACTAAGGATATCATCTCTGGTCTAGATGATATTGCCTATGCCTGTCCAACAAAGAAGGACTCTAGCAATCCCCTTAAATCGCTCTCAAATATTAAGAAGAACTGCATGTTAGCGGTATGACAATATTTGTTTTCCCATTTCATTCAGTGCATGGGAGGCAAAACTGGTGGACAATACCAAGCGTCTAGAATTGCATTGAACATTAGAATTTCTGTCATTCGCTAGAGGCCAATCAACTTTGCTGGCATTATCTTTGAAGACCTGGTGCTGAAGCTGAACAAGCGCCAAAGGGAAAAGGTGGTGCCTTACACCAGATTCCTATATATGGTGTTTGCTAAGATCTTTAGCAACATATACTCCACAAAAGGCAACATGGCTATCTGCAAGATTAGGTTCAGAATCTTGGATCATATGTCTAAACCTAAAGATGTTCCCCTTTCCTCTCTTCTGAATACCTCGTACAGCGCACATTGTAGTACTTTCTGATCTTCTTGCAGTACTTTTTCATCTTATGTAACTGTGCTTGTATGTCCTTCTTCCTTTGCTCCGATGGTCAAAACTAAGGAAAACCCCCCTCAGTCTATCCCAACCACCACCACCCTCTCGTATAAAAGATCCTCCTCTCAAACCACTATTGGTTCACCATCGAGGGCCAAGAAATCCAAAAATGGGATACCCACATCCTTGGTTGTAACCTCTCAAAAGATTTCAGTCATTGAACCAACCTTACCCCTGAGGCAACTTCTGTTATAACCCCTCATAGCTCTTTAGTGATTTCTTCAGTCACTGTCGTACATGTGGCTCCTCTCCCAACCGCCTCAGTGATCCAAATCACTGAAGGTGTGAATACCAACATAGTTACTGTTGAACACCCACTTCCACCGCTCTCAGCCATCTCCTCTTCTCCTCCTTCCTTGGTCTCGACACATGCTAGTGATTCATCAGTGATTGTCCTTGGTGATGATGAAGCAATCACCACATAAACTGAGGTTGCTCCTCTCAAGATACCTCAGTCAATGGAAGCCTATTCATTCGAAGGCAACTAGAAGAGAACCAACATCAATCCTTCAGATGGTGATGATGACCCCTGAGGTACTCCACCAACCTACTCCTTTATTTCTTCTCACCCAGAGCTATATTATGCTTAAACTTCTTCTTTTTCAGATCCTTGCGATGTAGAATCGCCAGCCATGGAAGAAGAATACAACATGGCTGATGATGTCAAGCTGCTTCTCCCAACTATAGAGACTTTCTTGATCAAAATGGACCAATTCCATAAAGACATGCCTCTTAGGGATGACCTTTCTTCTGACCTCTTAGTCGTCAAAGCTGAAGTCAATGATGTGAAGGAACTGCTATCTGTGGTGCAAGCCGGTGTCTGCACCAATGCTGAGGCCATCTCTACTTTCAAAAGCAAAGCCGATGAAGCACAGGCTCAGCTTACCAGGCATGGTGAGATGATGCAGTAGATACTAGATGTTCTTCAACATCCAGCACCAGTTCCTACACCCTTCTTCACAGTTGAGGATTTCCTATCACTGAATCAAGCGCTCGAACTTGGTCTTATTCAAGCTCAATCTCTTACTGAGCTTGAACAGTGAGTGGATATCATTGCTAGAAGTCTTGATGATCTCACCTCTCATTTTGATGATGGCAAAAAGGAGGAGAAAGACTTAGCTGTTGCTGCTGTCCCTACAACATAGCTGATGTTGATGCTCAAGCTTAAAGAGTTGAAGCGAATGAAGGTGCTACTGAAGTTGTACATGTCATCACTTCCCATGAAGCTGAAGCTATTGCTGAAGCTGAGGAAATTGATGATGTTGTCAGAGCTGATGCTCAAGAAGAAGACCTTCTTATCACCTCTGCAGCTAATGCTGGTGATAAGGAAGATGATGATGATGATGATGACGATGAAGCTGATGAGCCTCTTTTCTTTCCTGATGCTGGAAAAGATCTTGGTGATGATGATGATGATGAAGACGACGATGACGATGACTTCACTATTCAATACCATACCAAACTAGCTACCGCTCTGAAAGGCATCTCTCTCAGGGAATCTTCATGCCAAGTGGAGAAGAAGAAGTAGACATCTACAGAGAACCAGAACACCTCCTCCAAAGAAAATCTGAAAGTTCTCTTCAAGCCTATCAATCCTCAAGGATATCCAGGTTTGATGTCGTTACTTCTCTCTATTAATTCCATTCTACTATTTCTTCTACCACATGTGGTCGTCTAGATGAATGGATATCTGAAAACCCAACTTCTAGTGTTTCTAGCAACCAACAGATGACTCAACTTAATGTGTCACTTGACCAAACTAGAGTAAAAACTCGTCTCCATACCTCTAGTTGTGGTGAGTTCGACTTCCTTAACAAAGCTGAAAGACTCGAAGCACTCAGGGTTGAGGAAGAACTCCAAATTCAATGACAATAGACAGAGGACAGCCTCAAGCTGGCCAAGTCTCATGCTTCTCAAGTTCTTCCAAAGAAAATGTCTACCAAGATGGTGAACGTTGTCAAGGCCCAAGCTAAATTGCTCTCAATTGCAGAATCTGAATGACTGAGACAAGAGATAAAGTGAAGATCACCTAAATAAAAGAATTAGTCCCTATTGCATCACTAACGTCACTATCAGTGGTGGTAAGAAACATGGTGGAATGATTATCTCCATGTTTATTATTAAAGACAACAATGACTCTGTCGTCGAGTACCCTTCCTACCTTGGACAATACGGCTACACCGAATGACTAGAAATCCGCCAGGCCATTCAGAGCTCAAAGTCAAGGCAAAAGCCAATAATTGAAGACATCCTCAGTGAGCTGATCAAGAAGATGTCCAAATTTGTTGATGTACATGCAAAGCCAACGTTGAAGCAAGGTGGAAAAAGAAATCCTTATGATCCTAATGATGCACCAACTTTGAGGAACGAACATGAAACAAAGTTCTCCCTGGAAGAAGTCCTAAAGGATTCGAAGAAGCCAGACATCTCTATGCTGAACCCATCTTTTCCAGAGAAGGGTCCTTACACACCCAACTCTATGCACCGAAAGCCTGAGTTTGGATTCATATTCCTTGATTATGATGGCAAACACAACTTTCAGAGAGTGTCTGACCTCTGTCTATGTTCTATAAAACATCTAGATTATCTAACATATTGGTTGGACAATGACCTTTGTGGTTAGATGATAGACCGCAACATCAAAAAATAGTTTCTATGTTGAAAGATGCTTGGAGAAGAAGTATTTGGTTACATTGACTTCAGCGACTTAGACTAGTTGAAATTTTCTATCTTGTAAATCTTATTTTTCTATGTCTTTCTTTCAGTGTATAACTTATATGTAATAAGTCTAGAATGTATCATTGTAATACTTGTATTCCTCCTTTTGAATAATATAAGTATTTCATAAATATCACTAACAAAGTTCCCTAAAAAGAGTAATAGGGACACATATCTATGAGTTCCATTTTGATCTTACATTCACTGACAATCTTTAGTTAGTGAATATGCTTTCAGTTTCAGTTTCCCTTCTTGTACTTTTTTCTTAACCTTGTAACTTAAGAAAACTTATATTGTAAAAACTGTATCACAGAAAAAGATCCCAAAATAGTTAAAAGGGACATGTACTTTATGTATAACTTTTTCTTACTATTATACCTTAAAGAAATTTTCTTAATGTTGCTTTGTCATCATCAAATAAGGGGAGATTGTTGATCTTCTCTCTCATTGATTTGATGATAACCCCTTTTACCCATCTAAGTATTATGTTTCTATCTATTCAGTTCCACCGATCATCACTGAGTCTATTCAGTGATAGCTAAAACATGTATTGTAATCCTACAACGACAGTTATTCTTCAAGAAAACAAAACTCACACCCAAGAACCTTCAGCTAATATCGAAGACTGAAACTGAAGATTAGTGAATAGTGCGTTCATGATCTGAAGTGGTATTCAGTGATTACAATATGTTCAACATATATGTGAAGGCCGCACAAGCCTCGGTGAATGCTGAAGAGACCTCTGGCGTTATTCCATCATTCAGTGATCAAATGAAGCTTGTCATGCACGATTGCTTTTGTCGTGTCCTTCCATACACAAAGGACAAACCCATACCCTCTCAAGAGTATAATATCGTACAGAGCCGATTAGTCGACTCTAGTGTCTATCAACTCCATGAAAGGATGTCTGCTCATGAATAAACAAAAATACTATTCCCTGTAGCAAATCACAAGCTTTCCTCTAAAAGTTTGTTACGTGTTCTACCATGGGTATAAATAGCTTAGTGCTCTTTTCACTCATGCAACGCTGCAATACAAACAAGTTAGAATTACTCTCTAATTCTAAGACATGTACCCAAGAAGAACATACCTTTGTCTTATCTCTTTAGGAAAATCTCATATATTTGCTAAGTGTATCTGTGTGTAATTCTAGATTGTTTTAGATAGGTTTTTCTTTACCTTGTATATTCCGCGAACAAATCTGTAAAAATCGGTATTGATCTTTCTACATCAATATATATATATATATAAGTGAAAGTTACTGTGTTTGTATTCACCCCCCCCCCCCTTTTATAAATTGATCACCTCTAAATTATTGTAGATCCGGCTAGGGCGAACACATATTCTTTGGTTTTGATATATTGGATCCCTTCCATGTATTAATATTTTGGATAAAAGAGTTATATCCATGTTTTCGATATTTTGAATTTAATCCTATTTGTAATTTGTGTGAGTATTTGGTTTGGGTTTCACAATAGTTGGGGTATTTTCATTTAAGTGTTTTACTACGAAAATGGTAGTATTGGGAAAAATATCACTTTTTATTATAAATGTATTTTCATTTGTGATTTAAACCTAAACTTTTTCCTTGGTCAACATGTGCATCAAGTCCTCCTTGGGGTTTGGTTCTAGAAACATTGTGTTGATTGAGTGCTAGTTAGAGGTTTGAGGATGAATTAGCTATCCGGGAGATATCTTTGGTATATTGGAGATAGCGACTGTCATTGTGTTTTAGTAACACCCGTCCCTTATTGTAGATTTGTGTAAAGGTTGGAATTTATTTATTGATGTTAAAACTTAGATTGCCATTGTACTTAATCAATTGCTGACCTTTCGTAAGGGATTATATATTTATTTGATATTTGATATTTTAACATAAAATTTTAATAGACGCTCTTTCCAAACTTAAGGATGTTACATGCCATAAGGCGACTATATATATATATATGTATATATATATATATATGTATATATATACACACACACGTATATATATATATATGTGTATATATATACACACACGTATATATATATATAATGTTTTGGATAATAACGTAGAACAAATTAAATCCATATAAAGTAATAAAACGAAAAATGAAAGAAGAATTATTGATACAATACCAAATATATAGAGCTTACAAAATTGATATCAAGGTTGCAAAATCGGGATTAAATATCTTCAATCTCAACTCACCACTTTCTTCAATTTTCAAAGACTTTGTGTTTGAAACTATGTGTATGGGATTGCGAGTAAGTATTTACCTATTTAAGATTTTAGTTGTTATGCTTTATGTTTATGTATTTATTTAAGTCTTTGTTAATCGCAGTTTCAGTCAGATAACAATGAATTAAATAATAAGAACAACAATCTATAAATCAAATTATCAATGTATAATGATAAACTCTATCACCAGATGTTTCTCTCTCTACAATCTCTCTCTGTAAGATAGACTCTCAATCTACGCATATATCTAACAATTACAATTATAAAGCTATTTATATGATTGACTAAGAACACAAGTCAAACTACAATTAAGTATAATATTGACTTTTCTTGACTTTAAGCTTTGACCTCTTCAATCATTAAGGTCGGTGATCTCGGATACAATAATATATAACCTCACAATCTCCCTCTTTGTATTCGAGATCACATTCTTCAAAGAAAAATACCTTTGTATTCACTTCAATAGACCTTTGATTTAAACGATCTCCCCAATGAAGACGATCAGACTTTGTCTCTCTTTGAAAGATGAATCTGAAAAATAATAATATCCCTTTTTTAACAAATATATTCTTAAGATAAAAATCTTGACTTTGAAACAATCTTCAAAATCTTCAGATGCTTTGGAACAATTTTCAATCTCTAACAAATCCATTATATCATGAAAGAATCCAACTTTGATAACAAACCCTTCAAACAACTTGGTCTTGAACTTTTTTTTTCGTAGCATCTGGATAATCTCATAATGCCTTCATATCTTTGCATAATGTCTTTCTTCATATCTTTGTTCATGTATTAAATATTGTTTTTCCTTCCCATGATGATTAGGAGAATACTGAACATCATAAACAATTAGAGACTGAAATTTGTCCACTTATGAACAATACAGACCGGTAAACAAAAATTTCTTCAGATATGCTCCTCCTGTACAAATGAATCAGATTTTCTCAAGCATCTTCAATAAAGTTCTTCCTTTACACAAATCAAAATTTTAGCTCCTTCGTAGAAAAATAACTTTGTCAGAAACAACATTCTCTCCCCCTTAAAAATAAATCACTTTCAAGTACATTGTCGCGCCCCCTCAAAAAAATGGGTAATCGTCTAACATACAGAAAAACGTTTAGTAACTGTTATCACTACAGTCAAAATAAATTCAATTGAGTGGGCTTTTTTTAAAGTCCACAATAGTGAATCTCTGATAGGACTTATAGTTACCACTAAAGTAAAATATAGAACTAACTTCTCAAACTGTTATAGTATAATCACAAAGATATGCAATGTGAATCACAAAGACTTGTGAATGTGTCAAGAGAATATCATTCATATATATATATATATATATATATATATATATATATATTTAGCTCAATAGACTCAATGTACGAAATAAGACTTCCATCTCCAAGTTTAACTCAGACGTAGCTCCCTTCTTTTTGCGTTTGAAGCAGTGTCAAACCAAAATACCAAACAAGCATTAGCTCTCCCTGAAAAAAAGGTGATCCAGCCAGACCTTCCAGTACGACTACCTTGTTACGACTTCACTCCAGTCACTAGTCCTGCCCTCGGCATCCCCCTCCTTGCGGTTAAGGTAACGACTTACAATATGAAATATGAACACCGGAGGTGTATCTTCTTATTTCAATATCTAAATCTTCTGAATGAAGAATAGATAAATTGTATGTTAATTCTCCATGATATATGAAACAATCACCTTTTATGAGATATTTGAGTAGCTAGGTCAGGTGACACGAGTAGTCGACACTGGGTCCATGTCTGTTTCAATATTCATCTCCAAAGAATGAGATTGAATAAATTGTGTGGCTACCCACATAACTGTTTTAGTTTAGAAAGGACTACATTTATTTCTTTTAAGTATTTTTACACTCTGTTAGGACTGAAATTCAGTGTTAAATTGTATTCATCTTGAAAGATAAATATTGTCTATAATTAAAATAGTCATCGTGTTTGACTTTGTATTAGTTAGTTTGACTTTGACTAGGCTTTCTAGTTTGACCCTATATAAAGGGTTAGTCTTTTGTATTTTAGAAAAGGAAGCTTTCATTGTAGTATCATTCACGTAATAGAAGGTTTGACCAAATATTGTACTTTGACATTTCCTCTCATCTCTCTCAAGTGTTCTTCATGATATATTTAGATTCTGCCATGGATTCTTATTAAAAGGTTGAAGATTGATTCAAGTGGACTAACAATTGGTATCAGAGCACGAGTGCAAGAAATCAATAGAAGGAATCATCTCTTTTTGAAGAATTTTTTTAAATTTTTTTATGGAATCTTTATGTGTGTTCTTCATGTTCTTAATTTCGTTTTGAATTTGATCCGAAAATCTTTCAAAATCTTCTATTTGTGTTTTAAAATAGTGATCGGTGTGTACGTTTTTACATTGTGAATCTTTGTTATTCACAAAATTTCAGTTTTTGATCACTTATTTTGAAGATTTGATCAAATTTGTGTTTTGAATTTTTTTTTGTTCTTGAAAAGTTTTGTACAAATCTGGATTTTTTGAAATTTTTGTGTTCGTGATGTGTATTTGATAAATTTTTTATGAAAAAATCGCACAAGGATTGGCTTAAATCGCATATGGATATAGCCGGATTTGTTTTCTTAATCAAAGACCACCCTGATATTCGGACTAGTGGTAAATCGCCTATAGGTTTGGGCGGATGTGAGGATATCCGCACATAGGTTCACCCGATTTAGAAGTATATCGATCATAAGTTCAATCGAGTTCCATACATAGTGGTTTTGCATGTTTGTAATCCGAACATAGCCTTGTCCGGATTCAAGACTTAGCCAATTTTCTGTGTAAAGATTAAGTCGGCCACCACTGTGACCGGATATAGCCTTAATCGTTTGACACTACGACCGGATTTGTTTAAGTCACTCAAGTGGCTTGATTGGATTCTTGTTCATCGCTTGTAGTTCTAATCGGGTTAAGACTTAGTTATTTATGTATCAAGTTAGTCGGAGTTTGTGCTTGCCTTATGTCCGGACTTGATAATGGTTTGACCGGATTCCTTTAAATCGCTTAAAGGTCTGTCCGGAGATCGAGTTTATCACTCACTACATCGTTCTTGGTTCTATCCGGATTAGTTCTAAGCTTACCTTAGCGGAGTTTAAGCCCTTCTCCTTCCTCGGACAACAAGTCATCCAGACTTGATTCTTTCTTGGTCATAGGCTTGACCGGATTAAGCCTCTATCTTGGTAAACTCGTGTCCGACTTAGGTTATATCGCTCTTTGTTCTGTCCGGTTTATTTACTTAGTCGTGACTGGAATTTTTGGCATCCTAATCCGTGCACTACCTTGTCCGTTTTAGCATCAACCACGGACAGTGGCTCATCCGACTTAGTCGTGTCTGGATTACTCATTTTGGACGGATTTCTTGATAACCGTCGCAATTTGTCTGAGTTTTCAGCATTTGAAGAGTTTAACTGTTCATAACTGATTTTACTGTTTTTTTCTGTTTTTATTTGTTGTTAACTGTTTGAGATTTTTTAACTATTTTGCGTCGCGTAAACTGTTTTTCATCAGTCTTAAATTGTTTTGACTGTTTGTAACAGTTTTTAACTGTTTTCAACAATTTTGACCGTTTTGAGTGATTTTTGACAGTTTTTCGCTGTTTTTCTGATTTCTCATCAGTTTTTGTGTTTTCTGGGTTTTTTTGTTTTTTTGTTTTTGAGCTTAATTGTTCTTGACTTGTTTTGACTGATTTTATAGCACTAGATCCGTTAATCAATCTGATTGGAAAATGACAGTTTCATTGGAGAGAGAGAATAAAGATTTGAAGGATAGAATTTCAGAGTTGGAAAAGAGAGTAGATGACTACAAAGTAAAATACATTAATATATGTTTTGATGAAAATTTTGCAGATAAGGAATTTATTAAGGATCTGCAAAAAGAAAATAAAGTTTTGAGAGAAAACTCTGAAGATGATGTATCAGTAAAGATCAATGAACTTGAAAAAGCTTTGGATACAGTAAGGAAAGAATGTGAACTAGAATTGAAAACTTGGAGTAAATCTAACAAAGATCTATTTGATAAACTCCAAAAAGTCCAAAGTGAACTGAATGCTTAGAGAACATCTCCAAGAAATCATAATGAGACTGAGACTGATCTGAGTGAATTAAAGAGGTTATTGAATTTAGAGAAGGAAAAAGTTCAAGAGACTGAGAAGAGTTTGGATTTTGAGAGAACAGAGTTTGAGAAAAAGAAGAAGAGACTTTTTGAAAAAATATCATTTTCGGTGATAATACACTCGTTTGTAATCAAATGTTGTTTTCTGATATTTTTTTACTTTGATTGATATCCATTTGATAAATTTTTTAATATCAGAATCTGTAAACTTGTTCTTACAGATCTTCTTTCATTTCTCTCACATACTGAATAATTTGATTGTTGTCGTATCACTCCTTTATTGATCGTGCTTAAAATCTAAATATCTTGATCAATTTTTTATCTAATCATTGTGCTTTATTTGTAATACTATTTTTGATCAACTATTGTGATAATTTGAGCATACTATATTTAGGAGGGACTGAGTGCTTATCAGAAATACCTCAATGGAATGTCAGAACCGACAAACCTATCCATGAGGACAACCATATGTGAGTGACTTTTAAATACAAAAGGGTTTGTGTGCTGAGATTAAAATGAAAACGAGGGGGGTAGTTGTTGTGAGCCAAAAGAATTGGCGAGAGTTGTGTCAGGATTAAAAGATTATAAAAATCCTGTTCTACACTTCTAAATACCGGGCATACCACATAATCTATTAGTTCTCAATTCTTTCGAGACTAATATTGAAAAAGGCAAAGCCCAAGCCAATTCTTGTTACAACCCCACCAACTACTCATATATCTCTTAACAGATAAATGTTTCAATAACACTTGGGGCACGCAGCTCACCATCTATCAATTTCTGATTCGGAGAAAGTTGATATTGAAACAGAAGGATATATGTCCCCCCTTCAAGTCTTTTTGATCACACATTGAGTCTGATAAATTTGTGTACTCCATATGGTTTTTCTTTTTGAGCCTAAACAAAAGCATTGGTTGCTTTATTTTTCTTCACTACACAGATTTTGCAAATTTGTTATTTTGCCTAAACATTCATAGATATGTTATTATTAAGCTATCGATGATTGAATGGAAGACCTGGTGAGAGGAACCTCATAAAGTCTCATATATACAGTACATCCGTTGTACTGAGTATATTTGTTATACTCACAGGCCAATCTTTTTATAAGACATGAAAACAATTTCATACATTGAAATTGGTTGTTATTTTCGCAGTCCCTTTAATCTGAAAAGATTAAACAAGTGGATTTGAAAAGATCTGCTTACATTTTTTATCTTTAATCTGAAAAGATTAAACAAGTGGATTTGAAAAGATCTGCTTACATTTTTTATCTTTAATCTGAAAAGATTAAACAAGTGGATTTGAAAAGATCTGCTTACATTTTTTATGAATTGACGGCTTTCACTTAAAGATTTCATTCATTCAGATGTATAATGTAATGATTCTCATTTCATCATAAGGGGGAGTATGTAATAATAAATGAGATGTTCAATTCCGATTGATTTAAGGGGAATATGTTGTAAAGATCAAGGGGGAGTAACATCAATGTCGGCAAAAGACTCAAAAGGAGTGTGACTGGAGATAATTACTAAAGATTATTCTTGCGCTAAAATGTCTAAGAGATTTTGAATGTAAAGATCATCATTTCAAAAGTTCACTGACAGAGATTTCTTTTGAAAAGAAAGTTTGTGAGATTTTGTCTAAATAAATTCGTTTTTGTGAAGAATGCCTGTAATCCGTTATGTAAAGAAATTCTTTGAATATCATTGCTGATATTATTTTACATTGTTGAAAGAGAAGATCATCACTGTTATACATTCGAAGGGGAGAATGTTAGAAGTTTTTATCAACTAACGATCGTCTGAGGATTTCAAGTTGAAGATTGTTTTGAAGAAGTCATAAAGAGCTTAAAGTGACAAAGTTCAAACGAGATTCAAAGAGCGTAAATTTTTTCAAGCTTGAATACAAAGGGGAAGAATGTTAGGACTGAAATTTAGTGTTAAATTGTACTCATCTTGAAAGATAAATATTGTCTATAATTAAAATAGWCATCGTGTTTGACTTTGTATTAGTTAGTTTGACTTTGACTAGGCTTTCTAGTTTGACCCTATATAAAGGGTTAGTCTTTCGTATTTTAGAAAAGGAAGCTTTCATTGTAATATCATTTACATAATAGAAGTTTTGACCAAATATTGTACTTTGACTTTTCCTCTCATCTCTCTTAAGTGTTCTTCATGATATATTTAGATTCTGCCATGGATTCTTATTAGAAGATTGAAGATTGATTCAAGTGGACTAACACACTCTCACCATTTTCTTTTAACTTACAAACACTCAATCTCTTAACATTTTACCTTAAACACTCCCTTTCAAAATATATCTAACCTAGGGATGTGTTTCATGGCTAAGTCTTTCTAGCTTTTGATTGATCGTTGAAACTACTATATTCTTAGCACTCAGAATAATATTACACATTCAGAGATATACTTTGAATCTCATAAAAGAACAATGAAGAATGAGTTCTAAAGTGATGTATCCAGGAGTCAACCACATGAAGTACAGGTTCTAAACTAAAGGTGTTCAAAAGCTAAAAACAAATGAAAATATCTGTTTAGAAATGTCAAAAAAAAAGTACGAACGCTAAACAGAATGATTCATTACGCATGGTGTTTACAAACAAATATTCAATGACTAAAATATTTAAATGTGAAGAACAAGTCACAAATATGAATAAGAATTGAATCATTGATATGAAACAAATTGAATGAAAGAAACGAGAATTCAAGCGAGTGTATTTCCACTGAAAATTCAACGAAAATATGAAGTGGAAATAACTAAGTCAAGAAGACATAACACATGGAAATTCAAAAACTGATTTAAAATCTCAATAGAAACAAACACAAGTAAGTTTATTGGTTTGTGATGCTCCCAGCTGGGTCTACAAGAATTTTAGATGAACAGTGTGTAGAAGGAGGGGGGGATGAATACAAACACAGAAAACTTTCGTATTTAAAAATATATATTGATATAGAAGGATCAATACAGATTTTTTGCAGATTGTTTGCGGAAATAGAAAAGGTAAAGATAAACTATCTAAAACAATCTAAGATTACAAACAAATATACTTAGCAAATAGAAAAGATTTTCCAAAAAGATAAAGACAGGAGGATGTTCTTCTTGGGTAAGAACTTTAGAATTCTTGAGATGGATTCTAACTTGCTTGAAGATAAGTGTATGCGTGCTTTAGATATATGAGTGTTCTCAGTGTATTTTGCATGGATAAAACACTCAGTTATTTATACCCATTGCATTAAATGCAAATCAGAAGGGTTGGAACACGCATCAAGATTTAAGAGGATAGCTTGTTCGTTGCTATAGTGAATAATGCAATTGTCTATTCATGAGCAGACATCCTTTCATGGAGTTGGTGGGCACTAAAGTCGACTAGTTGGCTCCGTGTTGTACTATACTTATGAAAGGGTGTGGGTTTGTCCTTTGTGTGTGGAAGGACAAGACAAAAACAATATTGAATAGCAAGCTTCATTTGATCGTTGAATGTTGGAATAACACTGGACGTCTCTTCAGCATTCACTAAGGTATGTGCAATCTTCACACATATTTTAACCAGGTTGTAATCACAGAATACCGCTTCAGGTCACGAACGCGCTCGTCACTAATCTTCAGTTTCAGTCTTCGAAATTTACATAAGGTTCTTTGGTGTGAGTTTTGGCTTCTTGAAGTATCACTGTTGCTATCGGATTTACAATGCGTGTTTCAGCGATCACTGAACAGACTCAGTGATGATCGCTGGAACTGAAAAGATAGAATCACTAATACTTCGAAAGGTAAAAGGGATTATCATCAAATTAATGAGAGAAATGATCCACAATCTCCCCCTATTTGATGATGACTGTTAGCTCTCATCTTTGAATGTAAAAGTATCGAAAAAGTAACACAGCAAGTTTTGACAGAAGATAATCTGTCACAGAAGACCACAGAGGACATTCAACAAAGAAGCCTAACGTACAAGGTTCAGGTGACAGAGCCTCTGTCTCTATTCACATAGACTCTGGAACTTGTCCTCTGAATAGACCCTTTTTCAAGACAAAGACGACAGAACCTCTGTCGTGTCTCACAGAGGTTCTGGAAGAATGTTCCTTTGTATCAAGCTTTCAAGTTATAAACAGCAGAACCTCTGTGGTGTCTCACAGAGGGTCTGCAGCTAGTCTTCTGTGCGGATCTCTTTTAACTCGTTTTTCTTAGGTTTATTAGCTGCTCGTGCTGAACACGTGATCTTGTCTGTAATTTGCTTTATTTGAACGGCTTAGATTAAATAGTACGTCTAGGTCTGTCATTGCAGTTTTTTTGCTTGTATAAAAGCAGCTTTAGGCCTTTGTAATTAGRGGTGCTTCCGTTATTGTAATTGTCGATATTTTCTATTGAAAATCCTTTGAAGCATTTTCTCCCTGTGTTCTTCAAGAGTTCTTCATTGTGTTCTTATTGATTGCTACCTGCTTGATTTACATACTGTCCGCTGCGTACTCAATGTCTATCTAATTAATTAAGTAAGTTTTCAATACCCTGAACTGAGTAATACGGTCCAAGAATGACAAAGAAACATAATGAAAATTGTCTTAATGATTAATAGTAAGGAAAAATTACATATAAAGTACATGTCCCTTTTAACTATTTTGGGATCTTTTTTAGTAAATAAGTATTTACTTTCTAAGTTTTCTTAAGTCACAAGCTTAAGAAAAAGTAGAAGAAGGGAAACTGAAACTGAAAGCATGTTCACTGACTAGAAATTGTCAGTGACTGTAAGAGTATATTGGAACTCATAGACATGTGTCCCTATTACTCTTTTTAGGGATCTTTTTCAGTGATGCTGATGAAAAACTTATATTAATCAAAGGAAAATTACAATTGTTTCAGTCTGTACATTTCTAGACTTGTTACATAGAAGTTGTACACTGAAAGAAAAGATAGAGATACAAAAAACATACAATGAAAGATAAATTTACAAGACAGAATTTCATAATTAATCTAGGTCGCTAAAGTTGATGTAACTAGGTACTTCTTCTCCAATCATCTTTTGACGTAGAAATTCTCTTCTAATCTTGCGGTCTATCATTTCACCATATAAATCATTGTCCAACCAATATCTTAGATAGGCAAGATGTTCCATGAGACAAAGATTAAACTCAGACACTCTCTGGAAGCTGTGTTCGCCTTTATAGTCAAGGAAAATAAATCCAAACTCAGGCTTTAGATGCACAGTGTTGGATATGTAAGGACCCTTTGCAAGCAGAGAGAGGTTCAACATTGAGATGTTTGGCTTCTTCGAATCCTTCAGGACTTCATCTAAGAAGAACTTTGTTTCATGCTCATTCCTTAGGGTTGGTCTGTCATTAGGACTTGAAGGTTGTCTTATTCCACCTTTCTTCAGTGATGACTTTGTAGGTACAGCGATGAACTTAGACATCTTCTTGAGCAGCTCACTAAGGATGTCTTCAAATATCGGCTTGTGCCTTGACTTTGAGTGCTGAATGGCTTGGAGGATATCCAGCCATTCACTGTAGCCGTACTGACCTAGGTAGGAAGGATACTCCGTGAGAGCTTCAATGTTATCTTTAGTGATGAGCATTGAGACGAGAAGTCCACCATCTTTCATCCGGCCACTGATTGTGACATTTGATATACAATGAGGACTTAATCTCTTGTTCAGACGATCTTCTCTCCATTTTTGATCTCAGTCGTTGAGCTTCATTTCCTTTTCTTGTTAAGCTTCTACAATGGAAAGCAACTTAGCCTGGGCCTTGACAGCATTCACAATATTTTTAGACTTTTTCTCTGAAAGAACTTGAACAGCAAGAGACTTGGCCAGCTTTAAGTTGTCCTCAATCTATTGTCATTAAAGATTGAGTTCTTCCTCAGCCTTGAGTGCCTCGAGTCATTCAGCTTCAGACAAGATGTCAAACTCACCACAACTAGAGGTACGAAGAGGGATTTTTACTGTATTTTGGTGGAGTGACTCTTTAAGGTGAGACATCTGCTTGTCACTAGGAACACTAGTGGTTGGGTTTTCAGATACCCGTTCCTCTAGCCGACCGTAGGTAGTAGACGAGATAGAAGATAGTTGATAAAAAGAAGTAACGATAGAAACCTGGAAGATTCTGTACTATGAGGTATAACAGGTTTGAAGAGTACCTTAAGATTTCCTTCTTTAGTAACACCTTTGTCTTTCGATTTGGTGTTTGGGTTCTTCTCGAAAGTCTCCTTCCCTTTTTCTTTTTCTTTCTCCCAATGGGATGCAGAATCCTTGAGAGAGACTCCTTTTAGAGTGCTGGCGGGTTTCTGGTACTAAATAGTGAAGTCGTCATCATCGTCTTCTTCATCATCATCACCACCGAGATCCTTTCCAGTGTCAGGAAGGGTAGAAGAATCATCCTCATCTTCATTTTCATCGTCTTTATCATCATCTTCCTTATCACCAGTATCAGCTGCAGGGGTGACAAGAAGGTCTTCGTCATGAGCTTCAGCATCAGCTCTGACGGTTTCATCAACAACCTCAACTTCATTAGCTTCAGCTCTAGAAGCATCAGCCTCAGTTTCAGTTATGGGAATAGTAGCAGCAGCAACATCTAAATCTATCTCCCCCACTTTGTCATCAGCATGATAAGAGAAGAGGTTATCAGGAGTTAGTGTTAAGATGTACACCTGCTTTTCAAGCTTGGTCAACGCTATGGGATTACCAGCTAGAGTGGAAACTGAACAAGTTGGAATGAATCCTCCAGCTCCATCAACGAGCAGTAATAGAAGGGGAGACATAGAAATATTTCTAACATGTAAACCCTCAACATTTTCAGGAGAGAGAGATCTAGTGAAGGCAATGTGCTGGATAAAGGAAATTGAATCAGTGTTTAACACCAGTAGATGTTTTAAGAAGGATAAGGTTATATTTGTAGTCTCTATGTTAAAATCTAACGCCTTATATTGGTGGATGTAGAGTAAGCGGCTCAGCCAAATATTCTGCAAACTATGTCTTGGGAGGAATTTGTGATCAAATTTAAAAACGAATTCTGTCCTCAGACTATGGTGAGGAAAATGGAAGAAGATTTCTTCAAATTAGAGCAAGGCAATAGGTTTGTGCGGGATTATACCGGAAAGTTTATTGAATATTTCTGGTTTGCAGAACATTATGTTTCCTTTGAGACCAGAAAGGTAGAAAGGTACATTTGGGGTTTGAAACACTCTATTAGGGAATTTTTATTTGCTATGGATCCTGCTACCTTTTCTTTAGCTGTGAATGCTACTGAAGTAACAAATAGAAACAAGAACCGACATGGTGAAGAAATAATAGTGAAAAAACGAAGGTGGGAGGGATCTTCAACCAGTTTCCGAAGACCCAAATTCAAGAAAACTGATAATCGACCTCGTCAACAACCAACTGTTAGAACATGTCCGCGATGTCAGCATATGCACCAAGGAAACTGTCAACCTGACCCAAAGAAGTACTATCGATGCAGTGAGTCAGGTCATTTATCGATGGATTGCACAATACCTAAAAGATGTTTTCAGTGCAATTCACCCGAACATATACGATCAAACTGTCCCCAGTTGAGAGTTCCTCGATTAACCATGGGAGGAGATACCTCAAGTACCCGTGGGAGGCCTAGTGCACTGAGGGTAGAACAGAGTGGGGCGCGGCATCGATCATTCCAAATGACGAAAACTGAGGCCAAAACAACACCGGATGACAGGTACTTTTCTCGTTAATTCTATATATGCTAAAGTGTTATTTGATTTTGGTGCGAACTTCTCTTTCATATCGCCATCATTTGCTAATTGTGCTTATATGAATTATGTGCCCCTTAATGATACATTAGTGGTTGATACTCCTATTAGTTGTGTATCTGTTACCTATGTGTTTATTGATTGTATAATTGAAATTGAGGGGTGTGGGCTGCCGATCCGATTATTTCCTATGTCGATGAAAGAATTCGACGTAGTGAGAATGGATTGGTTAGCAGAAAATCAGGCCAGTATTTTGTGTAACAAGAAAATGCTCAGTATTGATCTGTCGAAGAAAAGACCAATTGTTATTTATTGTGATCGGCAGGATCACCATACCAACTTGTTATCTGTTCTGAAAGCCTAAACATGTATTCAGAAAAGATGTCAGGGTTACTTGCCTTACATGATAGATTCAAAGAAAGAAAAAGGTAAGCAAAAGTCAACTCTGGTTGTCTGTGACTGTCCAGAAGTCTTTTCGGAAGAATTGACTGGTCTACCACCTGATAGATCTATCGAGTACAAAATTGATCTGGTACCCGAAGCAGCACCATTGGCAAGAGCACCGTATCAGTTAGCGCATTCATAATTAAAAGAATTGGTTACTCAGTTGAAGGATCTTCTTGACAAGGGTTTCATCAGACCAAGTACTTCACCTTGGGGTGCTCCGGTTCTGTTTATCAAGAAGAATGACAGATCAATGTGGATATGTATTGATTACTGGGAATTGAACAAGATACAATTAAGAATATGCATCCTCTACCAAGAATCGATGATTTATTTGATCAACTGGTGGGAGCCAGTTACTTTTCAAAAATTGATTTGCTGTCGGGATACCATCAGTTAAAAGTTAAAGAAGATGATCTTGCTAAGACTTCTTTCCCAACTCGATATAAGCATCATAAGTTTTTGGTTATGCCTTTCGGTCTAACCAATGCTCCTACAACTTTTATGGATCTGATGAACTGAGTATGTAGTGAATATTTCGATAAATTCGTTATTATCAATGATATTTTTATATACTTGAAATCTGAAAAAGAGCATGCTGAACACCTTCTTCTGATTCTTGAACTTTTAAAGAAAGAAAAGTTGTATGAAAAATTGTCCAAATGTGAGTTCTGGTTAAGAGAAGTTAAATTTCTAGGTCATGTCATATCTGAAGCAAGAGTGAAAGTTGATCCTCCTAGGATTGAAGTAGTAGAGAAATGGGATGCACCGAGAACTCCTTCTGAAGTCCGTAGCTTTCTGGGGTTAGCAGGGTACTATCAGAAACTTATTCAAGATTTCTTCAAATTTGCAATACCATTGACAAAGTTGACTCAGAAAAATATTAAGCTTCAGTGAGAAGAATATCAACAAAAAGCTTTCCAATTGTTAAAAGATCGTCTCTGCAGCGCTGCAGTTTTGTCTTTGCTAGAAGCATCAGAAGATATCGTGGTCTACAATGATGCTTTGAAATTAGGTTTGGGTTGTGTATTGATGCAGAGAGGAAAAGTTATTTCTTACCGTCCAAGCAATTGAAGGATCATGAAAAACAGTATCCAACACACGACATGGAGCTTGCAGCGGTAGTTTTTGCTCTAAAGATTTGGAGACATTATTTGTTGGGAACAAAATGTCAGATCTTTATAGATCAAAAAAGCTTCAACATCTGTTCAGCCAAAAAGAGTTAAACATGTGGAAATGGCGATGAATTGAATTGGTAAATGATTATGAATGCAAAATTCTCTACCCTCTAGGGAAAGCCAATGTGGTAGCAGATACTTTAAGCAGAAAAGAGAAGAGGGTATGATTAAGGCTGTAGCAATGAGGATGAATATATTGCAAGATCTTCACGGTAAAATTTCAAAGTGTCAGGAAGAAGCTATTAAGGAAGATAATTTCAAGTTTGAACGATTGGGTAAATTAATTTTCACCCTGAAAAAAAATGACAAAGAAATTTTATGTTTTCAGGGTCGGATGTGGGTACCGTGCTATGGGAAAACCCGGGAAATTATTTTGAATGAAAGCCACAAATCCCGTTATTCTATTCATCATGGCACCAATAAAATGTATAAAGACTTAAAACCATATTATTGGTGGCCTGGTCTGAAGAAGGTATGGGAGCGATGTCCGACGTGTTTGCAAGTGAAGGTTGAACATCAGAAACCATATGAGAGTCTACAATCCTTAAAGATTCCTAAGTGAAAATGGGATCATATCACAATGGATTTCATCATGAAATTACCTCGAACTCCAAAAGGATATGATGCCATATAGGTAATTGTGGACCGTTTATCAAAACCTATGCACTTTCTTCCAATAAAAGAAAATTATCTGTTAGAAAGATTAGCAAAAATCTACAATGAAGAAATTGTGACCAGACATGGGTTCTGTTATCTATCATCTCAAACATGGATAGTCGATTTACATCAAAATTTTGGGAAAGTTTTCAGAAAGCCTTGGGTTCTCAAATTCGTTGAGTACGACGTATCATTCACAAACGGATGGGAAGAATGAAAGAACAATTCAAACCCTCTAAGATATGTTAAGGGCTTGTGTTATAGACTTCAAAGGATCGTGGGAAGATCATCTACCGTTAATAGAACTTGCCTATAACAATAGTTATCACTCCAACATCCAAGTGACACCGTATGAAGTTTTGTATGGTCGTAAGTGCAGAACGCCGTTATGTTGGAATGAAGTGGGTAAAAGACGATTAACAGGGCAAGAAATTGTTCAAGTTACTTGTTGGTCCCGTAAGGGTCTACAAGATGTGTATAGCAGTTTGTAGAGGGGGATGAATACAAACACAATATTTTCAAATTTAAAATACATATTGATAAGAGAAGATCAATACAGATTTTACAAGACTATTTGTAGAAAAATAAGGTAAGAAAACCTATCTAAACAATCTTTAGTTTACACACTTAAACTTAGTAAATCAAAAAAGATTTGTTGTTAAAGAAATAGAAGAAAGTAAGTTCTTTCTGGGAATGAACTTGTTTAGAATGCAATAAAAGGGATTCTAACTTGCTCTTGAAGATTAGCATATTTGTTCTTAGATGTGTATTCTTTTACTTAAGCGTAAGGATGCTCAGAGTAAGGTTTAGGTTCTATTTATATCTTTGCATGAAGATAGAACACATCTATTTATAGCCATTGCATTTAATGCACATTTAATGCAATGTGGTAGGGTTAGAACGCGTGTCAAGCCTTAAGGGTAAGGCTTATCCTTTGGTACAGTGAATAGTACAAAAACCTATTAATGAGCAGACATCCTTTCACAAAGTTGGTGGGTAATAGAGTCAACTAGTCGGCTCCGTACCATACTAATGTTTAGAAAGGGTTTGGGTTTGTTCTTTGTGTGTATAAGGACAAGACAACAACAATCGTGCTTAGCAAGATTCATTTTATCGCTGAATGCCGGAATAACCTGAAGGTCTCTTCAGCATTTGCTGAGGCTTGGGCAGTCTTCACAAATATGTAGACAGGCTTGTAATCACTGAATGTCGGTTCAGATCACAAACTTGCCAGTCTCTAATCTTGAGTTTCAGTCTTCGACATTGGTTGAAGGTTCTTTGGTGTAAGTGTTGTCTTCTTGAAGTATCACCGTCGCTGATTGAATTTACAATGCAAGTTCTTCAGCAATCACTGAACAGACTCAGTGTAGATCGATGGAACTGAAAAGACAGAAACATAAATACTTCGTATAGGATAAAAGGGATTATCATCAAATCACTGAGAGAGAGGGTCAACAATCTCCACCTATTAGATGATAACAAGACAACATAAAGAAAGTTGTCTTATCAAATAATAGTAAGGAAAAGTAACATATAAAGTACATGTCCCTTTTTACTATTTTGGGATCTTTTTCAGTGAGTCAGTCTTTACTTGAAGAATTTTCTTAATTCATACTTATGAAAAGTTACAAGGATAGAAACTGAAACTGAAAGCTTATTCACTGACTTATAGAATGTCAGTGAATGTAAAAAGTAACACTGTAACTCATAGACTGGTGTCCCTATTAATTTTTTCAGGGATCTTTTTCTGTGAAGTAACATATACACTTCTATTATATTCATTGGAAATAACAAGTAGTTCAGTACATGTCTAATACTTACAGACTAGAAGATTAATCACTGAAAGTAGACATTGTAAATAGATTTACAAAGGAAAATGTGAACAATATTACAAAGAGAAACTAATATAGGAAACTTAGATCTATGCAGCTAGGTACATCTTCACCAAGGTTCTTTCGACGTAGGAATTCTCTTCATATCTTCAGGTCCACCACTTTTTCTAGCATGCTATCATCTATGTAAAGCATTAGATAAACTAGATGACCCATTGGACATAGATGTAGCTCAGACATTCTCTGAAATCTTATTTCACCTTCATAGTCAAGGAATATAACTCCTAACTCAGGTTTGAAGTGCACAGCGTTGGGTGTATAGGGACCCTTATTTGGCAAGTCAAGATTCAGCATAGAAATGTCTATACTCTCATATTCTTTCAGGATTTCATCTAAGGAGAACCTTGTTTCATGTTCGCTCCTTAGGAATGGTCCATCATTAGGATTAGAGAGCTTTTTCTTCTTCCTTCCACCTTTCTTCAAAGAGGGCCTGTCAGGGACTGTGACATACCTGGACATCCTTTTGATTAGATCATTGATGATGTATTCGATAATCGACTTATGTCTTGACTAGGATCGCTGAATGGCTTGCCTGATCTCCAGCTATTCGCTGTATCCATAGCGGCTAAGGTAGGAAGGGTACTCTTTGATGGCATGTAGATTGTCCCTAATGATGAGCATTGAGACTAGAGTTCCACCGTCTTTAGATCGTCCACTGATGCTAAAGCTCTTGATCGGGTGAGGACTGATTCTCTTCTTCAGCTTTGCTTTTCTCCAGCGCTTATCCCACTCAGCCAGCTTCAGATTCTTCTCGTACTCTGCTTCTGCAAGAGAGAGAACTTTAGCTTGGGCTTGGAAAATGTTCACCTTCTTCTTGGACTTTCTCTTTAGGAGAATATTTTAAGCTAGTGACTTGGCCAGCTTTAGGCTGTCTTCAGTCTACTTCTTCTGAAGCTCTAGTTCTTTTTCAGCCCTTAATGCCTTGAGTCTTTTAGCTTCTAAAAGGAAGTCAAACTTACCACCACTAGAGGTATGAAGAGGAATTTTTACTGTAGTCTGGTCGAGTAACTCCTTTAGCTGAGCCATCTGCTAGTCAGGGGGAGCACTGGAGATAGGGTTTTCAGGGACCCACTCCAGTCGACCGGAGGAGTAGATGGGATGTGAAGCTGATAAAGAGAAGTGACTACTACCTGAGAGGTAGAGTATTCAAACAAGGGTTGAGGAATATTGAACAATACCTTTAGGTTCCCTTATTCATCGACACCTTTGCCTTTCGACTTAGGGTCCTCGTTCTTTGATGGAGCATACTCTTCTTCCCTTTGCTCCCCCTGGGATGCAGAATCCCTGAGGGCGACACCCTTGGTGGCAGTTGTTGGCTTTTGATACTGGATGGTGAAGTCATCTTCATCATCGTCGTCGTCATCACCATCTAAGTCACTACCGGGTTCTGGAAGATCAGGTTCAACATCTTCTTCATCATCATCTTAGTCTTCATCATCATCATCACTAGCAACAGGTGCAGAGGGGATGGGAAAATAATCATCCCTATGGATGGCATCAACTTCCTCGGCTATAGCAGCTTCAGTAGAAGTTGGAATAACTTGGGCAACCTCTTCTTCAGCTTCAAGGATTGCTGGAGCAGCAGATGGTCCAGCAGCGTTAGACCTCATCTCCCCCTCTCTGGCTAAGACTTGGGAGTATAAGCCAGAGAGTTCATCCACACGATAATGCTGGAGAACCATCATTTCCTCTAGCCATGACAGAGCGCTGGCTAGAGTTGTCGTTGCTTCACGAGTCTCATAGAGCTGAGCATGGTCATCAGTAGACAAGGATGGCGGGATCACTGGAGCTGGTTGACAGACAACATCCAGGATCTGCTGAAGAAGCTCCGCCTGCTGAAGAGACTTGTTGGGTTTGAGTAAGAGCTTTAATGTTGTATTCAAGTTTCTCCTTAGTGTATTTGCTTTGTAATAGTGTAGCTTTACTATTTCCTTAGTATAAATAGTATTTTCCTTGTAATTGTCCTTACTAAGTCATTAGCAGATTGTAATCAAGATTAGAGCTGTAATTTCTCTCTYTCAATCAAATCAGTAACATTTGATGATCTATTCTTTCTACTATTCTATTCATCTTATTCTTGAAAATCTTATCATTTTTATATGAATCTTGGATTTCACAATTGGTATTAAAGCAGACTGTAGCAGTTTTGATTAGAGGATTAAACATTTTTGCACATTTTTGCACGATTTTTTGAAGATTGATCGATTTGGGTTTCTGATGTTCATCACTGTTCTTGAGTGTTCTTCGTCCAGATTGGGTTTTTGAGCCTAAATTGGTTGTTTTTTGATTGTTAATTGAAAAGCTTTACATCGCTAGATTCATTTTTGTGTTTCGAACAACTTTGATTCACACTATTTTTTATTTTAAGCAAGTTTTGAACCCGATTTAATCGATTTTTGATTTTTCGTATTCTGGAAAATGTTCTTCAAAACTCATGCGTTTTCATGTTTTGATCCAAATTTTTGGTAAAAAGTGTGAAATTTTGTGTTTTTGGTTGAATATTAGTCCGCTTATCTCTTGATCGATTTAGGGTGTTATCTGCTTAAGACTTGTACGATTTAACATCCGTGTGTTTTGAGTTGTTTGTTATAGGTTTATCCTGATAACACTTGTGCGGATAATCAAGCGATTTAGATAATCCGTCTGGTAAATCGTTGATACCTTGAGCGGATTATTGAGCGAAATATAAAATCCGACTGGTAAGTCGTTGGTAACTTGAGCGAATTAGTGGGCAATTTACACAATCTGACTGGTAAGTCGTTTAAGTGTTGTGTGATTTGTTAAGCGATTTAGAGAATCCGCTTGGTAAGACTTGTACTTGGTACATACTTGTCTATTGAGCGATTTACATTTTGGTCGTACATTGTATTTGGTGATTGAACGGATTTTGACTTTTGATCGATTTAAATCTTTGACTTTTGATCGATTTGTTTTAGAAGGACTTATACGTACTTTGACTTGTTGACTTTGTTGACCTTGACTTGTTGACTTGTTGACTTTTTACGTCMGATTTTCATTTTGGAATTTTGACTAAGTGTTGAAAACATCCGATTTGAGAATTTTAATTCAAATTGATTTTTGTGCCCTATCCGTATTACATTTTACTTAATCCGCATGAATTTTGTTTAATTGTAAAAATTTGGTTAAGTGTTGATAAGTGATTTGTGGGTGATTTAGAATTGTTCGTTGTCCGGACTTCTAATCTGGATAATTTGATTGAAAGTCTTATCTTCATTGTCCGAACTTTCAACCCGGATAAGCTTGACCAGATTCCTAATCCAGATAAGTATATGTGCTAAATTTTTCTAAGTGTTGAATGTGTGCAAAGTTTTATTTAGAGATTATCAGATATATTTTCGTAAACTGATCCTTTAATTCAAACTTTGAACTGCAGTTGATCCTATTTCATACGAATTGGTACTATGAGTTCACGAGAAGCAATGTCTATTGGTATTGATACCAAGCCACCTGTTCTGTTTCGTGGTGATTATAATCAGTGGAGAGATAGATTTCTGAACTTCATTGAGAGAATGAAAGAAGGAGATCTGATTATGCAATCTTTACTGGAAGGTCCTACTATATATTTCCTAGAGATACCTGCTGATGTAGTAGAAGGCATACGTGCTCAGAAAGTAATTAAACAAAAACATCAATATTCAACTGAAGAAAAAGAGAGAGCCCATGCTGATGTGCTTTGCAAGTCTTATATGATGCAAGCACTGACTAATGATACTTACACTAGTATTGACAGTCATAAATCATCAGGTCACAGCATGTGGGTTCAAATTGAAAAGATGATGATGGGTTTGAAAGTAGAAACTTAGCTGAAGATTACTAATTGTATTTCAGCATATGAAGAGTTCAAGGCTAAAGATGGTGAAAGTCTTGATGATRTYTATAATAGGCTTGCCAGACTGCTTAATGAGCTGACAAAGAATGGAATTTCTAAGACTACAATAAAGATAAATGTTAAGTTTCTTAACAATATCCAGTCAGAGTGGAAACCATTTGCTAATCATATCAGATTCAATAAACAGTTATCTGATATCGATATTCATGAAATCTATGAAACTCTGAAACAAAATGAGCAAAATGTTTTGGAAATCCGAAATGCAAAGAAGAAAGAGAAAGAAGTTGCTGATCCTTTGGCTCTTGTATCTGAGAGAAAGGAGAAGAAATTAAAAAAGCAGGTTTGGAAAGCAAGTCAAAGAAGTTAGCTAGTCAAGTGAATCTGAAAAAGAAGACAGTAACAACTCAGATTCAGATTTTGAAATGTCAGAGATCAAACAGGCAATGGCAATGTTGACTAAAGCATTCCAGAAGAAATTCTCAAAAAGGCCACACTCGAACAACCAGAGATTCTCGTCAGGTTCAAAATATGAATACAAAGACAAATTTGGCGAGAAGAAGAATTATGAAGAAAAGTGGTTCGAGAAGAAGTATGAGAAAAAGCTGGAAGAAAATAAGAAATTTACCAAAGGTGTAGCTGATGAGAACACTAAGGGTGCGTTTGGTTTGCAGGAATGTTTCTGAGGGATTTGGATTCCTGAAGGGATTTGGATTTCATGGGATTTGGATTGGATTGGATTTAAAATCCATTCCTGTGTTTGGTTTGCAGGATTTGGATTTGATTTGAAATCCATTCCTCTGTTTGGTTTGTAGGATTTGGATTTACATTTTTTTTTAA
>NC_037532.1:19818786-19826918 GCF_001531365.2 Cynara cardunculus var. scolymus | reverse complement strand
ATCACGGTTTCTATTACAGAAAAATGAGTTCTGTAACTACCCTATATTTTTCGGCCAAAAGAATCTCAGGGCACAAACTCCATAGATTCTAGGTCAAGCTTGGTGCAAACAATATCAAAATCTATCACGGTTTCTATTACAGAAAAATGAGTTCTGTAACTACCCTAGATTTTTCGGCCAAAAGAATCTCATTTCACAAACCAAATTCTAGGTCAAGCTTGTTAATATACAGTATCATTGCAAATCACGGTTTCGGTTTAAAGATTCAAGCTATTGCACGAAATCCTAAAATTTCTTCCTAGCCTCTTCTTCAAAGATTCAAGCTACAACCACCAAGAATATAGATTGGAAAGGGAAGTCTTTTATTACCTGCAGCGGTGACAGCGACGGTGAAAGCGACGGTGAGGCGATTCGATGAGCACCGGTTCAAGCAGCGGTGAAAGCGACGGTGAAAGCGACGGTGAGGCGATTCGATGAGCACCGGTTCAAGCAGCGGTGAAAGCGACGGTGAAAGCGACGGTGAGGCGATTCGATGAGCACCGGTTCAAGCAGCGGTGAAAGCGACGAGAGCTGTGGGGAGTTGGACGAGACCGGCGAGAGCAGCGGGGAGAGCGACGAGAGCTGGGGAGATGGTGGAGACGGGCGACAGAATGGAAGGTTTGTGACGAGAAGTTCGTAGCAGCGTGGAGAAGAGGAGCCCGGATTGGATTTCAAAATCCAGCCCATTTACTATGGATTTCAAAATCCATTGTTTACGGGATTTTAAAAAGTAGACGGGATTCCAAATCCAGCCCATTTAGCAAACCAAACAAGGGATGGAATGGATTTCAAATCCAAATCCCTCCAAATCCCTCCAAATCCCTCAAACCAAACGCACCCTAAGTGTTATAACTGTGGTAAGCTAGGCCACTTTGTTGTAAATTGTAGGHAGCCGGTAAATCGAGATACCGACTACTACAAGAATAAATTTCTTTTGTCMAAACAAAGAGATGCCGGCAAAGCACTTATGGCTGAGGATGAACACTGGTTGAATCTGACTGATGAAGAAGAAGAAACTGAAGCTGTTGCACATGTGAGCTTGATGGCTAGAACAGATAAAGATTTGTCAGGTGAAGAAGAAGAACAGACTGCGGAAATGAATGAAGAGGTATCACATCAATCATGCATTAAACAGATACAAAAGGTGATGCTCAAAATTCAAACTTTCCAGCAAGAATTAAAATCAGAAAATTGCGTTCAAATAATTTTGAAGATCAATTAAAAGCGCAAAAAGAAAAATATGTCAAATTATATATTGAAAATGTTGGAAACTTGAATTGGGCTAAGTCTTTGTTATCTGAGTCCAAACTATTTGATGAAAAATACAATGTCTTAAAATCCGAATTATCTGATTTGAAGGAAAAATATAAATCATTAGAATTAGTTAATGAAGAACAGATTGTTAAAATAAGTAAGCTTGAACTTCAAATAATTCAGTTAAATAAAACTTTGAAGGCTAAAGAATAAATTTTATACAAAAGAGGACAAACTGATCAAATCATTTTTCTAAACAAACTATCTGAAACGAGATATTTTAACCCTCGGGAAGGGCTAGGGTATGAAAATCCAAAATTTTTAGAAAAAGTTTTACGTTATGCCCCGACCTTATATAATTCTGAATATCTTTATTGTGGTCCCGAGTATTCGGTAAAATTTACAAAATCTTCTGACGAGGTTGAACAACAAGAAGATTATAATCGTCAAAAAAAGACAAGATGCAAGTTCCGTTTGATTACTCAAATCTAAATGAAAGTTAAAAAAATCAAGACACTGCATTTTCAACAGATTATTTTCATAGTTATTCAAAGGCAGAGCTTGAAGCAAAACCAGCTGAACCAAAACCTTACACTCCTACTCTTATTTTAGAAAAAAAATAAGTGGTTCAGTTGGAAAAGATTTTAACTGAAGAAAGACTTTCATTTAACAAGCAAAAACAAGAATTTTAAGATAAAATTGAACATTTACAAAATTCTATAATAAAAACGGAACATGTTGAGTCTGAGTATTTTTCGTACGAAAAATCTTTGAGTGAAGCTATTGACTAAGAAGAAATAAATGATGTTAATGAAGAAATTAATTTTTCCAATATCTTAAATTCAGATGTTTGCTTAGATGATGAAATTGATAAGTTTGATTTTTCAAATAATTTACCCAGTCATGAAAAATTCATTGTTAAAAACAATATAACTGAGGATTCTGATTTAGCTTCAGATTTTAAAATTTTTTTTAACCAAAAACCTGTTTTCGAGGATGTTTATTATAAAAAGAATAAAACCAAAAAGAATTCAAGGAAACAGAAGAAGCTTACTAAGAAAAAGAAAGTTCGACATTCAAGTAAATCTGATAATTTTATTTTTCCTTTTTCAGATAATGCATTGAAGTTTAAGACTTATTGGAGAGTAAAAGAAGAAGACAAATCATCTACTCAACTGAAAAAGAATAATTTTACTAAATCTGTATTAAATGATTTGACATTGAATAGTTCTGTAATAAGATATTCAGTTGATGAATTATTTGATATTGGAAATAGTAAAAATAGTTGTTCTCCGAGTAGAGTAAATGAATTACTTAAGTCTTTTACTTCTTTTAGACCATATCATTTCATGCATTCTGTGATATCTTCTGTATCTAAAAATATGATGTTTAAAGAACGTTGGTTCGGTACGTATAGTATACCACCAATGAAATCTGTGCTTAAAGGTCCAAAACTAAAATGGGTACCAAAACCCAATTGATTCATTTTTGCAGGTTAACCGGCATGTGTGGTTCTTAGACTCCGGATGTTCTAAGCACATCATTGGTAGAAAAGAGTTATTATCGAACTTTGTTGAATCTTTTGGAGGTACGGTAAGATTTGGAAACAATCAGTACGCGCCTATCCTTGGATATGGTGACGTAATTTCTGGGAATTTAACTATTAAGAAAGTGTCGTTTGTCGAAGGACTTGGACATAATTTGTTAGCATAGGTCAATTTTGGGATAAAAATCTAGAAGTATGTTTTAAAGCTAATCAATGCAGCATCCGAACTACTGATGGTAAGGAGCTCTTAGCTGGATTCAAAAGATCAAATCTCTACATGATTGACCTATCAAATACACAAGTGGATACTGATGTCTGCTTAATTTCCAAGGCCTCCTTGAAATAAAATTTGTTATGGCATCGGCGTCTTTCACACTCGAATTTCAAGAATCTAAACAAGTTGGTTTGTGACAACTTGGTCAAAGGAATCCCATAACTGAAGTTTCATAAAGATCATGTATGCGGTGCATGTGAGATGAGTAAACTAACGAAATCTTCTCATAAGCTAAAGACAGAGTTGAATACTGAACATCCTCTACATCTTCTTCATATGGATCTTTGCGGTCCTATGAGAATTCAAAGCATCAATGGTAAAAAGTATGTGCTGGTCATAGTCGATGACTATTCTAGATATACCTGGGTTCATTTTCTGAGRTCWAAKGATGAARCAGCCGAGACAATTATTTYTTTCTTGAAGACAGTTCAAAATAATCTGCAACTTCAAGTTCAGAAAATCAGAACAGACAACGGAACTGAATTCAAGAACAACACACTCGGTTCATATCTTGAATCTATTGGTATTTCTCATAAATTATCTGCAGCCCAGACACCACAACAGAATGGTGTTGTTGAAAGAAAGAACAGAACATTGGTGGAAGCAGCACGGACATTGCTTACATGTTCCAGTCTTCCTTTATTCTTATGGGCTGAAGCAGTAGCGACTGCTTGTTTTACCCAAAACCGCTCACTTATAAACAAAAGGTTTGGTAAAACTCCGTATGAAATAATAAATAAAAGAATACCTAACATCAATTTCTTTCGAGTTTTTTGGTTGTAGATGCTTCATTTTAAATGACAAAGAGGACAGAGGGAAGTTCGCTGCTAAAGCTGATGAAGCAGTTTTTGTTGGATACTCGAAGACATCTGTTGCATACAGGGTCTACAATAAACGGACCAAAATCATCAATGAAAGCGTGAGCATATCTTTTGATGAAGTCATTGATGTGGCTTCTGAAAAATTCAGTTCAGGACCCGGACTTATAATTAACACTTCGCGAAAAGCTGATCAACCTGAGACTTCTAACTCTGATAAAGCTGATTTAGATTTCTTATTTGAACACTTTTATGAAGAATATTTTGATAATAAACCTAATCAGTCTATTGTTTTGATCAGGGAAAATTCAACTGAACAACAGTTTTCAGGTCCATCTCCTGATGTGCCTGTATCTGAAACAGAAGAGGAAACAGAAGAAGTCGATGAAGAAATAGAAATGGAGAATCGGAACAATCCCGTTCAGTGTGAAGAGGGTGAAACTTCTGAAGTGCAAGAGGTATTGGTTGAACCAGTTGATAATAATCCACCTTAATCAGATATTCAACATATACTAGTTCCTAATATTGAACCTTCACCTGAACCTGCTCTTATAAACTCCCCAAGTTCTTATACTGATCAAAATTCAGAAAATCCAAAAATCATCCAAGACTTAAAATTGTATGATCAAAACTAAATTAGATGATGAAAATTCACAGGAATAATCTATGATGTGTTTCAAATAGATCTGTATCAAAAGATTAAACAAAATTCATCAAAACCGTCAAAATCAAGATAAAAAATAGTATGTTTTTCAAGAAACACGAAGAACTTCAAAATTTTGCACAAGTCTTCTTCCAATCAAATTGAATTTTCTATGATACCAATTGTTAAACCTTGTTTCATTCATATAACAATGAATAAACAATAAGAATAATAATATAGAGATCAAATCATCATGTATATTGATAAACTGTCTCAAAACATGTTTCCACTGTCTCAAAACATGTCTTTCTCTCTCTCTCTCTCTCTCTCTCTCTCTCTCTCTCTAAGCTAGATTCTCAATGTACGCATCTATCGAACAATTATTATTACCATGCTACCCAAATCATTGACTAAACATATAATTCAACTCCAAAAACCCCCACTGATTTCTGCCGCTTTCGTTATTGCTGCTGGATTGGCTGTAGGGGGGTTGTGCTACAATATTAACTTTTGTTGACTTTAAGCTTTGACCTCATCAATCATTAAGCTTGGTGATTCAGATACATTAATATTTGACCTAACAGTCTTAGGTTTCATACACAATTATCATTTATTCCTCATGTTATATATTAAAAATATCTCACGCCTTACAAAATAACACATAATGTGCCAAAACACGTTGTAATGTGCCATAACGCGTTACAACGGAAGCCAACTCTTAGAGTGAAGCCACATGGGTTAACATGGTGACGAACCAAAGCCTTTTTGCCATAACGGGTTATTTAGAACTGTGGTTCCCTGTGGTAATTCCTTATTCAATTTCGGAACATACTCTGCATGAGTTAGATATATGTCTAATATTAGCATAGAGATACCCAAATATTGTTGGGTGTATTTCTATAAGGCATGGTACTTTTGTTGCTCATATTCTAAGTAGGTATTGAAGTTCAATTATCAATCCCATTTTTCACTATGTAGGGATAGTATAAGTCCACATCAATGAATCCCAAAGATTAAGTTTATATCATTCAATGACGTTTGCGTTTGTGCTGAGCTAAATCTATCTAACAAGTTAACTGAGAAACACCATATGCAGTCAAGCGTATTTTCTAATACTGAAAGAGTAAGAAAAGAAAGCAATCTTTTAGATGTGAAGAACTGAAATAGTATTTTGAGATCATGGCGCCGATCTAAAAGAATAAGCACTTAGTTATTCTTCAAAAGGGGTAAGTTGCATATGATCCACATATTGCTTTGTATAGCAATCCATGCATTAAAAGCAATAATGCAACTTCAATGCATGTCTTCATTTGATTTGTTGACCTATGTACCATTGTACTTTTCATATCATCCTTTGGATAGGTGTTGGGTCATTAACCGACATCTTCCTAAATCGAAATGTGGTGCTGACTACTACACTATAAAGAAATATGTTTTGCTTTCTCCATCAGTCATTGCTTTTGGCGGAATGTAAGTGCTTAGATCCTAACATATGGTATCAGAGAGTAGGTCACGGGTTAGAATCCCATGAGGTGCATAATAATGCCAAAGGCATGCTGTGCAGCCATTTTTCCTATTGCGATGATCTTATTAGTGTTGGAAGATGTTGGAACGGGGGGGGGGGTTGTTGGGTCATTGACTAGTATCTTTCTAAATCAAAACGTGGCGATGACTGCTACACTATAAGAAAATAAGTTTTGCCTTCTCCATCAGCAAGTGCTTATGGCGTAATGGTAAGTACTTTGATCTTAACAATATGATATAGACACTTGTTGCTTCAACCCATCCTTTTGTATTCCAAGTTAATAGTAAAGTAAGAATCAGATAGTACTTTTTTATACTTTTGAACTTGCTTTTGCTGACAAGATGAGCATGTTCTCATACTAGGACAAGGGTTGGCGATTTGGTCCTAAAGCATCTTTGTCTAGTTTTCATCCTTGCTTTAGTGTGTAGAGTGAACAACAAAGTAAGTGAATATTACTTACTTTGGCTGATATGTTGAACATGTTCCCACACTAGGATTTAAAAAAGGTAGAATAAACTTTGTCCTAAAGTCTTTATTTCAAATCGGCTTTCTAGATAACATTTGTCAATTAACTAACTGACTTATCTATCTAGATGTTAAATCAATCCACTTTGGTATCGATCTAACTTGTTGGATCGAATAACTCAATTCTTGGTACTAAAAACTTACTTGAATGATCGATTTGACAGTAGTAGAGCAGCGGAAACAATATCAATCAAACAGGTAGAAACAGTAAGAACACAATGAAGAACAAGTAATGAACACAAAGAGAATTGCTTCAAAAGATTTTCAATTCATTGAAAATATCGACGATTACAAATCTGGAAGCATGCGAAGTACAAAGGCCTACACTGCTATTTATACAAGCAAGTAACCGTTTCCTGACACGACCTAAAACAATTAAATCTAAGTCGTTCATCTAAAAACAGATTACAGACAAGATCACGTGGAAGGCACGAGCAGCTATAAGACCTAAGTAAAACTAGCTAAAGATAATCTACACAGAAGACTAGCTGCAGACCCTTTGTGAAACATCACAGAGGCTCTGCTGGATATGACTTGAAGCGTATGTAGCAGAGGAACAACTTACAGAACCTCTGTGAGACACGACATAGGTTCTATCGTCTTTGTCTTGTAACATTGTCTTGGCGGAGGACAAGTTTCCAGAACCTCTGTGGATGTAGACAGAGGTTCTGTCACTTTAACCTTGTACAAAAGAGCTTCTTCTGATGATTGTCCTCTGAGGTCTTTTGTAACAGATCAGCTTCTGTCAATAGTTGTTGTTTTACTTTTTCTATACTTTTACATTAAAGGAATGAGAGCTAACAATCTCCCCCCAAGTATGAAAAAGTAAATTAAGCTATAAAGTGCAAGAACATGACTTGATTGAAAGGAATTACAAAAGGAGATTAAACATCATCCTCGAAATGAA
Source organism: Cynara cardunculus var. scolymus (assembly GCF_001531365.2). Taxonomy (NCBI): domain Eukaryota; kingdom Viridiplantae; phylum Streptophyta; class Magnoliopsida; order Asterales; family Asteraceae; genus Cynara; species Cynara cardunculus. The sequence goes on along the minus strand of NC_037532.1, from coordinate 19,819,387 downwards.
TTGATTGAAAAGAAATTACAAAACGTAAAAGATAGAGTTTGATACAAGCCATATACTATTACAGAGGTTTAACCAACTTCAGATTCTGGGAAGTCATCTACTAGATAGGTCAAATTTGACTTGATGGTTTTGTAGACTTTAAACATCCATTATCTGAAGTTGATTTGAATTTTGATTGACTCCAAGACTTTTGACACTTCATTCAACCTTAGATGCCCTTTGTCCAGTTCTGCTGCTGCCTTTCTGAAGATCCATTCAAGTGTCTCTGTCGAAAACTTGTGTGTCTCTGTTGGATCATAGATGCGTAGGATTTCATCTTTGTACAAAAACACAAATCCATAAATAGGGTTGTGAATAATGGTGTTTGGTGAATGCCTATGAATCCAACTTGGCCTGCTGTTAGGAGGAGAGATCTTTAGATCTTGTTGGACWAACCTCAYTGCAAGCTCGAAGTCCTTCTGGCTGTAGTACTTGACTTGTGCACGCATAACTTCTATCAGCCTTATGAGCGAGATGGAATAGGTAGACCTCCTTTCCATGTAGACGTTAAGTATTTTATGCATGTAAAGGACATCATACACACAAAGATTATGAAAGTCAG
>NC_037532.1:19814099-19818686 GCF_001531365.2 Cynara cardunculus var. scolymus | reverse complement strand
CAAACTGTTTAGTATTCTTGTAGACCCTTTGGGACCAACAGATGATGCCTTTATAGCGCCTGCTATTGACGAAGTCCTTCCCATCACCTCTGTAGTAAATGCTAGTGATGAGGATAAAGAGGAAAAAGATGATGAATATGATAAAGACTTTCCACTACCTGATGCTGGATGTGGTCTAGGTGATAATGATGATGAAGACGACGATGATGATGAAAACTTCACCATATGGTATCACACCAGATCAGCTACAGTGCAGAAGGGTGTCTCCCTCAGGGAATCTTCATCCCAAGGGGAGAAATCTCAAAAGAACCAGCACACCTCTAGCAAAAAATAAGGATGTGGCTGAAGAGGGTAACATATCTATTCTTTTCAAAGAGATAGACCCTACAAGGATTGCCTAAAGCTCCAGTTTTGTTCCTCTCTCTCCTCATCCCGACTTTCATCTAAACACTTCGTTGATCCCCTTTGGTTATCCAGATGAAAGGATCCCCTTTATCCCAATATCTGGAGCTCTTTTTGACCAACAGATGTCTCAGCTAAGGAAGCATCTCGACCAAACTAGAGTAAAAATTCCTCTTCGTACCTCTGGTTGTAGTGAGTTTGACTTCCTCACCCAAACTGAACGAGAAGAAGCTCTCAAGGCCGAGGAAGAGTTGCACATACAAAGACAACAGATGGAAGATAGCTTAAAGCTGACCAAGTCACTTGTAGTCAAAGCTTTTGCCAAGGGAAAGATGAAGAAGATGAACCCTGTCAAGGCCTAGACTCAGTTGCTCTCCAAGTTGAATGAGAACACAGAGAGCACTGAAGCTGAAAGACAGCGATCAGAGATGAAGTGAAAAGCGTATGAAGAAAATAATAAGTTCCCATAGAATTTCAAACATCTCTATCAATGGACGGATGAAAGATGGTGGAATGCTCATCTCCATGGTCATCACCAGAGACAACCTTGAGGCTATCACCAAGTACCCTTCGTATCTTTGGCAGTATGTCTATGATGAATGGCTAAAAATTCGCCAAGCCATTCAGCGCTCAAAGTCCAGGCACCGACAAATAATTGAAGACATCCTAAATGATCTTATCAAGAAGGTGTCCAAGTTCATTGCTCTCCCTCCAGTGCTTGAGTTGCTGCCCAAAGGAAGAAGGAATTCTTCAGATCCTAATGTTGGACCTACTCTTAGGAACGAACATGAAACTAAGTTTTGCTTAGAGAAAATCCTAGATGATTTGAAGAAGCTAGATATTTCTATGCTGAATCTGAATTTGCCAGCGAAGGGTCCTTACATACCCAACATTGTGCATTACAAGCTTGAGTATGGATTAGTATTCATCGACTATGACGGCGAGTGCAACTTCTAGCGAATATCTAAGTTACACCTCTGTCCAATAGACCACCTTGAATATCTTATATCTTGGTTGGACAATAACCTATCTGGTGAATCGATGGACCGTAGGATTAGAAAGAAGTATCTACGTCGAAAGAAGCTTGGGGAAGAAGTACTAGGGTACATCAACTTCAGCGACTTAAATTAGTTCTACTTTCTATCTTGTAATCTTGTTTTCCTTTCATTTCTTTCAATGTACAATATATATGTAACATGTTTTTGAAATAATAATATAAGTATTTTTCAGTGTCATTGAAAAAGATCCCTGAAAAGAGTAATAGGGACAAGTAGCTATGAGTTCTAGTTTACTCTTCCATTCACTGAACTTTCAGTCAGTGAATACACTTTCAGTTTCAATTATCATACTTGTATTTGTGTCTCTTAAACTTGTAATCCTTTACAACTTAAGTAAACTTTATAACAAAACTGTATCACTAAGAAAGATTCCAAAATAGTTAAAAGGGACTTGTATTTTACTTGTATCTTTTCCTTACTATTATAACTTAAGCAATTTTCTTTATGTTGCTTTGTCATCATCAAATAGGGGGAGATTGTTGATTCTCTCTCTCATTGATTTGATGATGATCCATTTTACCTTACGAAGTATAGTATTTATGTTATTCAGTTTCAACAATCTTCACTGAGTCTGTTCAGTGATCGTTGAACACGTATTGTAACTCCTTTAGAGACTGTTATACTTCAAGAAGACAAAACTCACACCATATATCCTTTAGAATTGTCGAAGACATAAATTGAAGATTAGATACCAGTGCGTTCGTGATCTAAAGCGACATTCAGTGATTACAAGCTCGTGTAATTATGTGGCAAGTCTGCACAAGTCTTAGCTAATGCTGAAGAGACCTTCCGACATCATTCCAACATTCAACGATCAAATGAAGCTTGCCATGCACGATTGTTTTTGCCTTGTCCTCCTTCACACAAAGGAAAAACTCATATTTTTTCTAGAGTATAGTACAGTATGACGCCACTTTGTTGACTCTATAGTGCTTAGCTACTTTATGAAAAGAGGACTGCTCATATATAGCCAAAAGGACTGTTTACTGTAGCAAAAGACAAGCTTTCCTACAAAAGCTTGATACGTGTTTTGTACGTTCTGAATTGCATTAAATACAATAAGTATAAATAGTTGAGTGCTTTCCTCTCAGTTATTATCTTTTCTACTACTAACTTACCCAAGAAGTTACGTATCTCTCTACTCTCATCTTAAGAGAAAGAACCACTTAGAACAATTGAAGAGCACTTACATTATTATCTTTATTTCTTGTAGCAAATCTTTTCTCTTTGATATTTGTAGTTGTATGAACCTTTAGATAGGTTCTTTACCTTATCTCTTCCTCAAACAACCTGTAAAATTTGTATTGATCTTTCTTTATCAATATATAATTTTTAGAAGTGAAAGTTTCTGTATTTGTATTCATCTCCCCCTTCTACAAAATGATTACCTATAACTCTTGTAGATCCGACTGGGACCAACATTCCATATTTACAGTAGTCTTTTGGTCTCTAATCTTTCTCGACAACTTCTCCTTCATAGCAACACCGTTCCCACCTTCGAACTTTGGATGTCTCACCTGTTGTATCCTTTCCATAGGAATTAACGAAAGGTATTTTCTTCATATATTTTCTCAATTACACCATTATATTTTTACAATTAATGTTTCAACATATCATTTTTGGGTGTCATTTAACCTATCAGTTAATTTTTTCTTATCATACGTAAGTAGTTTATCAACTATGAACTATCCCCTTTGTCCCAAAATAAGTGTTCATATTTCTATTTTAGTTGTCCGAAAATAAGTGTTCATAATTCTATTTTAGTTGTCTCAAAAATAAATGTTTACTTTCTAACTTTATCCTCAATTATTAGATAAAGAAATCCACTACTTACTCTATAATTAAGAGTAAGGGGTTGTTTGTTTGGCTCTTAATGATGACATTAAGAGCCAACCTCTTAATCGGTAAGAGGTAAGGAGTGTTTGGCAAAAAAAATTAAGCCTCTTAATGGTTACATAACCCTCTTAACCATTTTGCATCCAATGGGTCACTAAACCATTCAGACTCCTATTTTCCCAAGTTTACCCTTCTCACCCCTTCTTCCCAACCCCTCACTTCACGCACCTTCTTCCTCCTGCTTTTTCTTCTGGTAATCTTCCTCAGATCATCTTCTTCATCTCCATCTCCTCAATCTACCAAAATACACTCAGATGCAGACTTACAAATCAACCCATCATCTTGCCCTCCACAACAACACACATCAATGGCTCTACCCACTGCTCCTTCTCACTCCCCTGTTCGTTGCCATTTTCCGTCACCGGCGACAACCGGTCGACAAACAGCCCCTATCTACTCTACTCTCTCTACCATTCCTTTCCATTTTTCGTCGCCTCATCGCCTTCACCAGAATCTCTCTATTTTGACCATCATCGTCTTCACCATCTCTGGAATGGCATCGGCGCCTAGGCCTGCCTCTGTTTTGACCTCCATTTCTTTAACAGTCGGCAATGGCATCGGTGCGACGAAATCGGTAGATCCCATAACATCTCCTTCCCGACAGCGAAATCGGTAACGTCTCATCCAGGAAAAACATAACCCAAAACCAAAAGTGAGTGAAACCCTAAATCAAAACCACAAAAAGTCTCTTCTGTATTGAAATCAAAATCAAATTATAGAACCCAAAAATAAAATCGAGGGTTAAGAACTGTGATAAGAAAAGCACACCCAGATATGATTTTATGTTCATGTGCAGTTCCATTATCATGAAGAAGCAGTCAATGGTAACTATTGAGTAGCCAAATTTGGGCAACAACGAGTTGGTTGGGGAAAATTCTGAAATTTGTTGTCATTCAGAGAACAATTACCAAACAACCTTATTTTATTCTGCACTTAACCATTCTGACCCTCTTAACCATTCTGACCTCTTAACTATTCTGCACTAAATCATTCAGCAACTGCCAAACAGCCCCTAATTTTTTTTAAGTTATATTAAGAGAAAAATTATCATTTGACCATATAAAAATGTAATATCTATACATATCTAAAACTACTAGAAGCTACTCGCGCAATGCAGAGGGATACATTGTGATTTTAATATTTCATTTTATTTTTTATCTCAATCGATGTTATAATAAGCGATGATGTTTTTATTTTTGAATAAAATATATGTTTGAAGATATCATAAAAA
>NC_037532.1:19803005-19813004 GCF_001531365.2 Cynara cardunculus var. scolymus | reverse complement strand
GTTTAATAATAAAACAATTTATTTTTGGTTTAATATTATAAATTTTATAAATATAATAATTAAGAATTCTGTTAGAATTTAATGATTATAGTAATTATATTTTAGATTTTTTATATTTAAAATAAGATGTTTATCCTGTATTTGATTGTATTTATCTGCAGTTAGTTACACGAATTCAGATATGGAATGAAATTGGATAGGGCTGAACGAGTTTAAGAGTTTTTAAGAGTTTTAGCCAAATACTTTATAAGATAGTATAGATATATTTTATTCATCATGGACATTTATTCTGAAACAAATGGAGTAGCTTATTATTTACCAACATATACATTGTAAGTTTAATATACATTTTATTATTTGTCTAGGTAACTATAGATTTATGGCCTAGCTTAAGCATACCGATTAATTCTCCGACGATCACGAATGGTCTGGAGTTATCACAAGTGAACCTCCATGACTACAAGGGCTTGACAACGTTAGGATTTGTACACGCAAGATAAAATTTCCACTATTAACTCTTTTAGTTTTAACCAATATAACATAACTCAAGTGATTATTTGTTAAACATAATTTTTTTTATGTTTCCTTCCGATCTTACAAATCATTCTAAAACATACCATCATTTATTTAATATATATATATATATATATATATATATATATATTTGAATTATTAATATATATTAGAGGAGAAAAAATAATGGTAGATTGATTTAAAAGAGAATCTGATTATTGATTAAATAATACATCTTGCAATAATTGATGAAAAGAATGAAATGACATAAAATAAAAACGTATTATTGTTAACACTTTCTCTCCCAAATAATAATAATAAGTTAAATATACATTAATTAATTAAATAAATAACATTCGTACATAATTAATAGGACATGAAGGAATATATTAAGAATAACAGCAAACTACAAATTTATCATATGGTTTATTAAAATTAAAAGGATATTTGAGCAATGTAGCGAGATACATTTTTATTTTAATGTTTTGTTTTGTTTTTTTATCCATGTTGATATAATATAATTTATGTGGTTTTGAGAAAAATAGTGTTTTTACTTTTTAATAAAAATAAATTTGAATATATCATAAAAGTTTGAAAAAAATATATCAATATTAATATCAAATTAACTATTTAAAAATTCTTTTTTTTACATAATTTTTTTATTATAATTTAATTTAGGTCTAATAACGAATCAATTTATTTGTGGCTTAAGAATATAATCTTTATAAAGATATGATTATGTTAGAACTCAATGATTATCCTATAAAATGAGATGTTTATCATGTATTTGATTATGTTTATCTGTAGTTACTTATACAAATTCAAAAATTGAGCATTAATAAGTTGTACTTGCGCATAATTTATTTGTAATATTAAATTTTAAGTAATATGCATCAATAAACAATACTTTAAAGAATGGTTTTTATCAAATGCTTTATAATATAGTATAGATAACACTTCTCTTTTCTATAGTTTCGAAATTATAAAACGGTAGCATACTTTGTAAAAACGTCCAGATTTAATTCCTTACATAAATGATAGTTAAAAAAAATCGCATTAAATAAGAGTTATTTATTGCCTTTTATCCGGTCAAAAGCTATTTTATGATTTTGGTTTATATTATTTTTAATTGGATAAATACTAAAACAATCAATTAAATGATAAAAATGTCACCATTTAACGAAATTCTTAAAAGATAGTTAAAGACAACGATCACATCCTCACGTTTTTATAAACCATGATGATGTTCATATAATAGCTTCTAAATAAAAAAAGGTTGGAAGGAATATGGAACCAACCAAGTATACCGACACGCTATGTGGAGATAAGGAGTGCCAGGTGGCAAACGTCAAAGTCCTTTTCTCGCTTAACAATTTTTTATTTTTATTTAAACATACAAGTCGACTGAAGAGAATTAACTTATTAATAATATTTATAAATTGAAATTTCTTTTCCAGGTTCATAATTCACCCTATAAAATAAAATTTATTTATTTTAATTTCTGTTTTTAAGATATATTTTAAAACCTTTATTTTGTACATTAAGGGAGTATTTGAGATTACTTATAAAAATAACTTATTAATTTATTACGGTGTGACATCAGTAATAAGTATTTTTTAGTGTTTGAATAAACAATTTATACCGGTAATAAGAAGTTTTTAAAAAAGTTAAACCATTCTAACGTATAATAAGTTGATAAAGACTTTTATAGAAAAATATAAGTTATTTCATGTAAACAATCCCAAACACCCCTTAAAAAATACAATTATAAAAATATATTATGACTATGATACTAATTAAAATAAATATTATAAGTTTGTAAAAATAAGAATATATTAATTTAAAAGTTAATTGTATGCAGGATATAAAATTATTGTAAATCATAATAAAAAATTATTCAGTAAAAAAATTTAAATTACTTTTACGTTATAAAACATGAACATATCATAAATTTATTAAATTTTATTTATTGAAAAACTTTTACTATTTTCCCCCCTAATTATCTAATCGTAGACATTAAAATTAGAGTATTCAAAGAAAGTTCTTAAAAATAAGAAATTGAACTAATCTATATTATATTATAAAGTATTTAACAATTTTTTTTTTAAAATCATTTTTTATGCATAAAGTATTATATATTGATGCATATTACTTAAAATTTACGATTACAAATAAATTATGCATAAGTACAATTTATTAACACTCCATGTTTGAATTCGTGTAATTAACTGCGGATAAAAATAATCAAATAGAGGATAAACATCTCATTTTAAAATATAAAAAATCTAAAATATAATTAGAATAATTATCGAATTCTAACAAAATAATTAACTATTATATTTATAAGAAAATTCTATTACTAAACCAAATATAAATTACTTCGTTATTGAACTTAAATTAAATTAGAAAGGTACTCGCACAACGCAGCGAGATACATCTTGATTCTAATATTTCATTTTTTATTTTATCTCAATCGATGTTATAATATGGTCTTATGTGATTTTGAAAAAAAAAACAATGATATTTTTATTTTTCAGTAAAATATAAATTTGAAGATATCATAAAATTTGACAAAAATATATCGATATTAATATCAAATTAACTATTTAAAATTTCTTATTTTTTATGTAATTTTTTTATTCAATTTTTTTTACTACAACTTTATTAGGTTTAATAATGAAGTAATTTATATTTGGTTTAATAATATAATTTTATTATAAAGATAATAATTAATTATTTTGTTAGAACTCGATAATTATCTTTTAGATTTTTTAGATTTAAAAAAAAGATTTTTATCCTCTATTTGATTATGTTCATCCGCAGTTAGTTATACGAATTCAAACATGAAACTTTAATAAGTTGTACTTATGCATAATTTTTTTTCTTATAAAGATAATAATTAATTATTTTGTTAAAACTTGATAGTTATCCTAATTATATTTTAGACTTTTAGAATTTTAAAATGATATGTTTATCCTCTATTTGATTATGTTTATCCGCAGTTAGTTACACAAATTCAAACATGAAGCTTTAATTAGTTATACTTATGCATAATTTACTTGTAATCTTGAATTTTAAGTAATATGCATCAATATTCAGTACTTCATACATAAAAATGGTTTTTAAGAGTTTTTATCAAATGCTTAATAATATAGTATAGATTATAATTAAAAATTACACAAAAATTGATRAATTTTAAATAGTTAATTTGATATTAATATCAATAAAATTTTGTCAAAATTTTATGATATCTTCAAAAAATTTATATTTTATTCAAAAATAAAAACATTATCGTTTTTTCAAAATCACTTAAAACCATATTATAACATCGACTGAGATAAAAAAATAAAATGAATATTAAAATCAAGATGTATCTTGCTACATTGTGCGAGTACCCTTCTAGTTATATTTAATTATGTATTTACAAATTGTCTATTTAATAAATTACTAGAAGCGTACTCGCGCAATGCAGCGAGATACATCGTGATTTTAATATTTTATTTTATTCTTTATCTCAGACGATGTTATAATATGGTTTTATGTGATTTTGAGAAAGCGATGATGTTTTTATTTTTGAATAAAATATATGTTTGAAGATATCATAAAAAATTGACAAAAATATATCGATATTAATATCAAATTAACTATTTGAAATTCCTCATTTTTTGTGTAATTTTTTAATTCAATTTTTTTATAATTTAATTTATGTATAATAACGAAGTAATTTACATTTGGTTTAATAATATAATTTTCTTATAAAGATAATAATTAATTATTTTGTTAGAACTCGGTAATTATCCTAATTATATTTTAGATTTTTTATATTTTAAAATAAAATGTTTATCCTCTATTTGATTATATTTATCTGCAATTACTTATACAAATTCAAAAATCGAGCTTTGATAAGTTGTACTTTTGCATAATTTACTTGTAATCTTGAATTTTAAGTAAGCATTGGTTTTATGTGGTTTTGAGAAAATGGTAATATTTTTATTTTTGAATAAAATATAAATTTAAAAATATCATAAAATTTTGAAAAAAAAATATCGATATAAGTATTAAATTAATCTTTTTAAAAGTTCTTGTGTTTTGGTGTAATTTTCTTAATTAAATTATGTTAGTTATCAATGATTATCATAATTATATTTTACATTTTTATATTTAAAATGAGATATTTATCCAATATTTGATTATGTTTATCTACAGTTAGTTAGACGAATTCAAATATGGAGCTTTAATTAGTTGTACTTACGCACAATGTACTTGTAATCTTGAGTTTTAAGTAATATGCATCAATAAACAATACTTCGTGCATAAAAAATTGTTTTTAAGAGTTTTTGTCAAATGTTTTATAATATAGTATAAATTATTTTTTTTATAATTTAATTTAAGTTTTATAATGAAATAATTTATTTTTGGTTTAATATATAACATTTTATAAAGATAATAATTAAGTATTCTGTTAGAACTCAATGATTATCCTAATTATATTTTAGATTTTTTATATTTAAAATGAGATGTTTATCCTGTATTTGATTGTGTTTATTTGCAGTTAGTTACACGAATTCATATATGGTATGAAATCGGATAGGGATGAAATCGTTTAGGGATGAACGGATTTAAGAGTATTTAAGAGTTTTAAGAGTTTTTAAGAGTTTTAGCCAAATGCTTTATAAGATAATATAGATAATTTGATTTTTTTTGATAAAATCAAATATATTTGGGTATTCTCTTAATTCCAAAAAAAAAAGTAACCAGATTAAATACGAATTGTGATTAGAACGTATATGGATAAAACCTATATATACGGAGGGCTCGAAAAACAAGGAATAATGTTGGGTTGTAATCTTTATTTTGTCATGTGTTCTTCCAAATTATAGATCTGTAAAACATTTTTCAAAACATAGAATTAAAAAAAAAAAAATTACATTAAAATTGGACCAACTTTGTCCCGATTTCTGTATTGGAAACAAACTTATAAAATCATCATTTAAAGATTTAAGCAAAGTTTGCATTTATTTAAGGGACTCTTTAACTTGTTAACCTGCAAATTACCTCTCTTCTTCTCCGATTAAACCCCAAAATGAAGTCCTTAACGTGTAGTGTACTCATCACCCTTTTCATCTCCCCGCAATAAGCCATCCAAACATACTTCCGAAGTGCTACAAATTTAACAAATGGGTTACTGATAATCCACTATGAAGTTGTAGGGATGTTCTAATATTTTTTAATACTCTGTTACCCTTAAAACTTTTGATTACACTGGAAATTGAGATAACAAAGTTACATACAATCAAATTACAGATGCAATGACGAGGCGTATTACTTTTATCTTCTGATAGAAATTAGAGAGACATTGAGGTGCACTATAGTTTTACATTCACTGATAAAAGACCTAACTAATATAAAATTGGGCACCAAAAATTTGATGGTCCTGATTAAAATCACACATTTAACATGCTAAAGAACGAGATTGACAAGTGAATCACCCAAGAATTAGCTTCTAGAAAAGCAATACGCGACAGTGATTATGAAAAATAATATTGAATATGAAGTTGGAGGAGAAAAAAGAACCATAAAGTAAAACAATTTAACCAAATATTGATAGTAAGTGGTGATAGTGATAGTGATAGTGATAGTGTGAAAATGTGACCATGAAACTATGAAAATCAAAACCTAAACATCTAAATCAAATTTCAAAACCGAAACTTAAGAATTCTAAATAAAAAACCTACAACGATGGGGGTGTGAGAAGAATGTCGAAGCTGGAGTTTCCTTTTTAATTTACATCAATTGAGGAAGAAGAAGAACACGAGCATGGGTTTTCGAACCGTGACGTTGGCGTTGGGGTTTTGTACCGGCATTGCAGACATGAACTCGAGACAACGGTTGGTGTTGTCATAGAAGAGGGAGTGCTTGAGAAGACGAGGCATTGTGTTTGAGGGGATGAGGATGTAGATCATGTAGACGGAGAAGACGGGGTTTCTGGTTCCATGGGGGTTTGACGCTAATTTAGGAGAAAAGCCTTCATCTCTTTTTTTTGGGAAATTGGCCAAAATAGCCACTTCTTTCATATAAATTGGTTTACTAGCCATTTCTCTTACTAATTGACCCAAATATCGCTGTGTCCACAAATCCCACGTCTGCCACTTGCGGACCCAGCTAAAAAACAATTTCTTTTTATCAGATTTGACCCAGATCCGCGATTGGGACGACCATGTCTACAATTTGATTTTTTTTGTCTTTTAGCTAGGTCCGCAAGTGGCGGACATGAGACTTATGCACGTAATGATATTTGGGTAAATCAGGAAGAAAAATGGCTAAAAGACTAATTCATATAAGAACAATCACTATTTTGACCAATTTCCTTTTTTTAGTCTGTAAATACTTTTACACAACATAAAGGTGACATGGACTCCAAAATCCAAGTAATGTTTTTTTAATTTTATTATTCGCAACATCGTGATCAATTACCTACTCAACCGGTCAACGAGACCCATAAATAAACAGAAACTTTGTTTCAGACTCTTAAATGATGATTTTGAAAGTTTAATTCTCTAAAATAAAAATCAGGCAAAATTGGTTTCATTTAGATGCAATTTTTTCTTGAAAATATGTATTAAAAGCCAGCTATTTAGCCGTATAATGCATCGGGATTTAAATTTTATTGTGAACTTATAATAATATTAATTCAAATATAAATATTTAAGGATATCAAATGTATAAAGTAATAAATTGTAAATCTAAAATATTTGACAAAAACTCTTAAAAAATATTTTTTATATATGAAGTACTGTTTATTGATGCATATTACTTAAAATTCAAGATTACAAGTAAATTGTGTTTAAGTACAATTTATTAAAACTCTATGTTTGAATTTGTGTAACTAACGGCAAATAAACATAATCAAATACATGATAAACATCTCATTTTAAACCTAAAAAATCTAAAATATAATTAGGATAATTATTGAGTTCTAACAAAATACCTAATTATTATCTTTATAAAAATTATATTATTAAATCTAAATTAAATTACTTCTTTCTGTTGAATTAAATAATAATAAAAAATTTGATCTAAAAAAATTAAACAAAAAAGAACTTTTAACTGTTAATTTGATAATAATATCGATATAATTTATTTTCAAATTTTTATGATATTTTAAATTTATATTTATTCAAAAATAAAAACATTATCGCTTACTCAAAAAGACATAAAACCGTATTATATCGACATAGATAAAAAATAAAACTAAATACCGAAATCGAGATGTGTCTCGATGCATTGCACAAGTACTCTTCTAGTTTTATTATAAAACAGTTGACAAAAACTCTTAAAACCATTTTTTATACATGAAGTACTGTTTATTGATGCATATTACTTAAAATTCAATATTATAAGTAAATTGTCCGTAAGTATAAGTTATTAAAGTTTCATATTTGAATTCGTGTAACTAACTACATATAAACATAATCAAATACATGATAACATTTTATTTCAAATATAAAAAATCTAAAATATAATTAGGATAATTATTAAGTTCTAACAGAATATTTAATTATTATCTTCGTAAAAAAATATTTTATCAAATCAAAAATAAATTACTTCGTTATTAAATTTAAATTAAATTATAATAAAAAATTGAATTAAAAAAATTACAAAAAAAAGCAAGAACCTTTTAATAGTTAATTTGATATTAATATAAATATATTTTTTTTTCAAAATTTTATATATCTTTAAATTTATATTTTATTCAAAAATAAAATTTTATCGTTTTATCAAAACCACATAAAACCGTATTATAACATCGACAAAAACAGAATAAAACAAAACATTAAAATCGAGATATATGTCACTGCATTGTGAAGTACTCTTCAAATATAATATAAATATTTAAATTTTAAAGGTAACCAAAGAGGATCAACTCTTTTTCTGACTCACGGAAGTCTTAACGTTAAAGTTTGACCACGTCCGTGAGACCACGACAACAATTGCGTGATCCAGTCACTTTCACTTCTTCATTGGCTTTGCACTTGTTTCGGAATATCTTTCTTTGTTTTTTTTGGCCTTTACTTGTTCTATCTTTAAAAAACAACATTTGATAAATAATATAAGAATTGAAATGTATTTTGTTTCATTTATATCTTGAGTAACGTATCTTTAAAATTATCATTTTGGTATTTCAGATGTGATATCTTAAATATTTAGACTGAAATACGTTACATAAAATAAGAATAAGATCAAATGACGTTGCATATTCATAAATAATCATATATAAACTAGGTAGCTAATCATTTGAGATATCATACTTTTAGTATTAAAATAAATGTTTTGGAAAGTACCTTATATAATAAGAAATGAGAGTAAATTACAAATTTTGTCCTTGTGGGTTTACACAAATTACATATTGGATCTTTCAAAGAAAATAATTACAAATATTGTCAGTGTGGTTTCATTTTGTTGTGGATTGGGTCTCTTGACCTAACTACGTTAACTTAAACTCTGTTAAACAACCAACGTGCCCCTTACATGATAAGTTTTGTTATTGATGTCAATTTACCATTTTGTTTAACTAGTATTTTTATTGTGTAAATTAAATTGCAATTTGTGTAAGTCCATTGAAGCATTAAATGAAGAAAAATAAACTAAACTCATGATCGACCTCAATGACTTCATTGGACATTCCCAACCCGACTTTGCATTTTCTCCAGCGTTTCTCCCTCCTCCCTCAACTCCAGCCACCATAACATCCTCTCACAGTTCATCTTCGTCTCTAAACTCTGACCACCATTATGAGACTCCATCTTGGTCGTGTTGGAATATGGGAGCCATAAACTCAGCAGAAAATAACCGTATTCCTCCAAGAATCCATATAAAACGGAGTAGGATGAGTGAAACTTTTTTACTAGAACGAACAACAACCCTTCGATATCATATCTGAATCTAATCCAAAGAACTCAGCTTGTTGCCTCCATGGTATCCACACAATTCTCTAAATCCAGTTGACGTCCAACACCAAAAGAGGAGATCCTCTTTCTTCCCCGAATGCTAGATATAGTCTCCAATTCCCTGGAGGAGAAAAAGAGCAGCTTGTGGAATATAGAGAAAGAATTGATCCAGATGGATAATTCTTGCCACCAACCTCTACGACTTCACCATTTTCTCACAATGGTCTCTATTTATATGAGTGTAATGATGGTCCTTATAATAAACAAGTATTATAAGCGCCTGCTCGTCGGTTTATTCAACCTTAGATTTCAACACAAAAATAGAACTCGACGCAAGTATACACCTCGAACTACTGTCGTCTAGTAACAAGTAATAATGGTAAAAAGTACCAGATTATCGCTCCCACAGAGATAGTTTGTAAAGTTATTTCAAAAAGTCCAGTTTATAAAAACTAATTTCAGAAGGCAAAACGAGAGATTTGATTTATCTAAAATGGGGAGATTTGATTATCAACTAAGAAAATATCAATCTTAAAAA
>NC_037532.1:19800800-19801945 GCF_001531365.2 Cynara cardunculus var. scolymus | reverse complement strand
ATTCAGTGATTACAAGCCTGTCTACATATGTGTGAAGACTGCTTAAACTTCAGCGAATGATGATGAGACCTTCAGGTCATCCCAGCTTTCAATGATCAAAGGAAGCTTGCTTAGCACGATTGTTGTTGTCTTGTCCTTATGCACACAAGGACAAAACCCATACCCTTACAAAAGGTAGTACGGTACGGAGCCGACTAGTCGACTTTTTGTCCATCAACTTTAGGTAAGGATGTTTGCTCAGAAATAGTGCTTTTGTACTATTCATTGTAGCAAAGGACAAGCCTTTCTCTTAAGGCTTGACACGCACTCTAAACCTACCATATTGCATTAAATGGACATTTAATGCACTGTATATAAATAGAAGTGTTTTTTCTCCATGCAGAGAGCGAGCATCTCTCTCTCTAACCTAATTCTTACTTCAAGCATCTTCTAGCTTAAAGTAAATGATCTTTCTTTTAGCAACTTCTTTTCTTGTAATTGCTAAAGCATTGTGTGTAACCAAAGATTGTTTAGATAAGTTTTTATTACCATATCTTTTCGCAAACAATCTTGTAAAATCTGTACTGATCTTCTCTATCAATATATATTTTAAATTTGAAAACATTGTGTTTGTATTCATCCCCCCTTCTACAAACTGTTTCTCTTCTTGCAGACCCTTACGGGACCAACAAGTGGTATTAGAGCAGTGTTTTATTTCTTTCCTTGTGTTTGGCTATTTTTCTGTATTAGTTTATCTCTTCTTAGATAACTTTACTGCTTACAAATGGCTTTACAAATTGTAAACACACACACAAAAAAAAAATAATGGCTCTCTTGCCAAAGCTCCCCGGTTTGTCCGTGACAACTTTAGTCTCTGGAAGAACCGGATGTCCCTCTTTTTGGAAGGTGTGGATCCTGAAATTCCACATTATATAGAAAATGGACCATATATTCCATTTGCTATTCCTCCGGCTGTTCCAGCAACAGCTACGACTGCCGCGATTCCTGAACGGCAGATTCCAAAACTTCCACATCAGTGAAGCGATGATGACAAGAAGAAGATAGCTATAGACACGCGTGCTCGGTCTATAATAGCTATGTCTCTTCCTGATGAGATCTATCACTCAGTGGTGAAACTCAAAACTTCTAAATCCGTATGGGATACA
>NC_037532.1:19791883-19800700 GCF_001531365.2 Cynara cardunculus var. scolymus | reverse complement strand
TTAAGAAATTGTGTGAAAAGCATGACTTTGTGTGTGTTGCATGAATTATGAATATCCATTGCCCTAGACCAACCAGAGGCTATGGATAGAAAAATACATAAAATTATTGTCCATGTTGAACTAGAAGCGCTGATTAGAAGGACCAGAGGCAATAGATAGAAAAATCCATATAGCTATTAAGTGTCCATGTTGGACCAGAAGCTCTGGTTAGAAGGACTAGAGGCGATGGATAGAAAATCCATGTAATTGTTAAGTGTCCATGTTGGATTAGAAGCTCTGGTTAGAAGGACCAGAGGCGATGGATAGAAAATCCATGTAATTGTTGAGTGTCCATGTTGGACTAGAAGCTCTGGTTAGAAGGACNAGAAGCTCTGGTTAGAAGGACCAGAGGCGATGGATAGAAAATCCATGTAATTGTTGAGTGTCCATGTTGGACTAGAAGCTCTGGTTAGAAGGACCAGAGGCGATGGGATAGAAATTCCCTAAATTTGTTAAGTATTTATGTTGCACCAGAAGCTCTGGTTAGAAGGACCAGAAGCGATGGATAAAAAAATCCATGTAATTGTTAAGTGTCCATGTTGGACTAGAAGCTCTGGTTAGAAGGACCAGAGGTGATGGATAGAAAATCCATGTATATGTTAAGTGTCCATGTTGGACTAGAAGCTCTGGTTAGAAGGACCAGAGGCGATGGGATAGAAATTCCTTAAATTTGNTGGTTAGAAGGACCAGAGGCGATGGGATAGAAATTCCTTAAATTTGTTAAGTGTTTATGATGGACCAGAAGCTCTGGTTAGAAGGACTAGAGGCGATGGAATAGAAATTCCTTAAAATTTGCTAAGTGCTCATGACTGTACCAGAAGCACTTGTTAGAAGGAACCAGAGGTCGATGAACCAGAGATCCATTGATCTGCGATGTAAGTTGAACCAGAGGACCGATAAACTAAACTTCAAAATCTTCTAAGTCTGGTAATGTAACCAGAGGCTCTGGTAAGGCAACCATAGGCTTTGGTACTACAACCAGAGACTTGGGCTATCCCAAGGCCTTAGCTTGAATGTCATCCTTAGCCTTGCTTAGAAGCTTCTAATATGACACTAAGCATTTTTAGATGGTACATTTAGTAACTAAGATTATTAATGTCGCAGATCACTATGGCATCACCTACTCCTAGTGAATACTCGACGGACGAATCAGGTTACGTGGTTCGCCGATTCAGAAGGAGCTCATCCAACAATGAAGAGGTAGACCCATATGAGCATGAAGACACTGCGACTAGCGGAGCATCTGTTTCCCCACCAGCATCCCTATTACCCCATCGGAGCCAGTACCCGATGTCCCACCACAAACCTATCATGGTTCTAGGATTAGAGTTACATCGAGGAAAAGCATTCCACTGCCTCGACGAGTGACATTTGAAAACTCTACTAGAGTTAGAAGAGAGTCATCACAACCTCTGCTAGGGAGCAGGATTTCTCAAGTGGTGACCGGAGTACCTGCATCCTGCACTTTGGGCATGAATTTGGCTGAACGAGAATGGGTGCAGAGAATCGCATCAGATACTCAAGTTCACCACACCCGACTGGGATACCACCACCATATCTTGAACAACCTCTCCGATGTGATGGAAGTGCACCTCCTGCGTATGATGAGAAACACGGATGACGTCATTGCTACGAGACGGGAGATTAGGAGATTGTACAGGTGGATGGTGGTGAGCGGGATGATGATGTTGATATTAGGAATGCTGATTGGTTGGATGTTGTTCTAGAAAGGTTGACTAGCGATAGGATACCCACTCTTTGGCAAAGAAACGCAAGAACTTGTCTTGATAGGCTGTAATCAACCAATGAATTTGTGATGTCTTTTGAAAAATGTGTGTCTACCTCGAATCTTGATTAAATATAAGGTTTTCCTGTTTAGTTATATAAATGCCTGAATGTATCCATATGATAAATGTTCTTTGAATCATTTAAATGACTGGAAGTTATTTTCCTTGTTGTTGCCATAATAATGATGAAATTCCCTCCTGACTTAGGCCCTAGAAAATGCCGCCAAGAAGAGAAAACCCTGAGGTTGCACAACTTGTTTCAGAACAACTATTGGCTGCACTCCCCAACATTGTCAGCCAGGTAGCGGCAGGATTGAACGCTAATCAGCCAACCAATTCTGAGCCTAGAACACCCAGAGAGTGCACTTATAAATCCTTCAGATCTTGTAACCCAAAGGAATTTCATGGAACCGAGGGAGCCGTAGGATTATTAACCTGGATTGAGAGTATGGAATATGTCCTCCATATTAGCAAATGCTCTAAAACAAACAAAGTAGAATATATTATGTGCTTACTGCAAGGTCGAGCACTAACATGGTGGAATTCCTTAGTTCAGACTAGGGGTCGGGAATCTGCCAACCAACTCTCATGGGAAGAGTTCAAGAAATTACTTAAGAACAAATATTGTCCAAGAAGTGAACTCCAAAAGATGGAAATGGAGTTGTGGAACCATGAGATGAAAGGAGAAAACATAGCTGCATACACTGCTCGATTCCATGAGTTAGCGAACTTAGTGCCACATCTGAAGACACCCAAGGAAGTTCGGATTGAGAGATATATTTGGGGATTGTCTCCAGAGATTCGAGGAAACATCACCTCGGAAAACCCAAAGACCCTTCAGGAGGCAATAGACATTGCCACCAAACTCACAAATAATGTTGTTCGATCTAGAGAATTCGCCAAAGGAAAGAGAAAGATGGAGGAGCATGGGAATCGAAGATTTGGGGGAAGATTTGACAAGAATAGGAAAGTAGCAGGGAATTTTGGGGTTCAAACCTAGGTGGTGAACCAAGAAAACAAGCCTAAGTGCAACAAATGCCAATATCCACATTGGGGAAACTGCATCATCTGTCAAAGATGCCACAAAGGTGGCCATGCCGCGAAAGATGGCAGGAATCGATTGTGTTTTGATTGTGGGAGTCCGGACCACATAAGGAATGTTTGCCCAAAGAGAAAACAAGGAACAAATGCTAACCAAGCCTGATCAGCCAATCAAGGAAATCCAGAAAGTCAAGAACGGGACCGAGCATTTGAGATTGGAGCAAAGGAAGCTAGGTATGATCCCAATGTGGTTATAGGTACATTTCTCTTGAATAATGAATTTGCATCGGTATTATTTGATTCAGGGGTAGATAGAAGCTTTGTTTCACTAGATTTTAAGCCGAAGATTGACTTAAAACCCCAAAGGTTGAAAGAAGCTTATATAATAGAATTTGCTAATGGTCAAGAAATTAAGGCTAAAGACATAATCATGGACTGCACACTAAGTTTAGCCAACAAGGATTTTAGCATAGACCTTATTCCAATTGAGTTAGGAAGCTTTGATATAGTCATTGGCATGGATTGGCTATCCAAAAATTGAGCTGAAATAGTCTGTTCAGAAAAGATTATCCGAATTCCTCAAGATGGAAGTGACCCAATTGTAATTCGAGGCGACGAGACAGATCGAAAAATTAGGATAGTATCATGCATGAAGATGCGAAAGTATTTAAAGAAGAATTATGTCGCATTTTTGGCACATGTTGTTGATAAGAAGGTTAAAGAGAAGTGTATTAATGATTTCCCTGTAGTTCGGGAGTTTCCTGATGTATTTCCTGAGGATTTACCAGGACTACCCCCACCAAGACAAGTTGAGTTCGGTATCGACTTAATCCCTAGAGCTGCCCCAGTGGCAAAAGCACCATATAGATTGGCTCCATCAGAAATGCAAGAATTGTCAGGTCAACTCCAAGAACTATTGGATAAAGGGTTCATAAGACCCAGTTTCTCACCATGGGGTGCACCGGTTCTATTCGTCAAAAAGAAAGATGGGTCACTGCGAATGTGCATTGATTATAGGAAACTTAATAAGTTGACCATCAAGAATAGATACCCCCTTCCCAGAATCGATGATTTATTCGATCAACTTCAAGGTGATGTATACTTTTCAAAGATCGATCTACGATCTGGATATCATCAAGTGAAAATTCGAGAGGAAGACACTCCCAAAACAGAATTCAGAACCCGATATGGTCATTACGAATTTTTGGTTATGCCATTCGGGCTAACCAATGCACCGGCGGTCTTTATGGATCTAATGAATAGGGTTTGCAGACCATACCTGGATAAATTTGTAATCGTTTTCATAGACGATATACTAATTTATTCATGAAGCAAGGAGGACCATGAACAACATCTGAGGATGATATTAGAGTTACTTCGGAACCAGAAATTGTACGCAAAATTCTCCAAATGCGAATTTTGGATTCGTGAAGTACAATTTCTTGGTCATGTGGTTAATGAAAAAGGGATTCAGGTAGATCCTGCAAAGATTGAGGCCATTAAGAAGTGGGAAGCCCCAAGAACCCCGACAGGAATTCGTCAATTCCTTGGCTTGGCAGGCTATTATCGGCGATTCATCGCGAATTTCTCAAAGATTGCACAACCACTCACAGCCTTAACTCAGAAAGATAAGAAGTTTGTCTGGGGAGAGAAACAGAAAGAGGCATTCGAGACCCTTAAGCAAAGACTATGTAATGCACCTATCTTATCCTTACCAAAGGGTTCAGAAAACTTTGTGGTATATTGTGACGCATCACATCAAGGATTAGGATGTGTGCTAATGCAAAAGGATAAGGTCATTGCATATGCCTCAAGGCAACTCAAATGCATGAGAAGAATTATACTATGCATGATCTAGAATTGGGAGCCGTAGTATTTGCACTTAAGATTTGGAGACACTACCTTTATGGTTCCAAATGCCCTGTGTTCACTGATCACAAAAGCCTTCAACAAATCCTCAACCAGAAGATGTTAAATATGAGGTAGAGGAGATGGGTTGAACTTCTTAGTGATTACGACTGTGAAATCAAATACCATCCCGGCAAAGCAAATATGGTGGCTGATGCTCTAAGTAGGAAGGAAAGAGTGAAACCAACAAGGGTGAGAGCGTTGGGAACAATAGTAAGCACCAGTCTGAAGGAACAAATTCTCGAGGATCAAAAAAAGGCATTAAGGAAGGAGAATTTGAAGGATGAAACTCTACACCACATAGAGACTAAGTTTCAACTTAAATCAGATGGAGTTTATTACTTGGGAGACAAGGTTTGGATACCTAAGATTGGTAACCTTAGATCCATAATTTTGGATGAAGCACATCGATCAAAATACTCGGTCCACCCGGGAGCGGATAAGATGTACAAGGATCTTAAGGAACACTATTGGTGGCCTGGAATGAAGAAAGACATTGCACTTCATGTAGGCAAATGTTTAACTTGTGCAATGGTCAAAGCTGAGCACCAAAAACCATCTGGTCTACTTCAACAACCCGAGATTCCCCAATGGAAGTGGGAACAAATATCGATGGATTTCATCACAAAGATGCCCAGAACTGGGAAAGGGCATGATACAATTTGGGTGATTATAGATCGATTGACAAAATCTGCTCATTTTCTGCCGATCCGGGAAGATTATAAGATGGAGAAGCTGGCTCAGATTTACATAAAATAAAATAATTACTCGGCATGGAGTACCTATCTCCATTATCTCGGATAGGGACAATCGATTTACATCAAGATTTTGGCAGTCACTTCAAAGAGGGTTGGGTACACGTTTGGATCTAAGTATTTCATACCACCCTCAAACTGATGGACAGACAGAAAGAACAATTCAGACATTGGAAGACATGTTGCAAGCATGTGCTATAGATTTTGGTGGAAGTTGGGATATGCACCTTCCGTTAGTCGAATTTGCATACAACAACAACTATCATACCAGTATTCAATGCACGCCTTATGAAGCATTATATGGATGTAAATGCAGATCTCTATTCAGTTGGCTAGAAATTGGCGATCGGCAATTAACCGGACCTGATATTGTCCAAGAGACTACTGACAAAATTGTAATCATCAAGGATCGACTCAAGGCTGCAAGAGATCACTAGAAACGTTATGCTGATAATCGGAGGAGACCATTAGAATTTCAAAAAGGAGATAAAGTACTCCTAAAAGTCTCTCCTTGGAAAGGAATAATGCGATTTGGGAAAAAAGGGAAATTCGGTCCTCGATATATTGGTCCATTTGAAATATCCGAGAGAATTGGACTAGTGGCATATAAGTTGAAACTGCCACAAGAGCTGAGCGCTATTCATGATACATTTCATGTGTCAAATCTCATAAAATGCTTAACCGGTGAAACTTTGGTCATGCCATTGGGAGATGTGCAAATTAGTGAACATCTACGATTCATTGAACAACCAACAGAAATCATGGATAGAAAAGTCAAACAGTTGAGGCATAGCAAAATCCCAATTGTAAAAGTTCATTGGACTTCGAGGCATGGACCGGAATACACGTGGGAAAGAGAGGATTTCAAGAAAAGATAGTACCCCCACTTGTTCCCAATCAAATCCAAAGTTAAGGACTGACAAATAAATTTCGGGACGAAATTTTTCTGACTTGGGGAGACTGTGCCATCCGTCACTCTTGGAGCATCAGGTTAGCACTCTTGTAGGGTACTTATATTTAGAGCTATATTTATTTAGGATCTAGTCATGATTGATTATAATTTATCTGGCTTAGCTCCCAAAAAGAATAGTTCAGTAAGACTTGTTTCGACAAGTAGCGGATAAAGTTAACTTATGTAATGCCAAAATATATTAACAAATGCTCCAAAAATAATAAAGTTGATATTATAAMATCCAAATTAAAATATAAAAGTCTCATTTGAGTGTCCAAATAATTTTACCAAAAATATGGAACTTGGATCTAATAATGTTACCTTTACCAATTTTGTCAAATTGTATTTTGATATAAAGTTAAATGGATTTTTATATTGATTAAAAGAAAAATATTTTTAAATGGACTTGGGCCTTTGAAGCCGGCCCATTTCCTTTCTTAAATCCCTCATATTTATACCTCACTTCCTTTGAAAATTCCCATTTTCATCTTCACTTTGCATAAACCTCTCATCTCCCTACTCTCTCTCTAGAACACACTCCCCAGCCGATTGCACCTTCTAGCGTTATTAAGAAATTAATCTGCTTTGTGCATTATTCAAGTTTTCATTCAAAAGGTAAGGGACAAGCTTCATTAATCTCATTCTTCGTCAAGATTTCTTATTTTCCTACACTTTTCTCCTTGAACTTTTTATAAACAAACTTTTTGGAGAGTCTAAAGTGGGAGATTAGACATCAATGACATGGAATGTCTTCAAAATGATGATAATTTATGATCTGCAAACGATTAGAACTCAAGAAAAGTTGGTAAAGGGACTTGCATGCGGGTTTTTGGCCATTAAAAGCTGAGTTTTGAACCGTCAAGTTCTGGATACAAGTTTATTATGTAAAAAGAACTTTGCTGACAGAATCTTCCATGCATCTTAAATCGGTTTATTCTGTAAAAACTCGTTAAAAATAGGTTAATCTTCTTTTAGAAGCTAGCTGAATGTTAGCTTTAAAATAAATTTAAAAAGCCTTTAGAAAATGATGAGTTTAGATCCCCAAATGGCCGCCACTCGATGAGTGTGCAATCTGTTTTGGGGGCTGTGTCACTCAAAAAGGGTAGCGTAATGATGATTACCTTAAACCCATCTTTAGTTCTTGAAATTTGGGAAAAAGTCTGTTTAATTCCCTTTTATGGTGGATATAAAACTTGGACATAGAAAGAATTGTGGAAGGTTCCCTTTTGGCAATGATTTGTGAAGACAAAAATGTCAGATTTAGAATTTATATTCTGTCCAAATGGCAGCTTTTTGTGCAAAGGAATTGATTACAAAATATACACATTTATGGACTATTTATAGAAAAATTAATAAATAAATAAAAATATCAACTTTAATTCATAAAACCCATTGGCATAACATAAGATATAACTTGACTTTATCTCTGTCGAGAACCCATAGGTAATCTAATTTCTGGTCATTGGACAGTTTAGGAAGGTTAGGGCAGGGCGGTCAGCGCTTGAGACATCATCAGATCCTTGGATATTCATCGTCTAACAAGTGAGTTTTTCACGGCCCCACTTTTAATGTTTTTTGTTTATTTAAACTGGGGGAAAAGCATAAAGTTATGCAAACTATACTTTATTTATAATCATTGGACTAAAGAACTATTTAGTCAAAACCATTGGACTAAAGAACTGTTTAGTCGATGCTTTATTTAAAATCTTTGGACTAAAGAACTGTTTAGTCTTAACCGTTGGGCTAAAGAACTGTTTAGTCAAGTTTTGTTCACTGTTTTGCACTATGATATAAATGCTAAATTGATGTGCTTGGGAGTATGTTTCCAAATAAAGTCCCCGTCCGTAAACGCTACTTGTTAACTCGGGCATGTCCCCGAGTCGTGGTATTGTGGATAGCCGCTATTGTGTTGACAGTCCCACCCAGAAAGGGGTGCACATTACCTATGTTTTATTGGTCTAATCATGTGGAATTTGGACCACCGCTGAATTAGTACTACTACGAACTGTGGGAACTAAGTGAGTGTACGGGCTACTTATGGTCGTTCGTAAAATAATAGGGCACGTTGGTCAGGAAAGGCTCAGTAGCATCTCAAGTTTCTAAACATCGTTATAGATTTACATTTATTATGTGCAAAAGTTACGTATAGTTTTGCAAGAATTGACTTATGCATTGTAACGTTTTGTGCATGTGAAAACCCGTGAACTCACCAACTCTTTGTAGTTGACTTGTTTTATGCTTCATGCTTTTCAGGGGGTAATTAAGAAATGAAGTTTTTGGAGCATGTTTGTGGCGATACCGATTAAGCTCAGTGTTGAAGCTTTTGTAAAGAAGT
>NC_037532.1:19781286-19791473 GCF_001531365.2 Cynara cardunculus var. scolymus | reverse complement strand
ATGGGATAAGGGTGGCATATCAAGGAGAGGTGTACATTTGGATATAAGGGTGGCATTTGTGAGTATGTTATGTAATATAACTCCTACTATTATTTCCTTTAAGATTACCGTGGTCTGGAATCTTTATTTCTTTGTGACTTAAAGGTTTAGGATCAGGGTTCTTATTGGAAAGCATAGTTTGGATGTTATTGAGGAGAAGATACCAGGTTTGGCCTGAAACTTCAAATTAACCTTATTTGATTCGAAAGGTTTAAAAGTGGCGCCATGATAATCTGATTAATACAAACCTGTATTAGATTTGGTGTATTATTTATTAGTAGAGAAATTGCTTGAAAAGTGAAAAGTATTGGTATCATATTCTCATTTGCTCACATATTTGTTATTTATATGAAAAATTGTTTTCCATAAAGATTTTGGTGATTTCACCCTGCAATATTATAAATAGGGTAACTCACTAGACCTTTCGGTCTAACCCTCATTTTGTGATTTTAAATATGTATTGCAGGAGGTACAGACGGTAAGGGAAAGGGGAAAATGTGATATTTTCCTATATGCATGAAGATTTGTCTCTGAATGTATAGTTTTGATTGATGAACGTTGATTAGTACAAGAAATGTATTTTGAATTTTTGAGACATGTATTTGGTATGGTAATTTCTGGTACTAAGGGACCTGAATGGTATATAAACATGTATTTCTTCTGTATGAAGTATGTGTTACATGCAATATGTTGTATTGGGGTGTTACAGAAAGTGGTATCAGAGTCTGAGTTTAAGGGATTTAGGTATTCAGCAGCATGATACCTAGACTTAAACTGTTTTATTGCATGTTAAGGGTCCCGGATATAGTTAGCTCTATTGGAAATAAATATGATGGGTTGAAAGAACAGTGTGTAAGGTAAATTTTAATTATATCTAGCCAGTGTAATTATGAATTTACATGTACACATCTGAACTTGAATACTTCATTATATTTGGGAATGTGAATACGTGATTATTAACACTAAAATCTGTAGATGTCTAGCCGAACCCGAAGATCTGAAAGAATGGCTCGTCCAGAATCTGAGGAAAAAGAAGAATCACCCGTTAATCTTCCAACTAGTACATCCGGAAATAGAGGTCGAGGAAGACCGAGGGGATGAGGCAGAGGAACAAACCAGTCTCAAGGAAGTGGTCAAATTGGAATTCATTCTGAACCTGAAGAATCCCATTCTGGGAATGTTCTGGAGAGATCGGTGCCACACCCTGAATACATAACCAGGGATATGTTGGCTGAAGAAATGGTAAGTTACAGGAAACTCTGACTTCTATCTTGGGAGTTCCAGCCAAAGTAGAAACAGAAAGAATAGAAGTTCGTCCCTCGATGCCAGTTACTCACAACAAGGAGGGAGATATTAAAATGTTTTTGGCATGCAAGCCACCAACATTTTCTGGGGAAAGAGATCCAGTGAAAACTGTGTGTTGGATTAAAGAAATGGAATCAGTGTTCAACACCATTCGGTGTCCAGAAACAGATAAAGTTCGATTTGTTGTTTCTGTATTAAAATCAAATGCTTTGTTCTAGTGGGAAGTTGAATCGTCGGCCAGAATAGATTTTTTACAATCATTGTCTTGGGCACGAATTCAAGAATCAGTTTTGTCCTAAAACTACTGTTAGACAAATGGAAGAACATTTTCTAAAGTTGGAACAAAGAAATGGAACAGTTCGGGAGTATACCGAAAGATTCATTGAATACTCTTGTTTTGCTGAACATTATGTTTCAACCGAATCCAGGAAGATAGAAAGGTACATTTGGGGTTTGAAACCCTCAATTAGAGAGTTTGTCATTGCTATGAACCCCAATACCTTTTCATTGACGGTAGATGCGGCTGAAGTGACTGAACGAAATAAGAACCGACAGCCAGAACGAAAGATAATACAGAAAATAAAATGGGAGGGGCCTTCATCTTTTCGAGGACCAAAAACAGTAAGATATGATAACAGATCCGAGCAGAAGATAAGTGAGAAAGTCTGCTCACAGTGCCGACAGGTTCATCAGGGTGAGTGCAAGATGGATCCAAGAAAATGCTATAAATGTGGTGAAGCAGGCCATTTGTCAAGAAGTTGCCCAGCTAACAAAGATGTTTTAATTGCAATTCTCTGGACCATATACGACCAAACTGCCCGTTGTTGAGAACTCCACAACTGACAATGGGAAGTAATGTGTCGGGTAATCGGGGAAGACCTACTATGAACAGAGGAGGGCAAGGAGGGGCACGGGGACGATCCTTCTAGATGACTAAAAACGAGGCAGAAGCATCATCGGATATAGTAACAGGTACATTTCTTCTGAATTCAATACGTGCTAAGGTGTTATTTGACTCTGGTACAAAATTTTCGTTTGTATCACCATTGTTTGCTCAAATTGCATGTCTGAATTCTGTGATACTTGATGATGAATTAGTAGTTGATACTGCTAATAGTCAAGAAATTATTACTAGTGTGTTCGATAATTATGTTATTATTATTGAGGGTTATGAACTTCCAATTCGGTTATTTCCCATGCCGATGAAGGAATTTGATGTAGTGGTGGGTATGGACTGGTTGGCAAGGTATCAGGCTAGTATTGTTTGTAATCAGAAAATGATCAGAATTACTCTGCCAGACTAAGGAACAATTGTTATTTATGGTGATCGTCAGAATCACCATACCAGTATTTTGTCAGTGATGAAAGCTCAAAAAAGCATTCGAAAGAGATGCCAAGGATATTTGGCGTACGTAATTGATATTAAGAAATAAAAAGGAAAAGAGGAATCCATTCTAATTGTTAGTGAATATCCAGAAATCTTTCCAGAAGACTTATCTGGATTACCACCAGATAGAATTATTGAGTTTCAAATTGATCTTATACCAGGGGTTGCACCAGTAACAAAGACACCGTACCGGTTAGCTCCATCTGAATTGAAGGAATTGGTTGCACAATTGAAAGATTTAACTGACAAGGGATTTATTAGACCCAGCACTTCACCTTGGGGTGCTCCGATCTTATTTGTCAAGAAGAAAGATGGATCTATGCGAATGTGTATAGATTATCGTGAATTAAATAGATTGACAATCAAAAACAAATATCCTTTGCCAATTATTGATGATATATTTGATCAACTGGTGGGAGCAAGTTATTTCTCTAAGATTGATTTAAGGTCAGGGTATCATCAACTCAAAGTTAGGGAAGAAGATGTTGCCACAACAACATTCAGAACTAGGTACGAGCATCATGAATTTTTAGTTATGTCGTTTGGCTTAACTAATGCGCCCGCAGCCTTTATGGATTAGATGAATAGGGTATGTAAGAAATATCTTGACAAATTCGTTATTGTATTTATTGATGATATTCTTATATACTCTAAAACCGAAGAAGAGCATGCGGAACATCTTCGTCTGATATTGGAATTGTTAAGAAAAGAAAAGTTGTACGCAAAGTTGTCTAAATGTGAGTTCTGGTTGAGAGAAGTTTAATTCCTGGGTCACGTCATTTCAGAAATAGGAGTAAAAGTAGATCCAGCGAAAATAGAAACAGTTGCAAGATGGGGAGCTCCGAAGAATCCTTCTGAAATCCGAAGCTTTTTGGGATTGGCTGGCTATTACCGTAAGTTCATTCAGGACTTTTCCAAAATAGTTGTGCCATTGACTAAATTGACTTGGAAAAACATTAAATTCCAGTGGGAAGGAGAACAACAAGAAGCCTTTCAATTATTAAAAGATCATCTTTGTAGTGCATCAGTATTGACTCTACCAGATGGATCTGAAGACTTCGTGGTTTACAGCGATACTTCAAAGTTAGGATTAGGATGTGTTCTGATGCAAAGAGAAAAAGTAATTTCTTATGCGTCAAGACAGTTGAAAAACCATGAGAAGCAGTATCCAACCCATGACATGGAATTA
Source organism: Cynara cardunculus var. scolymus (assembly GCF_001531365.2). NCBI lineage: Eukaryota > Viridiplantae > Streptophyta > Magnoliopsida > Asterales > Asteraceae > Cynara > Cynara cardunculus. The sequence goes on along the minus strand of NC_037532.1, from coordinate 19,787,553 downwards.
GTTGCAGTGGTGTTTGCTCTGAAAATTTGGAGACACTATCTTCTGGGAAGAAAGTGTCAGATTTATACTGATCATAAAAGTTTACAACATTTGTTCAGTCAGAAAGAATTAAATATGCGACAGCATCGGTGGATTGAACTAGTTAATGACTATGATTGTGAAATCCTATACCACCCGGGAAAAGCAAACGTGGTAGTTGACGCCTTGAGCAGAAAAGAAAGAAATGGAACCATTAAAACTGGAGCAATGAGAATGAATTTGATCCCTGACATTCGTAAAGAAATACAAAGATGCCAACAAGAAGCTATGAAAGAAGAATTTGTTAAGGCAGAAAGGTTGGGTAAGATGATTTCAACCTTAGAACATAATAACGAAGGACTAATGTGTTTTCAAGGGCGAATTTGGGTACCATGTTTTGGAGATATCCGAAACACTATATTAAATGAAAGCCATAAGTCCCGATACTCTATTCATCCAGGCACCAATAAGATGTATAGAGATTTGAAATCTTTTTACTGGTGGCCCGGGTTGAAGAAAGACATAGCTAGATATGTGGAATAGTGTCTGACATGTTTACAGGTTAAGATTGAACATCAGAAGCCGTGTGGAAGTCTTCAATCTTTAGAGACACCTGTATGGAAATGAGATCACATTACTATGGATTTCGTCATGAAGTTGCCTCGAACTCCAAAGGGATATGACGTGATTTGGGTAATTGTTGATCGTCTGTCTAAATCTGTGTATTTTCTACCAATAAGAGAGAAGTACTCTTTAGAAAAGCTAGCACAAATTTACATCAAATAATTTGTTACCCGACATGGTGTTCCATTATCTATTATTTCTTATAGAGATAGTCGGTTTACTTCGAAGTTTTGGGAAGGGTTGCATAAAGCTTTAGGGTCTGAAATCCGACTAAGTACAGCTTATCATCCGCAAACTGATGGGAAGAATGAAAGAACCATCCAGACTCTCGAAGATATGTTGAGAAGTTGTATTAATGACTTTGGGGGATCGTGGGAAGATCACTTGCCATTGATAGAGTTTGCATATAACAACAGTTACCATTCCAGCATCCAAGTGGCACCATATGAAGTGTTGTATGGACGTAAATGCCGAACACCGTTGTGTTGGAATGAGGTTGGTGATAGACAACTGACGGGTCCTGAAATTGTCCAAGAAACTGCTGAGAAAATCAAACAGATCCGCGAAAGAATCAAAATAGCACAAGATCGTCAGAAAAGTTATGTTGATATTCGTCGAAAGCCAATTGAGTTTGGTGTAGGTGATTTTGTGATGTTGAAAAGTTTCACCGTGGAAGGGTGTCATTAGATTTGGGAAGAAGGGTAAGCTCACTCCGAGGTATGTGGGGCCGTTTAGAATATGTAAGTGAATTGGGTCAGTGGCATATCAGTTAGAGTTGCAAGAAGAACTAAGTCTGATTCACAACACTTTCCACGTGTTGAATCTGCGGAAATGTTTAGCTGATCCGAGTCTAGCTATACCGATGCCAGAAATTAAATTAGATAGTAAGCTGAATTTTATGGAAACATCAGATGCTATAATTGACCGAAAGATCAGGGTGTTGAGAAACAAAGAGATAAGTCTGGTTAAGGTTCAGTGGAAGTTTCACAAAGGACCGGAAGCGACATAGGAATTAGAGTCAAATATGAGATCAGAGTACCCTTGGCTCTTTGATTAAAGGAATTCCGGGACGGAATTCTTTTGAGGGGTGGATAATGTAATAACTGGATCCTGGTTATCACCCAAGGTAATTAATGTGTGATTACTTGATAAGTGATTACGTGATAGGATGATACATTTGTTACATTTGATCATGCTAGTATGTGAAAATTATATGCATAATGTAGATGCATGTATGAGATTATGTATGTGGTAAGTCAAAGTGAAATGCATATATAATATGGTATGTATACATGAGCATACATGCATATTGTGTGTGTGAGTATCAATGCATGTCATGTGTATGCATGATTATGTGAAGTAAAGTGGGTGTACGTGGGAAGGGGGTTGTTTAGCCGACCTTCCAGTTTTAGAAAGGTATAAAGGGAGGGCTTAGCCTCCATTTCTCTTTTTCTTGCCATTTTAAAAATTTTGAGCGATTTAAAGAAAGAGGAGGTTGACCAGATACTTTTTGAAGCAAAGTAGATTCAATTATTTTCAAAAGGATTTTAAGGTGAGTAATTTCTAAACTTCTTTCATAAAATTTGTACTAGTTTTATTGAATGTTGCATATTAATTGGAAGAAATCAGTTAATTGCTTAAAGATTTTACCCGGACAAAGGGTGACCGGATTAAGTCTAAATCGGACATAGCTTGTCCGAATTATTCTTAAATCGAACAAGGGTTGGGCGACTTAAACCCTAAACCGGTCAAGGCATAAGCGGATTAGCCTTAAACCGGTCAAGTGTTGAACGATTTATAACATTGAACTTGTTAAACATTTTAAACGGAGAAGTATGAATACGGCCATGTGGTGACCGGATTATTTTAAATCGGTTAAGCTTTGGGCGATGTGTTGTCCGGATTTGTTATCCGGACAAAAGTGCTGGAATTGTTTCTAAGTGTTAAAACGGACATGCCTTGGATGATATATTGTCCGAATTTAGTAAATCGGCCAAGACTTGACCGGATATGAAGTCCAGCCAAGTTTATGTTGACCGGATTTGTATTTATGCCTTGTACATGATTGGTAAAATTGTTAATTTAACAAGAAAATGGGAATTTTGATAATTTTGAACTGATAATAATTCCATTGACTGTGGTCTATTTGGAATTGTTTTTGTGAAATGTTTTGATGAGGAAATAGGGTGGCACATCAAGGAGAGGTGTACTCTGGGATAAGGGTGGCATATCAAGGAGAGGTGTACCATGGGATAAGGGTGGCATATCAAGGAGAGGTGTACATTTGGATATAAGGGTGGCATTTGTGAGTATGTTATGTAATATANATGGGATAAGGGTGGCATATCAAGGAGAGGTGTACATTTGGATATAAGGGTGGCATTTGTGAGTATGTTATGTAATATAACTCCTACTATTATTTGCTTTAAGATTACCGTGGTCTGGAATCTTTATTTCTTTGTGACTTAAAGGTTTAAGATCAGGGTTCTTAAAGCATAGTTTGGATGTTATTGAGGAGAAGATACCAGGTTTGGCTTGAAACTTCAAATTAACCTTATTTGATTCGTAAGGTTTAAAAGTGGCACCATGATAATCTGATTAGTACAAACATGTATTGGATTTGATGTATTATTTATCAGTAGAGAAATTGCTTGAAAAGTGAAAAGTATTGATATCATATTCTCATTTGCTCACATATTTGTTATTTATATGAAAAGTTGTTTTCCATAAAGGTTTTGGTGATTTCACCCTACAATATCATAAATAGGGTAATTCAATAGACCTTTCGGTCTAACCCTCTTTTTGTGATTTTAAATATGTATTGCAGGAGGTACAGACGGTAAGGGAAAGGGGAAAGTGTGATATTTTCCTATATGCATGAAGATTTGTCTCTGAATGTATAGTTTTGATTGATGAACGTTGATTAGTACAAGAAAATGTATTTTGAATTTTTGAGACATGTATTTGGTATGGTAATTTCTGGTACTAAGGGACCTGAATGGTATATAAACATGTATTTCTTCTTTATGAAGTATGCGTTACATGCAATGTGTTGTATTGGGGTGTTACATTATTCATTTGTATCATCATTATTTGCAGGGTGCTTATACGTAAATTCCATGCCTCTAGACTATTCTTTAGTGGTTGATACTGCTAACAATTGTCAAGTATCTGTTAGCCGTGTTTTTAATGATTGTCGAATTGAAATTGAGGGGTATAGGTTGCCAATTCGACTGTTCCCTATACCGAGGAAATAATTTGATGTTATGGTGGGAATGGACTGCTTGGCAGAAAATTAGGCCAGTATTATGTATAACAAAAAGATTATCAGTATTGAATTACCAGGGAAAGAGTCGATTGTGATTTATGGTGATCGACGGGATCATCATAACAGTCTGATATCTGTCATGAAAGCCAGAAAATGTATTCAGAAAAGGTGTCAAGGTTTTCTAGCCAATGTGATTGATTCAAAGAAAGAAAAGGGTAAGCAAGAGTTTTGTTCTTGTGGTTTGTGAATATCCTGAGGTATTTCCAGAAGATCTGACTAGTTTATCACCGGATCGATCCATAGAATTCAGAATTGATTTGGCACCAGGGGCAGCAGCGGTAGCTAGAGAACCTTATCGTCTGGCACCATATGAGTTGAAAATTTTAGTGATGCAATTAAAAGAATTGCTTGATAAAGGCTTTATTAGACCCAGGACTTCACCTTGGGTGCTAACTTTTATCCGTTGAGCGAAGGCCCGAATCTTTTTCACGACTCAATAGATAGTTTGATAAGCCAATGATTTTTATTTGTTAAAAGGAATTATGGGTCTTTGAGAATGTGTATTGACTACCGGGAACTAAGTAAGCTGACAGTAAAGAACAAATTTCTTTTATCAAGAACCGATGACTTGTTTGACCAATTGGTTGATGCAAGTTATTTCTCCAAGATTGATTTATGATCAGGTATCATCAGCTTAAAGTTAGATACAAAGACATTACCAAAACAGCATTTTGAACCAGATACAGACATTGTGAATTTTTGGTCATACCTTTCGGTCTAACAAATGCTCCAGCTGCATTTATGGATTTAATGAACCGGATATGTAATGAATACCTTGATATATTCCTTATTGTATTTATCGATGATATTCTTATATACTCAAGATCTAAAGAGGAGCATGCCAAGCACCTTCGTCTAGTTCTTGAACTTCTAAAGGAGAAATTATATGCCAAGTTGTCTAAGTGCAAATTCTGGTCAAGAGAAGTGCAATTTTTGGGACATGTTATTTCTGAAGCGGGGATAAAAGTAGATTCGGCAAAAATCAAGGTGATTGAAAAGTGGGAAATACCGAGAACCCCTACAGAGATCCATAGTTTCTTGGGTCTAGCGGGGTATTACCCGAAAATTTATTCAAATTTCTCTAGAATTACGACACTGTTACCTAAGTTAACCAGAAAAAATGTAAAGTATGAATGGGAAGAAGATCAAAATAAATCTTTTCAATCGTTGAAAGACTGTCTATGCAGTGCTCCAGCTTTATCGTTGCGAGATGGATCTGAAGATTTTATTGTGTAAAGTGATGCTCCAAAACTGGGTTTGGGATTTGTATTGATTCAAAGAGGGAAAGTTATTGCTTATGTATCCAGACAGTTAAAAGATCATGAGAAACAGTATCCAACACATGATATGGAGCTTGTGGCTGTGATTTTTGCATTAAAAATTTAGAGGCATTATTTGTTAGGAGTTTAATGTCAGATTTTCACGGATCATGAAAGCCTTCAACATTCGTTTAATCAGAAGGAATTAAATATGCGGCAAAGACGGTGGATCAAATTAGTAAATGATTATGACTGCGAAATTCTTTATCACCCTGGAAAAGCCAATGTGGTAGCTGATGCCCTTAGTCGGAAGGAAAGGAGCGGTACAATCAAGGCAGTTGCATTAATAACAAATTTGTCTGCTAACCTTCATGATGAAATTTTAAGATGTCAAGGTGAAGCTATCAAAGAAAAGAATTTCAAAGCGGAAAGAGTTGACGGAATAATCTCAACCCTGACAAAGAATGACAAGGGAATTCTATGTTTCCAAGACAGAATTTGGATACCACGTTTCGGAAATATTCAGGAACTAATTTTGATATTCAATTCATCCAGGTACTAATAAAATGTATAAAGATTTAAAATCATTTTATTGGTAGCCATGATTGAAGAATGATATTGCAAAATATATAGAATGGTGTTTGACATGTCTACAAGTAAAAATCGAGCATCAAAGACCATATGGGAATTTACAATCTTTGGAAATTCCTGTGTGGAAATGGGATCATATCACGGTAGATTTTGTCATGAAGTTGCCGTGAACCCCAAAAAAGTATGATGCCATATGGGTTATAGTAGACCGTTTGACTAAATATGTGCACTTTCTACCAATTAAGGAAAATTATCCTTTAGAATGTTAAACCCCATAACTCATGATGTAAAAAGTAATGAAAAACAACAAGTGATGAAGAACCAGAAGACCAATGAAGACATCAAGGCAGAATCAACTAAGTCTGGAGTTCAACCAGAGGACCGATGGACAGTCCAAGGATGCGATGGAAAGAGCATTCTCATCGATCCTCTGGTCATCAACACTTA
>NC_037532.1:19779187-19781081 GCF_001531365.2 Cynara cardunculus var. scolymus | reverse complement strand
GATTAGTATAAATAGGTGATCATATCTATTGTAAAAATAAGGCTTTTACGCATTGTTTTTACATTCCTAGATTTATAAAGTAAAACCTTTGAAGTTCAAGTTTGTTCTTGAATATTCTTATTTTTATTATTGAGTCTTCATAACTTTCTTCATTAAATCACTATAATTTGGTTATTTATAACTAGATTATTAGTGTTATTGAGAGATCTGGGATCAACAATTGGTATCAGAGCCTCTTGATTGATTTCCCAATCAAAACGATCATTCAAAAATCTCTCAATTTTTGATCTTCTTTCTCGTCAAAAATTACCTCTTCTTCTTAAACATTCTCAATGGCCAACTGGAATTCTGCTTACAATGTTGGCTCCCTCACAAAACCCCCAACTCTTCAATGAGAGGAATATCCTCAATGGAAAATCAGAATGGTGAATTTTCTGGAAGGAATGGACAGGAATCTCCTGCGATCCATACAGGAGGGTCCCTACATTCCACAAACTCTAGTCCCAAGAGTACCAGGAACAAACTCCACAGCTGAAATTTCAGCCGACTACATGCCCAAAAGATGAAAAGAACTGGGATGAAGATGATAGAGAAAGAGTCGAAACTGACAAAAAGGCCAAAAGATTGATAATCATGGCGCTACCCAATGAAATCTTCCAATCCCTCGATACATGTTCCACAGCCAAGGAACTATGGGATGAACTGGCAAGCCAACTGGAAGGAGGAGCAAAAACAAAGAAAAATCGTAGAGCACAATGCCTCAACGAATACACGAATTTCAAAGCCCTCCCTGATGAACTAATACAAAAGACTTACGATCGTTTCAACACATTGATAAATCAATGTCGTAGAAACGATATCATCAGAACAAAGGAAGAAAACAAAGTTTTATTCCTAAAGAGTCTAGGTGATGAATGGACTCAACTATCTATGTCCCTACAAGCAAACCAGGACCTAGATGGCTGGTCTCTTCATGACCTGTATGGAACACTTGCAGCACAAGTGAGCGACATTATGAAGAAAAAGGTATCCATTGGTGGACCCCTTGCTCTTGCTGCAGATGAAAAGGAAAAATAAGGACTCCCGCCAAAGAACATAAGAAAAAAAGCAAGAAAGTATTGGTGGTAGAATCAGAATCTGAAGAGAAAACTTCTGAATCAGACGATGAAATTAAAGCTTTCGCCAAATCGTTGGCCTTGATTACAAAACAGTTCCAAAAGAAGTTCATCAGAAAACCCTACGAGCGAAAAGAGTTCAGAAGGGAAAGGTACCAGTCATCATATGATAGAAAGCCATCAAAATTTCATCAAAGGGACGAAAGAAGAGATGGAAGAGAAGAACGAGAAGAGAGAAGAGAAGAAAGAAGAGAARAAAGAAAARAGGAAAGGAGAGAGGACAAGGAAGGAAAGAAAAATGACCTTAGATGCTTCAGATGCGGAAAACTTGGTCATTTTTCCAAGGAATGCAAAGGACGATTRATCAAGGACGCTGACTACTATAAGAATAAATACAAGTATAATTCAAGAGAGCGAAGCTTGATGGCCGAAAAAGAAAACTGGGTGTCCGACTCTTCATCAAACGATGAAGATAAAGCACTCATCTGTCTAATGGCCACGTCCAATGCAGAATCCTCCTCCAACTCTRATGACCAGGTATGTGAGTCTTACTCAAATGAAACCAACTCTGTTCCATCAGAACTAGAGTTAAGGGTAATCCAACTTTCAGAAGATTTCTTGAAACTAAGAGAAAAATTAAGTTTTGAAAAATCTGAAAGAATAAAAGCGGAAAAAGAAGCAAGTTTCTACAAAAGAGAAACTGATCTTCTAACCGAAGAAAAAGATGAACTAACAAAGGAAAAGACTCGCATAAGCACCCTTAAGAAATCAGAAGAAGA
>NC_037532.1:19776354-19777382 GCF_001531365.2 Cynara cardunculus var. scolymus | reverse complement strand
AATATCTTGGCAAGTTCGACAAGAAAGCTGATGAAGGAGTATTTATGGGTTATTCTCAAACCACCAAAGCCTACAGAGTCTACATCAAGAGGACTAGAATCGTTATTGAAAGCATCAATGTGTCCTTCGATGAATCTACCCCAATGACTTCTAGACACAACAGTTCAGAACTCAGACCTCAAAGAAGAGCATCTGATTCATCACTCAGCAAACCCAATGAATCAGAGATAGCTCAATTATTTGAAGMCATMTTYGATGAAGAAGTAATTTCTGGACATGAGACTAATGCAAAATCCATCTCCAGAGTCAATGATGAACATGCAGACTCTAATASTSAAGGTACATCTCTCACAGAAGCTCATGTTACTTCACCATCTATTTCTCCTGTGTCTTCAGATCATGATCAAGAACCATAGTCTAACACTGGAGATAATCTCGTTGAGGGGGAGCAAGTAGTTCCATCAGTCGATAAAGAACTGTATCATGTTGCTTCAGAACCTCAATCAAGCACCAAGTGGACGGAATTTTTATCAATCAGTCTAAATATGTGACTGATCTTTTGAAAAAAATACTCTCTCTCCAATTCATCATCAATGAGAACACCTATGGCTACARGAGTCAAGTTATTTGCTGATCCATCAGGCAAATCTGTAGATGTCACAACCTATAGAGGCATGATTGGATCACTCCTGTACCTAACTGCTAGTAGACCTGATATTATGTTTGCCACATGCCTTTGTGCAAGATATCAAGCAAATCCCAAAGAATCGCATCTCTCTGCAGTCAAGAGGATCTTCAGATACCTTAAAGGAACTCCTTCATTGGGTCTCTAGTATCCAAAGGACTCTGGCTTTGATCTAATAGCCTATACAGATGCAGATCATGCAGGATGTAAACTTGACAGAAAGAGTACGTCTGGAAGCTGTCAACTCTTAGGGGACAAGCTAGTAAGTTGGACCTCCATAAAACAAAATTGTGTATCAACATCTACAGCAGAAGCAGAATATGTTGTTGCTGCTAGTTGTTGT
>NC_037532.1:19768886-19776099 GCF_001531365.2 Cynara cardunculus var. scolymus | reverse complement strand
ATTATCTTTAAACCAGCGATCTTCAATATCTCATGGTTATGCCCATAAGTGATACAATAACTTAGCCATAAATTTTCTAAGTATCATAGACCAGCGCCTCTGGTCATAAAGACCAGAGCCTCTGGCCATTTAGAATGACTTCGATTATTTGGCAAAATTTTGTCTTTGTAACCAGAGCCCCTCTGGTTCAAAGCAAATACTTGGTATTTTTTACCAAGTCCTTTTTTTTCTTAAACCCAGAGCCTCTGGTTCTATAGACCAGAGCCTCTGGACTCCAACACTTTGAGATATCAAAGTCTCAATCCTTGGATTCTTGCATCCTCTACTCATTATTTATTTCACCTTAACCTCCCAGAGCCTCTGGTTCCAAAGACCAGAGCCTCTGGTTTTCCCCCACTACTTACAATATCTTCTTTTCTTCAAACCAGAGCCTCTGGTTCTGAAGACCAGAGTCTCTGGATTCAAAGTCTTTATCACCAGAACCCCTCTGGTCTCAAAGACGATTCTTTTTCCTTGTTCATGACACTCATTGCCTTCTCAACCAGAGCCTCTGGATTCAATGTCCTTGAGCTTTTCAAAAACCCACAAGCCATGCCTCTCAACCAGAGCCTCTAGTTATAAAGACCAGAGCCTCTGGCTTTGTTCTCTTTGAACCCATCGCACCTTTAATCTCAAAGACTTTTCAATCCTAACTTGCCATATGCTTTCTCATTATTTTTCAAAACCAGAGCCTCTGGTTATATAGACCAGAGCCTCTGTCCCCAAATTACTCAACATTTTATCTAAGTGAGGGGAAGTTTTTGATAATAATCCATATGCATCATTTGAGGGGGAGCAAACGTTTTTCACCTTGTGAACTTGCATTTTTCATCCAGAGCCTCTGGTTCTACTATCCAGAGCCTCTGGCCACACAAAATGCTATATATATATATATAATACCAGACCTCTTCTGGTTTTATATAATGGATTGCAACCCTTCACCAGAGCCTCTGGTTTATTAACCAAAGTCTCTCAAACATGCAAATCCAACATTAACTCTTGTTTTCATTGACATTATCACCAGAACTCCTCTGGTTCCTCACCCAATTGCTCATGCCTAACCAGAACTCCTCTGGTTCCATGCCAAAAAAATTTCCCACTAAAACTCATCTTAATTGAAAACCATTTTCAAGATTATACAAAATTGCAGCTTTTGTGACTAAAAACTATACAACATGGGTTTTTAGAAGACCAAAACTTCGTAAYTAGTATTAATCTTACAATTAGATGAGATTTTTAAATTTAAATTATTTTTGGGGTTGCGTATTCATCAAGATATTATTTTGAATACTATCTTATTCAAATAATTTCTACCGTTATCATAACCACGCACCTGACATCTTCAACAGCCTGTTCCCCACATACCCTTTTCAATCTTCTACCTCCCTTACCCCGTCTTGACACGTGTCCTACAATATTAAATGCACGTATTATCAAGACGGCTCACGTTCTCCAAATCAAATCGTCACAAGAAATGTTTCCATTTCCCCACTTCCCTCTCCACTACCCCAATCTTTCCCCATATTTCCGCCTATGAATACCTTTCATCTTCATCCATCTTTCTTTTACGCTTCCATAAACCTGCAACTACACTCTGACGAAATACAAACCTACACCCTTTCCAAAACCTTCAACAATGGCATCCTCCGCATCTCATGAATCAAACAACAATGACAGTAGAATACAGTCTACAGGCGCTGACAGCCGTGTCATCATCTTCCTACCAATGCGGCCAAATAATCATGCTCTCGAACTCAACACTGCTCTGTTTGACGACCGTTTTGCCATTATTGTTGAGTTCTTCAGACACAGCATTCTTCTTCCTGCTCTCACCCTTGCCGATACCGCCGTACCAACAAGTATGTTCAACAATATTGGCAAACCTGTGAGTTTGATGAAGAAAGCCACGGTATTATGGGGGACATAGACGCCCCTAATGATATGATATGCTCTATTAAAATTTCAAGGGCTAAGGTTTCCCGACTACTGTGCTTTCCAACACGCAAAGAACTTGGCATTGCACAATTTGACGAACCACCAACCACAGCCGACATTTTCCGATTCCTGAAAATGCTAGGCTACAACCGTGACATACGCACCGTCTCCACTTTTAAACGACAATGCCTTCCACCGATGTAGAATATGCTCTTCCCTTCTGAACAGAGCCCTTACGTGCAAACTGGGCTCCTTGGACCAAGGCAACACAAACATATTGACAATAATGTACGGACTGTTCTTTAACTTGAATCTTGACTAGATAATGAAATACTTTCGGCGGTAGTTAAGAAGTCGAAGCTCCAGCCACCGGCAAGCCTCTCCCTGCGGTTCTCTTTCCGCGCTTCATCGCTCTTTTTGTCGGGGACGGAATGAGGAAAAATCACCTACCAGCCACAGAGCCATTCACGCCAGTATACAGGATGCATGGTCATCGACCAACCCTCTCAAAGTAGGGCTATACCATCAACCGTACTCTTCCACGGGCTATGCTCAATGTCATACCATCGACATCTGAGATACGCCAGACCTATGAGCGCTCCATGCTGTCCTAGGAACCAAGGGCAGCTACCCTGGAGCACCTAGAGCTGTCACCTGAGCCCAGCGAGGGCGCACATGAGTCATCATCATCGGATGATGAAAATGATGATGATGATGATGATGCTACTCAACGTGCCACCCTCGGCCCTACTCATAGCATTCCTTCACCCACTTCCCAAAGGGCACCCACATCCTCTACCCCTGGCGATCAAAGCCAAAGGACTGTTGAAATAGGACGACCCGGTCCCACCCCAACCCCATCCATCCATCCAGAGGCCATTCTTCGGGCCTCTGGAGATGAACAAGCCGAGGAAACTCATTTACCATCACCCCTCTCTCAACGGAGAGGTGATGAAGAGACAAGAGCCCCTTCGCCTCAGGGCTCGCCACAACCAATCACACACACAGAAGCATGTGTTGCTTCTAAAGTTGAACCTATAGATCGTTCAGAGCGATCTTCCATTCATGCACAACTCCTCTAGGTATTTGATCTACCAAAGGGAACACACATCTACTTTACTTACTCAACCTCTGAAGCTGAGGAAGAGGAAGAGGATGTTACAACATCACGAGATAGCTCTTCTCTCGAGGGCTATCAAGGACGTGATGGAAGTCCTTCAAGGCCAACATTCTCACAAGGCCAAGAAGGTGCCTCAGGAGCAGAGGCACAACCTGCAGCATCTGTTGCTGCAGGGGTTACCCCACTTGCTGATCTGGTCACAAAGGCTGAGTTTCAAGCCTTTGTCGAAACAGTGATGCGGTCCTTGGAAGACCTTAAACTCATCATGTAAGAGATTGTCGACAACCAGCCCTCCACCTCTACCTCTGACCTCCAATAATCTCTTGCAATCTTACAACACCACCTCACCCAAATCGAATCCCAAACACAGGCCAACACCACCCGCTTACAAATGCTCCAACAAACCATCACCCAACACCATAACACAACTTCCTCCCTAGCCACCCAACGCAACCAAGTCATCATCCACTCCCTCGCCACCCTCATGACCCAGGCAACTGAGGCCGATGAGAACCTTACCTACATAATCACCCAACTTCAAACCATCCTCATCAACCTTCACTCCCTATCCACAACCATACCACCCTAAGTCCCTCACAAAACACCACAACCATCAACCACATCTATCGATGATTCCATAGCCAATCTCACCCAACAAATGGCCTCCATCCAAGACACCCTCACCCAACTACCTGCTGCTATATTCGCCCAAATACCCCAACCCACTTCTCAACCACCACCTCCCTCTGTAGGCCCATCCTTCAATGAAGCCTTCTCCACTTTCACTAGAGAGGTGAGAAACCTTATCACTAACCTTCCCATCCCTCCATATACATCCAACACCTCCTCCATGCCACCACAAGCCTCCTCCTCCTCCACCGAGTTCGCAACAAGAGCTGACCTGAGGGCTCTGTCCAAGGCGCTAGTCTCATCTTTCAATGAGATTAGTGCCAAATTCGTTCATCGTACCGTCCAACCAATGAGAGTTCTCTCCCAGAACCTGGTCGATGAACAATGACGTACCATCTCTCTCGTCCAATCAATGGAGGCGAGTCGAAGACAAGCCTCCCTGAAGGCGTACTTACGTCCTTCAGGAAGGACAAGAAGAAGAGGACCAGCACCTCCTGCTCAACAAGCCGCCCCCTAAAATGCAGACGACATGATGATCCAGACCCCGATGATCAAGGTCTTGGACCTCATAAGGGGGAGAAAGAGGTGGCGGCTACACAACCAACAGAATCTGCTGCACCACAGCAACCATCACCACAACAACAACCACCTCCAACCGAGCAAAGCCAAGTAAGGGAACCAGAGGCCTTGCCCTCTGATGATGAACAGAATATACAAGTTCCCTTAGCTACAATACCAGACCCCATCGTGTTGAGTTTATCAACCGATGAAGAACCAACCACACCACCTATAGAAACAAACCAAACCTTCACTCCCTCACCCACAATAAACCTACCCTTAACCCCTTCTCTAACACCTCGACCCTTCACCCTTTCCACACAACCAGAACCCACAACAAACCAACCATCACCTCAATGATCACAATCACCTATAGAAACCCATGTACCAGAAACCTCTCAACCACATGAAACTGAACCATCCAAAGAAAACTCACCCTCTACCCATACACAACCCCAAGCCGAAACATAACCCTTAACCCATCAAATTGTGGTGCATGCGGATACTCCTTCTTCCTCAAGGCAACCTCCACAAGGCCTGGTAGATGAGATAATACAGAACATGGAGTCGATAAGGAGACATCCTCAATTGCCGCCCAGGGAACCAATCTTGATGGAAAATATCCATCAATACATGTATCAAGATTGTGATGAAAGTTTGTCAACCAATCCTCCAATCTTATCGCCTGAGTTAATGAACCTTCTACACCATCGATTCGTTAGACAGACTACTCAAGAACCTCGAGCTGTCTTTTTGAATGATGGAATAAGAAGAGTCATGGATGTAAAAATAAAGTCTTTTGCCAACCGAGCTATCAGATACATCGAGTTCACCGTGGAGAGAGCCCATGGGATCGTTAGCGTGTTCAACGAAAACAACCTCATCAATCTCAACCCATACGACTTGATTGAATTATACGCCTACATAGCTCAAAGGCAGGATCATGGCATAAGGTTTGGAATGGCAAACCGAGCTATAGTAAAGACAATGGAGTCCCTGGTAAAGCTTAGAGCCAAAACAGATTTTGAAATTGCTTTTAGGCTAGGCATCGAAAGACTATCACGCGCTCCTCCAAATGAAGACTTCCAGGGCCTGCAGGAGATACGATTTGCATCATTTCTTACTCAACCCGAACTTGGACTTGTTTACAAGAACGAGTTCAGGGTTAAAAGTTCTTCAGAATGACTGAAGCCTTCAAGTATTCAACAGATACACTTGAATGGTTTTAGAAAAACATTAGAAAAAGACTGGGCAGAAACCATGTGCCAAGGGAAGAGGGGAGTCATCTCATACACGAGATATCAACGGTCATTGCTTATCGAAGACTACTCTTGCGCTTCAGAGATATATACTCAGGTAGCTAGTGATGAGTCAAAACTTTTGCTTATCTTGCCTTGATGTATTTTGTTTCCAGTATTGTAAAGAAATTTCATCATCCAATGAAAATTTGGAGTTTGATGTTTTTCTACTAGATTAGTGTCTGTTCTTCATGTATGTGTCTAGATTAGACTATGTTTGTTATTTCATTACTTAGGGGGAGATTGTTAAACCCCATAACTCGTGATGTAAAAAGTAATGAAAAACAACAAGTGATCAAGAACTAGAAGACTAATGAGGACATCAAGGCAGAATCAACTAAGTCTGGAGTTCAACCAGAGGACCGATGGACAGTCCAAGGATGCGATGGAAAGAGCATTCTCATCGATCCTCTGGTCATCAACACTTAGAAGATTTTCCAGCACTTCATCCAAGCATGCAATGAAGATTTGAAGATAAGGATGAAATCATCATACCATGAATGACAGYTKGARWTGACAAATCAACAGCTGGAATTCGAGTTTATCTTAATGTTTATCCATGTGAAAGATAAATCATATCTGTTAGATAGACGATTTGCTAGAAAGTAGCATTAGATAGTTATCTTCTTAATAGTCGATTAGTATAAATAGGTGATCATATCTATTGTAAAAATACGCATAGTTTTTACATTCCTAGATTTATAAAGTAAAACCTTTGAAGCTCAAGTTTGTTCTTGAATATTTTTATTTTTATTATTGAGTCTTCATAACTTTCTTCATAAAATCACTATAATTTGGTTATTCATAACTATATTATTAGTGTTATTGAGAGATCTGGGATCAACATAGAAAGATTGGCAAAGATTTATATTAAATAAATTGTGACTTGTCATGGAGTTCCGTTATCAATCATTTCAGATAGGCACGATAGTTTTACCTCAAAGTTTTGGGAAAGTTTTCAAAAATCCGTGGGATCTCAAATCAGATTAAGTACGGTGTATCATCCTCAAACCGATGAGCAGAGTGAAAGGACAATCCAGACCCTTGAAAAAGATATGTTGAGACCTTGTATTATTGACTTCAGGGGATCTTGGTAAATCATCTGCCTCTGATCAAATTCGCTTACAAAAATAGTTATCATTCTACCATCCAAGCGACACCTTATGAGATTTTGTATGGCCAAAAGTGCAAAACGCTGTTCTGTTGGAACGAAGTGGGGTAAAGACAGTTAACTAGTCCAGAGATTGTTCAGTTAACTTCCAAAAAGATAGATCAGGTACGTCAAAGAATTAGAACAGCTTAGGATCGACAGAAAAGTTATGCTGATAAGCGTCGTAAACCGATTGAATTTTTGGTATAACATTTTGTGATGTTAAAGGTTTCTCCATGGAAGGGTATTGTTTGATTTGGAAAAAGAAGTAAACTCAGTCAAGGTATGTTGGGCCATTCAGAATTTGTAAACGGGTTGGTTCCATAGCATATCAGTTAGAACTACGAGATGAACTCAACTCAATTCATAACACTTTCCATGTTTCTAACTTGCGAAAGTGTTTAGCCAATCCGAATATGCTAATACCACTACCTGAGGTGAAAGTGGATAAAAAACTGAATTTTGTAGAAACTCTTGAAACCA
>NC_037532.1:19765372-19768565 GCF_001531365.2 Cynara cardunculus var. scolymus | reverse complement strand
GTCATTCCAGCATTCAGCGATCAAAGGAAGCTTGCTTAGCATGATTGTTGTTGTCTTGTCCTTATGCACACAAAGGACAAAACCCATACCCTTACGAAACTTAGTATGGTACGGAGCCGACTAGTCGACTCTTTGTCCACCAACTTTAGGTAAGGATGTCTGCTCATGAATAGTGTTTTTTTACTATTCACTATAGCAAATGACAAGTCTTCCTTTTAAGGCTTGACACGCACTCTAACCCTACCATATTGCATTAAATAAACATTTAATGCACTGGGTATAAATAGAAGTGTTTCTTCTCCATGCAGAGTGCGCGCAACTCACTCTCTAACCCTAATTCTTACTTTAAGCATTTTCTAGCTTAAGTAAAGGATCTTCTTTATAGCAATTACATTTCTTGTAATTTACTAAAGTTTTGTGTGTAACCAAAAATTGTTTAGATAGGTTTTTATTACCTTATCTTTCCGCAACCAATCTTGTAAAATCTGTATTGATCTTCTCTATCAATATATATTTTAAATTTGAAAATACTGTGTTTGTATTCATCCCCCCCTTCTACAAACTGTTTCTCTTCTTGTACACCCTCACGGGACCAACAAGTGGTATCAGARTAGTGTTTTCTTTCTTTTCTTGTGTTTAGCTGTTTTCTGTATTAGCTTATCTCCTTTAGATAACTTTATTGCTTACAAATGGCTTTACACATTGCAAACCCACACACACAAGATAATGGCTCTCTTGCCAAACCTCTCCGGTTTGTCCGTGACAACTTTAGTCTCTGGAAGAACCAGATGTCCCTCTTTCCGGAAGGTGTGGATCCTGAAATTCCACATTACATAGAAAATGGACCATATATTCCATTTGCTATTGCTCCGGTTGTTCCAGCAACAGCTATGACTACTCCAGCAACAGCTACGACTGCTCCTGCAAAAACTACGACTGCTGGGATTCCTGAACGGCAGATTCCAAAGCTTCCACATCAGTGGAGCGATGAGGACAAGAAGAAGATATCTATAGACACGCATGCTCTGTCTATAATAGCTATGTCTCTTCCCGATGAGATTTATCACTCAGTGATAAACTCAAAACCTCTAAATCCATGTGGGATACACTCTGTGTCCAATATGAAGGAACCACTCGGGTTCAGGAGACTAGAAAGATCAATCTAGTAGGACAGTATGAAAGTTTTCTCTGTGGAAAGTCTGAGACGCTGTCTGAAGTACATCAGAGATTTAACTGCCTTCTTATTGATCTTAGGGTTGTCGGCAGGGAATATTCTAATTCTGAAACTTTGACTAAGTTTCTAGAATGCCTTCCTGAGTCTTGGGACACCTTTTCCATGTGTCTCAAGATGTCAAATGACATGTCCACTCTTTATCTTTCTATTTTATACGGGATTCTGCTTAACCATGAGCAATCTCGTCAACTGAAAAGGAATCTTGTAAAAGAATCCAGGGAAATGAAAAGCTCTCCTTTAGCTTTGATCTCTGAAGCTTCTTCAGTTGAAACTTTCTCTACCCCTTTTGTTTCTTCTCCTCCTCTCGTGGTCATCACGGAGATAGATTCTTCTGAGGACGTTCCAGAATCTGATTTAACAGATTTTGATGAGTCCCTAGCACTCTTAACTAAGTCATTTAGGAGGTTCGCCAATAAGAGCAACTTTTGCATATCTCCTCAGCTATCCCTCAGGGAGAAGCCGAAGTCTGAAAGAATAGACAAGGCTTCAGCTGTCTGCTACAACTGTCACTGACCCAGAAATTTTGCAGGTGAATGCAGATCAAAGAAGACTGCGATGCCATCTTCTAAAGCTCCTTCCTCCTTCAGGATCAAAGATGAAAAGTACTTAAAACTGAAGTAGAAGTACAAGAAGATGAAGACAACCAGCGACAGGCTAAAGGCCTTATTGCTGAAGAGCATGACTAGGCTGAATCATCTGATGAAGAGGATAAAGCCTATGTCTGCTTGATGGACATAGATGCTGATGAAGGATCTTCTGAAGCGTCTACTTCCTCAGAGCCATATTCTTCTTCTACTCAGGTATGTTTCCTGAATGAACCCTCTTCTTCTTCTTATAGTCTTTCTGCACTAGATACGCTGACGGTTGACCTTTACAATGCCCTCAATGGCAAATCGAAAGCTGAGATGCTTATCGTTGATCTTCAAGAGGAATTGAAGATTTGCCATTCTAAGATCAAAGAACTGACATCTGTTGAGGAAAATCTTAAAGATCTGGTCCTTGTAAGCCAAGCCATCACTGTTGAACGTGAGAAGGCTATCGCTGAGCGTGAGCGAGCAATCGCTGAACTCAAGGCCGAGAAAGCTACCATTGAAGGGTGGTGCAAAGCTTCCTTTAAGGCCTCTGAGATCATTAACACTCAGATCCCCGCCAAGACAAAGACAAGTCTAGGATTCTTCTATGATCAGGAAGAATGTGTTAAAGACAGGACCATGCTCAAATTTGGTACCTTCATCTCTTCTATTCCCAACACTTCTTCCTCTCAGTCCTCTTCTTTYACTGAGAGTCATCTTGAAGGAACTCCTTCGAGTTCTGGGTGCAAAGACAAAGGTAAATCCATTGTCACAGCATCCCTTCCCAAGAAGTCTAACAAGATTAATAGATCTAGGTCTATTCCTTCAACTTGTAAAGCTTCTTCCTCTTCAGGGACTAGGAAATCTGAATCCCATCAGAAATCCAAGTCACAGCTCAAGGTGAACTTTTCACCTAAAGAATCCAATTCCTCAAAGGTTCCTCCTAGAACTAATGAGAAGGGAATTCTTGGAGCTGGTCCCGCTTCAAGTCTGATACTTCCTGGCCCTAAAGCTACTCCAAGTTTTAGAAAGTGTAAACATTGCGGTGAGAAAACACATATTGCCAGCAAGTGTCCTTCTGCCGCCAAAGCTGGTTCACCAACTAAGGGCAAAAAAGTAACCAAGGCTGAGAAATCAACTAAGGTAAAATCATCTACAAAGGCTGTTCTAGCAACCAAGGTGAAGAAAACCATTGAAGCCTCCTCTTTAGGCTCAGTGAAGACAACTCATGCTGAAATAATTTCAGCATCAGGCGTTGCAAATCCAACCACTGAAGCCTCTTCTTCAGGCTCAGTGAAGACTTCCACTGAAACTACCTTATTAGTGTCAAGGGTTGTTCCTCTTTCCATTCAAACCTCTTCAGGTTTGGTGATGCCATCTACTGATA
>NC_037532.1:19760136-19761916 GCF_001531365.2 Cynara cardunculus var. scolymus | reverse complement strand
GAAGCTTTCTCTTTTTCAGTGATAAATGTTTTAAAAGGTGATGTCAGTGATTCTCTACACTCACCACATCTTCAAGTATATCTTTATACTTATCTTAAAAATCTAAACGATCACTGAATCCTTTCTTATCAGTGATCAAAACATTTTTTAAATGCCAGTTTCAGTGACTCTCTTATCACTAAACCTGATATCTTAAAACCATCACTGAATATTTCTCATTTTCAGTGAAAAAAAATGTTTTAAATAGGGTTTTCAGTTTCCTTTTGACACTGAATGACTCTTCATTTCTTAAAAACTATTTGTTTTTTAAAAGAAAATAGTTAATGAACCGTCTTTATGACGACAATCTTTGTTTACTATGAGCGACGCTTTGAGACGCGCAAAATGTTCAGTCATTACGCTACCTCATTTAATGCCATCCAACCATGGATGAGAACGTGGTATATTTTTCATCATGACCACTTTCCCGAACCGTTGTCTTTTCTCTCTCTCATATTATTTATCTCTCCTCCTACCTATAAATATGAGACTTCTTCTCCACTTTTCTCTTTACGCTTTCAAAATTCTTAGATGAACCTCTGCTAAGATTTCTCCAAAGCAAGAATTCTCTCTACATCTTCATACCCTTTTCGACCTTTCCTCTTAATCTTCAAAGGTCAAAATCTTCTTCATTCTTTCTTAGTTACAAGAAATGTGTTTAATATGATTAAGAACTTTGTTCTCTTAATACATTAAATTGTAAAGATTCATTAATCATCTCCTTCTTGATTATAATCTTGTTTCTTTATACACATTCCACTTGATAAACCCTAATCTTTTAAGGATTTTTCAAAAGAAGTTTTTACTTGTTCAAAAACTTATTCTATAATCTTAACCATAAACTCTTGGCTTATTTCTAACAAACCTGTTTGCTTTTGTTCTTATTAATACAAATAGATGGCTACCAAGAATGTCACCTTCTCCATTGACGAGATCTCCATCGAGGCCAACAACCACACTGCCTTGTTGGAGATACCCTCCACTAAAGCGTTTTACCAATATGCGGCTGACTTTCTCAAGCAGTCGTCCTTAGGCTACGCTCTCAACCATGAGCCCCTCATGGTCAAGGAAATTCTTCAGCAGTTCTGGTTCGCTGCTGAGGTTATCAAAGTCCAAGACGATGCTGGAAGCAAGATGGAGCAATTCGTTTCACTTTCAACCGCATGGAAGTGAACTTTGGTGTGTCGATACTCCGCTCAGCTCTCCGTCTTCCCAAGGGTCCCTTCGACAGCGAACCCTCCACCACCGAGATCATCAACTTTCTTGATGCCATTGGCTACCAGTGGCCAATGAAGAAGGACTCCAATGCCCCTCTAAAGTCCTTGTCAAAGATTGAGAAAAACATAATGTCAGCTATCTAGCAATACCTGTATTCTCATTTCATTCAGTGCATGGGTGGAAAAACTGGAGGTTAGGACCAAGCCTCTAGGATCGCCTTGATCATAGGCGTATCTGCGATTCAGCGTCGCAATATAAATTATGCCGCGGTCATTTTCGATGACCTGGTGCTCAAGCTGAACAAGCGCCAGCGAGAAAAGGTGGTGCCTTACACCAGGTTTCCTTCGATGGTGTTCTCAAAGATCTTTAAAGCTCTTTACCCCAAAGAAGGAAACCTTCTGGTTTTCAAGCTTGGATCGAGTATTCTGGATCATAAGCTGAGGGACAGTGATGTGGCACTATCTTCCATTGTGTCCATCACTACCTCTTCTCCTCAGGTGGCCATGACAAGGGAAACCCCCCC
>NC_037532.1:19756746-19759991 GCF_001531365.2 Cynara cardunculus var. scolymus | reverse complement strand
GTAAATATCAGCACCGCCACTGCTAAACACTCACGTCTCTTCTCGACCATTTTCTCTTCTCCTCCTTCCTTGGTCTTTACACATGTCGATGATGTATCAGTGACTGTCCTTCCTGATACTGAGACACGCACCACTGGACCTGAGGTTGCTCCTCTCGATGCTCCTCTGCATACGGATGTCCATCCTCTTGAGGACATATTTGCTCACGCTAGTGACAATCCTTTAGATTCACTGATGGCCCCTCAAGTATTCCATCTTCCTACCCTTTCTTTTCTTCTAACCTTGAGCCTTCAGCTCACACTTCTTCTTTTGCAGGTCCTTCTTCGATGCATCAGTCTGATGCTCAGGAAGTGGAAGAGAAAGAAAGAGAGAAAGATGATGGAGGAGATGAAGATATCGATGATGACTATGATATGGCGTCAGACATCAAACTTCTCCTTCTAGTCATTGATACCATCCTCTGCAGGATCAACGAAGTTCACCAAGAGATGCTCCGTCAAGGTGATCTTGATGCAAACTTCCTTGCCCTCTAGGCGGATGTTCAAGAAGTTCAGAGTCATCTCCAGATTCTCTAAGAAGTTGTTCAAGCCAACAACGATGCCATTGTTGTTCTTCACAACAAGGCTAACGATGCTCAGGCTATAGCTGATCAGCAGACTGGTCTTCTTCAACAAATCCTAGATGTTGTCCGCCAACCAGCTCCAGTGATTGCACCCTCTTTCTCTGCCAATGATCGCGCCCAGCTCCATGAGACGCGTAAGGCAACAACAACTCTAGCAAATGCCTTGCAAAGGCTGGAGGATTCAATGGTTCTCCAGTGTTAGCGCTTGGACGAACTCTCTGGCCAAATCTCTCAAGTCTTAGCCAGAGAGGAGGAGATGAGGTCCAACGCTGGTGAATCATCCGATGTTGTGCCAACCCCTTCTCAATTCGTTGGTCTAGTATCAGCTACAGCTGCAGTTAAAGTTGAGGCTCCTAGAGCTGAAGCAGTTGCTGCTCCTGTAATCCCGACCACCGAAGCTGCTCTAGCTGAGGATGTCGATGCCATCCCTAGGGATGATGCCCATACCATCACTGCTGCTGGTGATGATGATGATGATAAAGATGAAGACGATGATGATGAAGACGATGATGAACCTACCATTTTAGACACCGAAAATGATCTAGATGGCGACGACGACGATGATGATGAAGATGACTTTACCATCAAGTTCCAGAAGCCATCAACCGTCACAAAAGGTATTGCTCTTGGGGATTCTGCATCCCAGGGGGAGCAAAGGCAAGGTGAATCGACTCCATCAAGGAACCAGGACCCCAAGTCGAAAGGCAAGGCGGTCGCTGAAGAAGGAAACTCGAAGGTATTGTTCAAAATCCCTCAACAACCTTTGTTTGAAGACTCTACCTCTCAGGTAGTGATTACTTCAACTTATCAACTTCATATTCCAACAACAACCTGCGGTCGACTAGAGCGGGTACCTGATCAACCCATTTCTTGTGCTCCTACCGACCAGCAGATGTCTCAGTTGAAGGAGTCACTCGACCAGACTAGAGTAAATATCCCTCTTCGTACCTCTAGTAGTGGTGAGTTTGACTTCTTGTCTGAAGCTGAAAGACTCAAAGCATTAAGGGCTGAAGAAGAGCTAGAGCTTCAAAAGAAGCAGAATAAAGACAGCTTGAAGCTGGCCAAGTCACTAGCTGAAAAAGTTTTTCCCAAGAAAAGTCCAAGAAAACGGTGAACGCTGTCCAAGCCCAGGCTAAACTTCTTTTGATTGAAGAATCTGAGCATAATAAGAACCTGAAGCTGATGGATAAGGACAAGCAATGGAGCGAAGCAAAACTGAAAAAAAGAATCAGTCCCCGCCCGATTATTAGCGTCAGCATCTGCGGACGTTCTAAAGACGGTAGAACACTGGTCTCAATGCTCATCACCAGGGACAATCTTGATGTCGTTACCGAGTACCCTTCCTACCTTGGCCGCTATGGATACAGCGAATGGATGGAGATCAGACAAGCCATTCAGCGATCCAAGTCGAGACACAAGACACTTATCGAAGACACCATTAACGAGCTCATCAAAAGGATGTCCAGGTATGTCAAGGTCCCTGACCGACCAACTATGAAGAAAGGTGGGAAGAAGAAACTCAAGCTCTCTGATCCTAATGATGGACCATTCCTAAGGAACGAACATGAAACAAGGTTCTCCTTAGATGAAGTTCTGAAGGGTCATAAGAGTACAAACATTTCTATGTTGAATCTTGACTTGCCAGATAAGGGTCCCTATACACCCAACTCTGTGCATTTTAAACCTGAGTTATGAGTTATATTCCTTGACTATGAAGGTGAAGTCAGATTTCAGAAAATGCCAGAGCTACATCTATGTCCAATGGATCACTTGGTTTATCTTTTGCTCTGGATAGATGATAGCATGCCTGGAAAAGTCGTAGATCTGAAGATACGAAGGGAATTCCTATGTCGAAGAAAACTTGGTGAAAATGTGCATGGGTACATAGATCTAAGATCTCTAGAATAGTTTCTCTTTGTAACAACAATCCACTTTTCCTTGTAACTTCGCATACTATGTCTACTTTCAGTGATTATACTTATATTCTATAAGTTTTGGGCATGTACTGTAATACTTGTAATATTTCTTACGATTAATAAAATGAGTATTCCATGTACTTCACTGAAAAACTGAAGAAAGTAATAGGGACACAAGTCTATGAGTTCCAGTGTTACTTTTCGCATTCACTGACAATCTATAAATCAGTGAATAAGCTTTCAGTTTCAGTTTCCGTACTCGTAATTTTCTTAGATATAACTTAAGAAAAATTCCCAAGCTGAGACTGGCCAACTGAAAAAGATCCCAAAACAGTAAAAAGGGACATGTACTTTGTATGTAACTTTTCCTTACTATTATTTGATAAGATAACTTTCTTTATGTTATCTTGTTATCATCAAATAGGGGGAGATTGTTGATCCTCTCTCAGTGATTTGATGATAATCCCTTTCCACTTATACGTTGTATTTATGTTTCTGTATTTTCAGTTCCAGTGATCTTCACTGAGTATGTTTAGTGCTCGCTGAAGAACTTGTTTTACAAACCTATCAGAGACATCAATACTTCAAGAAGACAACACTCACACCAAAGAACCTTCAGCAAACGTCGAAGACTGAAACTGAAGATTAGAGACTGGCGAGTACGTGATCTGAAGCGGTACTCAGTGATTACAAGCCTGTCTACATAT
>NC_037532.1:19748804-19756346 GCF_001531365.2 Cynara cardunculus var. scolymus | reverse complement strand
ATAAATAGAAGTGTTTCTTCTCCATGCAGAGTGCGCGCAACTCACTCTCTAACCCTAATTCTTACTTCAAGCATTTTCTAGCTTAAGTAAAGGATCTTCTTTACAGCAATTACATTTCTTGTAATTTGCTAAGGTTTTGTGTGTAACCAAAGATTGTTTTGAGAGGTTTTTATTACCTTATCTTTCTGCAACCAATCTTGTAGAATCTGTATTGATCTTCTCTATCAATAAATATTTTAAATTTGAAAATATTGTGTTTATATCCATCCCCCCTTCTACAAACTGTTTCTCTTCTTGTAGACCCTCACGGGACCAACAAAGAATTATAAGGAATAAAGAGATTAGTCTCATGAAAGTTCAATGGTTTTTTTCATAAAGGTTCAGAAGCTACTTTGGAACTAGAATCAGAAATAAGAGAACAATATCCGTGGTTATTTAATTGATGGAATTCTGGGATGGAATTCTTTTGAGGGGTGGATATTATGATAATTAGATTTTCGGTTATAAAAGTTCGGGATGATTCTTGAAAGGTACTGGTAAGTGGAGGGATTTAAATTGATTATGTGCTTTATTGTTTAAAATAGTCTCACCACCTCTTGTGGTTTATGATGGTTTTTGTGAGATAATTGTTTTATCTCATGGGAGAAGGTGAGATAGTTATGGTTTTAATAATATTATGGGAGAAGGTGAGATAGTTATGGTTTTAATAATATTAAACCTCCACCGCCTGTGTGGTTCAATATAAAAGGCAATGGATAAGAGTTATCTTATCACGTTATTTTTGGAAAAAGAAAAGTGTGAGAAATTTATTGTGTGTTCTCTTGTGTGAATTTTTACGTGAAACTGTGAGAAGAAGAAGATTTGTTGATCCCAGATCTCTCAATAATACTAATAATCAAGTTAAGAATAACCAAATTATAGTGTTTTAATGAACAAAATGATGAACACCCAAGAACAATGTATGAACATTCAAAGAGCAATCTTGGGTGCCAATGATTTCACTTTATTCAATATGAAAAACGTAAAAAGCAGCGTTGTTTACAATAGGCCTAATCACCTATTTATACTAGAAGGCTAATCAGATGATAACTATCTAATGAGACTATTTAGCTAATCTTCTACTAACAGATAAAGTTTATCTAAACTAAGGATAATCTATAAATTAAGATAAACTTGAAGTCCAGCTGTCGATTAGTTATCTCCAGCTGTCTTCCATGGGATGATGATTCAACCTTATCTTCATATCTTCATCGTATGCCTCTGGTTGAATTGCTGAAAAAAAACTTTAAGTGTTGTTGACCAGAGGGGTGATGAAGATGCTCTTTCCATCGCATCTCTGGTTGATTCA
This sequence comes from Cynara cardunculus var. scolymus, assembly GCF_001531365.2. Classification (NCBI taxonomy): domain Eukaryota; kingdom Viridiplantae; phylum Streptophyta; class Magnoliopsida; order Asterales; family Asteraceae; genus Cynara; species Cynara cardunculus. The sequence continues at coordinate 19,754,998 of NC_037532.1, read as the reverse complement.
TCGACCCTCTGGTTGTTCTTCAGACTTGGTCAATTCTGCCTTAACGTCTTCATCGGTCTTCTGGTTCTTCATCACTTATTGTTCTTCATTACTTTTATACTTATAAATTATGGGGTCTAACAAGATTGATTCTGTGATTATATTTGGAAGTTGTTGTTGTGTGACTTCATCTTCATATACGTGAAAACAAGGTGAGTTTATGTTATCAACTTTCTTTATTTGGTGTTTGAAACATTGAACCATACAGTTCTTATGTGGGAAGATGATAAAACAAATCCTCGAAAGTTGTTTAAGCTTGATGGTAAATCTGGTATAAAACTGTAAGGTTCTTTATATAAGTTTCTATTTTGAAATGGTTTTGGTTGCCCGTTTTGGTAAAAATGTGGTTTTGATCATAATTATATCATGATGTATTGTAATAAGGGTGGCATATCAAGGAGTTGCGTACATTGGTAATAAGGGTGGCATAATCAGGAGTTGTGTACATTTGTAATAAGGATGGCATAATTAGGAGTTGTGTACATTGGTAATAAGGGTGACATAATCTATGTTCCTGAATGATAATCTTTTGATCATGGGTTTTATTATTGCATTTTTATGAGGTGATGATCTTGAGTTAGGTGATGATCTTGACCTGGATTGTCACATCTTATTGATGTGATAAAAATGAAGTGTTTGAGGACCAGAGGGGCTCGGTTGGTTTTCATGTTAAACAAGAGAGCCTCTGGTTGTATTTCAGTTCCAAGTTCTTTTCCAAACATTTTAACTTATCCTGAACTAGAGGCTCTATATATGCTATGCAGAGGCTCTGTATTTGGAAGTTGAGCTATATGTATTCAAGCTATGTTTGAAATTGGTATCCAGATACTTAGTACCAAGAACTTTTAATGATTAAATCATTTTTGATTAACCATTTTCAAACTTCGTTTTTATATTGGCATTTAGAAGCCCAGAACATAGTTTAACCAAAAGGACTTTGGTCATCCAAAGGGCCTCTGGTTGGCTTGATTTCTGGATGGATTACTTCTATTTGTTCTTAAGTCCTTGGAAAAATGTTCAAACCTTTGTTAGAGGACCATAGAGGTGTTGGTTGATCTTCATGATTAATCAGAAGGCCTCTAGTTGCATTTAAAAATCCATTTTTCTTTCAAAGTATCTCATTTTTAGTTTCCAGAAGCTCTGGTTAGGCGAACCAGAGGCTCTAGATGTCCAGAGGGCCTCTGGTGGGCCATGACTTGTGTTAATTTTTGTCTAGATGGTTATGCTTCTAAGAGTCTTTGTCTTGAACTTCTAGTTGATAAACAAGAGGAGCTCTGGACATCCAGAGGGCCTTTGGTTGGTCATATGTTTTGGTTGGCCTAGTCTTTTCATAAAGTCTTGCTTTTGGTTAGCCTTTAGTGGCTTTGTTTATGCTTGGCTTTGTTTATGTTTGGCTTTGCTCTTGTTGGTAAACTAGACAAGTTCCGGTCCTTAAGGAACCAGAGGGGCTCGGGGTGGTCTCGCACTGTATGATGCGAGGAGTTGAGGATCTTACATCAGTACGATACGATGAAATTTTATAAAATCCTATTTGAATGCAATACTTGAGTTACATTTTGTTCAAAGGTGGTATATATTTGCTTTAATTTCAAATATGAGTTTATAACATGTTTTGGTGATTTTCACCCTGTAACTGCAAAAAGGAAAATTCTCACTAAACCTCAAGGTCTAAGCCTCATTTTGTGCTTTAGAAATGTATATTACATGTCGAGCACTATCAAGGGATAAAGGCAAGGAGAAAATGTGAGATTCCCTATGTGTTTACATGGAATATGAGAAGAATATGTTATCTATTGATTTTGGAATACTTGTTATATATGCAAGTTATGTACAAGAATGTTAAGAAAAAATTGTTAGTAACTTTTGTAATGCAACTTCTTGTACTTTTGGGACTGAATGTGTAATTTTGTATTTTTTATTATATGAAATACATGGTTATATGTAAATATGGATGTTGGGTGTTATACGCATAGACACTCGTTTGCGGTTGCAGATCGTGTTTGCACTTTGGAGCTTACATCTATAGTAATTTGAGTCAGGGGATGATTTCTTGTCCATTTGTGTGTACAAGATTGTACACCAGTTTGATTATTCTGATCATCATACTCATTAGTTACAACTTGAATTTTTAAATATTTAGCATCAACTTCAAGTTGAAAAGACTCAGATTGAACAACTTCAGCAGGTTGAGCAATTTTAGATTGAGTCAATGCTTTAGCTTGAACAGTTTGAGTAACTTCGGGTTTAACAACTTCAAGTTAAACATCAGTTGATGTTGAAAAACCAGCTTCAGATGGTCCAGAAAGTTGAGTAACTTGCGGAATCAGAACCATTGAATTGTTAACGTTAGATGCATATGAATTTTCAAATTTTGCATACACATCCAAAGTTAAGTCAAATGTGTCTTGAAACAATGAATTTAAATTTGATTTCATAGAAGAATCAGAATTCATTGTCCTGTTTTCTAGTATAGGTTCCACACTGGCTTGTATAGAAGCTGAATGTTGTAGGTTGAGTCCTAAACTATGTTGTCCAGAAGTCGATGATTCATCAAATCGAACGCTGATGCTTTCAACTACAATATTGGTGCGTTTGATGTAGATTCTAAAGGCTTTTGACATGATAGAATATCTGAGAAAGTAACCTTCATCCGCTTTCTTATCAAACTTTTCAAGATTGTCTCTATCATTTAGAATGAAACATCTGCAACCAAATACATGAAAGAATTTCACATTAGGCTTACGTTGATTTATAATCTCATAAGCAGTTTTATTTAAACGTTTGACAATGATCGTTCAGTTTTATGTGAAGGAAGCAGTTGAAACAGGTTCAAAGCCCATAGTAAGCAAGCATTGTTCAAGCTGCTTCTACCAAAGTCCAGTTTCTCTTTTCAACAACTCTATTTTGTTGCGGAGTTCGAACAGATGAAAAATCCCAACTGAATGTAGAAAATTCTGAAGGGTCTCATTCTTGACTTCAATGTCATTGTCATTTCTGATTTTCTGCACAGGAAGTTGTAGAAGAACTTGAATACGTTTGATGAATGCAATTATCAGCTCAGGCGCATCAGACTTGGCTTTCCGAAATTCTAACCATGTATATCTAAAATATTCATTGAGCATTACCAATATATACTTTTTGCCTCCCATAGATTGAGTATGCATAGGCCCACACAAATCCATATGAATTATTTCTAGCGGAGATTTGCATGAAGACTCAATCTTTGCTTTATGGGAACTTCTTGTCATCTTTCCCATTTCGCATGTTGAGCACAAAATTTGAAAATTCTGATATTAAAATAAGAGCTTTTCAGAGTGATAATCTTTGATGTCTTCTTTTGACGCCATGTTCAGAGTAAAATAAGAGCTTTTCAACTCTTATATTAAAAAAAACAAATGGTCTGAAAACAAAAAAAGTCTTACGATTCAAACTTAAGAGGTCTTAAGTGGTTTTTTTTCAAAAAAACAAACAAGCCTAAGTTTTCTATTACGAATGTTTGCAAAATACTGATGCCTTTTTTTATTTATTTTGTGACAATTTAACTTTAGTCATAACCTAGGAGGATGAGGAGTACCACTTAAATAAATATAAAATTTAAAATACTTCATCCAATCTCAAAATATCTGTTCTATAATGAAAAATCCACATAATTTTAGAAATGTGTAATTATTATATTTTTTAATGACCTTAGGGACAATTTTACCGTTCATATCATAATTAAAGGTAGAATGAAAAACAAATACTTAGGTTGTATTTACTCACTTATCGAGGTAAGAGCTGATATATTTATCAAAACAAAACGACATCTTATCCAAATTTAGTGCTTGCCGTACATCTGATTAGAATAAGAGATGAGAGTAATAATCACCACAGTCAACATTGATATTTCCATGTTTTCTCTCTCTCTCTCAAGTCCACCCTGACCCATCTTTTCTTTTTAAATGTAAGACAATTTCATCTACTTCTGCACCTCAACGAATCGAAGAAAAAAGAAGAAAAATGCTTAGCATTGTCGAAAAGGTCAAGATCATCAAAACAAAAGATGGAATATGATGTTATTGGAAGAAACAATTTTTAAGAAAAGGTACGACGAGTCACAAGGTGAGAGATGAAGAGGGTGAAGATGATGGGTCCAACTAAAAGAAAAGAAGAAGTATTTATTGGGGATGGTGAATTATCATTTGATGGAGCACGGAAAGAAAAATAAAATTGTTAATTGCTTTAAATTTAAAAATTAAATGATAAAATATTTTTATTATAGACAAATATATTTAGGGACGATAAATATTTTAGGAATGAAGGAACAACCTATTTTATGAATATTTATGATGAATACTATTTATCATGAATGTCTGTTACAACATTCATCATGATTAATATACATTCCTATAAATTTTAGTATTCCTAAATGAACATCCATCTTCAATTATTAATATACTTTGATAAATTTAAAAAGGGTTAAATGCATGAAATAGCAACTTACTTTCATAAAATTTCTTATTATAGCATTATACTTTTGTTTTTCTTTATTACAACAATGTACTTTCAAATTATTTTCTATTAAGGCATTGTACTTTAAAAAATCTACCCATAATAACAATGAGTAACTTGTTACCTTTTGAACCGGTTAACCCTTTGATTTTTTTGCTTGTGTGGCTTTAATGTGGTGACGTGGATGCCACTTCATCTTGATGACTTAACTAAAATTAAAATAAAAACTTATTTCAAATTATTATTAGTGATTTTCATTTTTCATTGCTATGATCTAAAAAAACATTTAATTTTTTTTACTTTTTCTTATTAAGTTGCATTCAAATTAAATATTTTTTGAGTAAAATATTTATTAAATAAATATGAAACACCATTTTCGAGATATATTTTGTTTGTAAAAAAGGTAACTTTTCCTATTTTATGTTGTTCAAATAAATACATATCTTTTAAAGTTCTCTTTAAAATATTAACGACATAAATTGTTATCTACATTTTTTTAATATTGTGATATTAATAAATAATTCAAAAAAGTCTAATTAATTTAATATATTTATACGTCAAGTAAAAAGTTTTTGAATAAATATAATATATTATTTAAAAGATAATATTTTTTGGTAAAAAAATGAACAATTCTTATTTTTCTTTTTTCAAAAAACACATATTTTAAAAATGTTAGCGAGATAAGTTGTGTTCTACTAGTTTTATTGATATTGGTATATTAATGAATAATTTAGAATTTTGTTAATTCATTTAATACATTTATTAAATAACATGTAAAATATCTAAATATTAAAATAAAAAATACAATGTTTAATAAGAACTAGTAGATGCTATAATAAAATAATTTTGAAGGTACAATGATGTAGTAAGAAAGTCACATCACTATAGTACATGTGGACAGCCTACGTGGAAAATGAGGTGGCATGGAAACCTAGTATAATGAGTAAATTTAAAACAAAAGGTTACCTAATGCTATAATGGGTAAATTTTTCAAAATACAATGTTCTAATAAAAACTAGTTTGAAAGTACATTGCTGTAATAAGAAAAACTGAAAGTACAATGCTATAATAAAGAAATTTATGAAAGTAGATTGCTATTTTGTGCATTTTGTCCATTTAAAAATATATAAAATATTTAGTAAACAAAGGGTATACTTGTCTTTTTCTTTCAATCAATACCTAATACAAAATATTTAGTAACCAACAATTTTCGGTCAGTATTAATCCCAGTTAAATCATTTATTCCAATCAAACCTCTTACCACAATCGACACTTATCTATAAATTTTGGTAAACAACCTCTTCCTTTTAAAAATACACTTATTTTAAGACAAATTAAAATAGAAATCCTTCGCTTCCTTTGAAATAAAAATAAGGGAAAATTGCACCAAAATGGAACCAAAACCAATTTCAAAATTGTCATTAAGGGTCTCTATCAAACTTTTTGTTTATTTAAGGGTCTGGTGGACCTGTTAACCTGTTAATGTTGATATCATCCAAATCTTTTGCCAACTAAGATATTCCACGTCATATTAATTTTTTATTTTAAAACTAATATTCCATATCATATTTAAAATTGCAAAAAAATTATAGAAAAATAACTAAAATTCATTTTTTATATTATTGTAATAAAATCTATTTTTCATTCTAAATCTCGTTTAAAAA
>NC_037532.1:19707222-19748451 GCF_001531365.2 Cynara cardunculus var. scolymus | reverse complement strand
ATTCTATTATGTCACCACCTAATTATTTTTTTAATAATTATTTTACAATTTTAAATATGACATGAAATATTAGTTTTAAAATAAAAAATTAATATAACTTGAAATATTAGTTTTAAAATAAAAAATTAATATAATATGAAATATCTTAGTTGATAAAAGATCTGGATGATGTCAGTATTAATAAGTTAACAAGACCTTTAAATAAATAAAAAGTTTGATAGAGACCTTTAAATAACAATTTTAAAAATTGATTCATTAAAATAAGAATTATATAAAAGTTGGTTACATTTTCATACAATTTCCACTAAAATTAACTAATAATTTTAGTAGTTTATTTCTATTTCCTAAAATAAAAATGAGCTCCAAGTTAATTCATTATGTTATCTAAAGAAGCATTTGACTTTCGTAACGGCATAAAAAACGCATTCTTTCCACTCCAACGGCGTCGATGACTCGCCAGTCGCCGGAGACAGGAGTTTACAGGTGGTGAACACTGGCTTTGCATCACCATAAGAAACCATATTTGCAGAGAGAAAAACGGAATCGAAGAGAGATAATCGTCGTCGTCGTCATCATCATCATCATCATCATCATCATCATCATGTGGGTGTTCTATCTGATCTCGCTTCCGTTAACCCTAGGCATGGTTGTGCTAACGCTCAAGTACTTTGCTGGTCCTGACGTTCCTCGATACGTCTTCTTCACTGTCGGGTATACTTGGTTCTGTTCTATCTCCGTCATCATACTCGTACCTGCCGACATTTCTGCGGTAATTTTTCTACTGGTTCTCGTTTTTTTGCTTTAAGTTTCTCATGTAATTTACATTGCGGTTGGTCTACATATTGTTTACAATTTTGGCTACATGAACTGTTGCTTGTTGGGTGATGGTACTTAGCTGCTTAGGAGAGCCCAGATGTTCCTCCTAACCCTATGTATACTGGTCATTCTACCTGCTACCCCGCTGACACAAGCCCTAAAAACTATTAGTCCTCATTCCTTAATCCTCATTGACGATTCTAATGATGCTTTCTTATGATATGCTTAGACATCAACTTAAGGAAGAACGGACATGTGTTGGTTGTTGGTGCACCCATTTATAGCAATTATCATATTCATATTTTCCCTATCAATAGTAGAACTTGAATGCGGAGATATTATGTGCAAATAATGTCTCTATTTGAACTTTTGTTTATGCTTTAGCCATTATGCATGCAACTCCTATTCCTTAAGAGTATTTGATATTTCTCGAGGCTGGTGCATTATACTTGGTATTGGGCTATCAGCCATAAATGATGAATATCTGACTTGGTATCTTGTTGATTTTTCATGATTGGAAGATTGTGAAAACGGTTGTGATGTGCAAGTGCAAATGATGGATGTTTTGAAGCTTGATCATGATAGGTCTAGTGAGTAGTGAGTAAGATGGCATTAGGATACAATAAGATGTAAGATGTAGCCTCACACTAGACAAAAGTGGGGTTGTTGAAGGATGCTTACGAAGAGTATTAATGTAGAGCCAGGCATCCAATCGAAGGTCTAATATGGTATTTACTACAGATCATAGTTGGCAATGGCTGTCATCAAGTTGATATCAAGAACACATTTCTCAATGTCATTCTTGAGGACATCTAACATTGTAAAGGCTAGAGGCATACTGAGATGCAAAGCTGTCCTTCCTAGGCATGGCGCAAGATGAGGTGCATTCGTTGAGCTTTTATGGCTTACAAAAAAAAGATATTTGCATGTGTGTGTGTGTATACACAAAGATCAATTTAAAAGGATGATTCAAATACACACAAAGATCAACTTAAAAGATGATTTAACATGTATAATTAAGGCATCAAATCTATGAGAGCATTATTAGCATCAACTAACATTAACACTGGAACATATAAAGTTATTTTTGACATTCACTTTGAAGATATTAACAATTCAACAATAATACTAACACCAGTTAACCTTTAATGTAACCTAACCATTGATGCTTGTTAATGGTTAACACTAACATTAACAATTGAAGCCATCAACAATTAATTAACATTGGTTAGAACTCGTCAATTATTATTACCAAAATATTAACAATATTCACACCCAATCCCAAAAATGGAATCAACAAAGAGAGAAAAAAAGAGATGCAAGGAGAGAAAGATGTGAAGTATAGGTGCAGAGTTGAAAGTGCATACCTTAAATAGCAAAAAGGAGGTTTTTTTTGGTTAAGACAAGATTTGTATGTAAGTAGTTTTGTGAAGTTTGGATTTCTTATTGTCACAGGATTCAGAGACGGTCTTTGTATAGCCTTAAGTAGGCTTGTCAAAGTTTGCTAGAAAAGATGAGACATGGTGCCTATGGTAACTTGATACTTCTAGGACATTGGTATGGTTGACAAAATTGTTTATGTGCCTTTATATTGATGATGCTATGATCACATTGATGATTCCATAAGGATCACAACTATGTAATTATTTATGAAGATGGACTTTGGGAGGTCTTTAGTTTCTTTCAGGTATCGAGATAACTAGATCTTGCAAAAGAATTTTCTAATGTTAGAGGAAGCAACTAAGGTCGGGATCCTTGTTAGTTGGGGGTAGAAGATTTTTTGATAACCCTGATCTTCAAGCTCTATCTAGGTGATGGTGTGCTTCTTGATGGCCGGAGGAATACGAGGGTAGTGGGGATTATGAAGTCTTTGGACTTGAAGGCTTGATATTGCATTTTCTTCGTTGCAACTTAATCAATGCCTTCCCCATACAATAGTTTTGTGATGGGTGCTACATATATTGATGATATCCCAACTCTTTCAGTGTGCTTTAGGATGAGCTCTTTTATATAGATTATGGGCATACTCGGTTTATAAATTACTCATATGTTAGCAATGTGCCCATGCATGATGTCCATACAACAAAAGTTTCACTGCTTTTTGTGTGTTTGTTTAGAGTAATTTGATATACTAACAAAAGCAAGAGACAATAATTTTTTCTCTTTCAAGTGCCAATACTGAGCAAAAGTAGTTAGCTTGTGAGTTAACATGGGTACATTTTTCAATACAAGAGTTGGGAGATTATATGTTGGCTTGATAAAGATGGTATTGTGATAATTAGGAAGCTTTGAACATGGCCATTAATTGGTTATTTCATGGAGGTCAACAACTTTTTTGAGGTAAACTCGTTCTTTTTGAGAAGTTAGTTGGGTATGTCTTGCAAATTTTCTTCTACCTAATCACTTTGGGTGTGTTCTTGAAATATTTTGACAAAGCCATGCCAGAAAGCACAAATCAATCCTATATGTGACTAGCTAGGAAAATTTGGTCTCTATGCTCCATGTTGAGGAGTGTCACAATTTATGAAGATTGTCATTCTAATACATGTTTGATCTTTTGGTTGTTCCTGGGTTTTTTTTGCCATCTGACTTGCCTAATGTGTATGCTATTTGTTTAATGTAATGGCAAACTTTTGGAGACCCATATTTTACATACACTTAATGAGATTCATATTTTGGAGCAAAGATACTCCCATGCGGCCATGCCAAACAATTCTTGGTAATGGGGAATACCTTAAGCAACAGCCCTGAGATTAAATAAACCTAGAAGAACAGATATAAGGGAGTAAAATTGAGGTGTCCTAGTATGTGTAGATGAAAAGTGATGTAACAAAAGCAAGTAATAAAGGAGTAACTGGTATTGCATGGTAGAAAGATTAAAATAGAGAATGAGGAATCAATGTGGATCCTTTTCAATGAAGAGAGAGAGAGAGAGAGAGAGAGAGGTGTTGAAGCTCATGTCAGATCCATTTGGCCATGAAGTAACAATTGTCTCAGCTTAGAGAAAATTTGGGACTTGCTACCTGCGTGGCCATGTGGGGTCTCATTTGTATATGCGTAGAGTAGGGAATGAGGTGAGGTAGGAATACGTTGAAAACAAGATGAGCATAAATTTGAAGGACTTGGGGACTGGTCAGAAGGAAGGTGGAGGAATGCAATTCATGTAGGCTTTAGTGATGTTCATATAGGCCGAGTCTTGGCCTAGAGTACTTAGTTATCTGGATTCTTAGAAATTTCAATTTTGCTCTACTTCAACTCTTGGTTTAAAAATGCGCGCATAATGCGCTGTGATGCGCGATGCGCTGAAGAAAACGCATCAAAGGGTCTGATGCGTTGCGATTCCATGATGCGCTCGCATCACCTAGGCATCACACGATGCGTGCATCACTTATGCATTAGCGCATCATGTATGCTGCATTTTTGGGCTCCCTTTTTCAGTTTTTAGTTGTGCTTTTTAGTTGGGCTTCTTAGTTAAGTAAAATAGAACGTGAGACTGTGAGAGACCTAATAGAAGAAGCCGACATCGAAGAAGTAGAAGTCGCACTGTGAGAGACCTAGCATCGCATATCAATKAAAACGTGACGTGAGTTGTTGTCGATACTCGACAACCAGCAAAGAAGTAGAAAAYGAACTTTTTAAGATTCTAATGCCACTTTTTTAACTACTTTATGTTATAAATGAAGTATTTTGATAGGTAAGTATTTTTAAGGTAGAAATTGATATGTAGAATTAATTTATGAATATTTTGTGAATATCGGGCGCATCACGTGCGTGATGCGAGAGCATCAGCATCACGCATCACGCATCGGCTTCCAGGACCCTTAACGCATCGGACCGCATCGCGCTTTTTAAAACAAGCTTCAACTAGGTTTCAGCAAAGGCTTACAATATAATTAGATCTCTGAAAGAAATACTTATTTCTATATTGTGTAAAGAGTTGCTCTAGTTCATATGCTTATGATGCTATTTAATATAAAATCTCTTCTCTTCCGTTTTATGCTCAGACAATTATTGGTCATGACAACGGAGGTATCTCTTTCTTTTGGAGCTGGTCATATTGGAGCACTTTCTTGCTTACTTGGTAGGTCAGTCTGTATGCTGTTCTAATGTACTCTATTCTCAAGCTGTGTACATTGTGAGCTACTAATGAACACTATTACCCATTTATACCTGATCCCTTTATTAGATATCTTCATTTGCAGCCTGCATAAAGTCCTAAAAAGTATAAGCAAATGTCACCTAAAAGTCGTACTGAATGCTTATTTGTTAGGGTTGACTAAAGTTAAGCGTTATGTTGTGGATTTTATAACCAAGAGATTTGTTATCAGTTATCACAAAAATAAGTACTACGCTTGTGAAACTATACACTTATTTATATTGGTGTCCTTCACCAGTAATAAAGTTGTAATGGACCTGATATTGTTTCAACAGCGATTAGGACTCCATGTAGAGAACTGAAGATAAGAAATAATTGATATCAGATGCTACATTTGAAGAGTAATTTGGTTTCTTAACACTAACTTAAGAACAAATCAAATAGCATGGATATAAACTCCTCCTAAATTGCTACGACTATTGAATGCTGCAACATCAAAGTATGCAGCATTCTGCAACATAACTCAGCCCTGTTAGCACAGACCATATATAACTTTTTCAAGTTCAGAAGACACTCAAACTATGTATGATAAATCATATTTCCATGTATAAATCATATCAAGACATGGTACAACTTTGTGATCCTATAAGCTATGCAACACATGTTCTTATGTGCTTGCTAAGTTTTTCCCAACTTACTCTTGCATGATTAAAGTTAATGTTTCATATGTTCAACTCATTCCCGAGTCTCAGGTCTTGAAACAACTGAACACTTTACAACAATGACTAAGGGGCTGTTTACCAACAATAGCTGGTAAGCGTTGTCTGAAATAAGAGGTCTGATTAGAGTAAGCATCTCTGATTGGAGTAAGTGTTGTTTGTAAAAAAACTGTTTACCAAGTATTCTGGATTTGGTGCTGACTAAAAAAAAGGACCATTATAACCCTATATGTGATGAAGTGTTTAAACTAATGCAACTATTTATCAAATATTATGTATGATTAATTGTTGACATGGCAAAAATACAAATTTCATAATTAAAATATATTTAACTGGGAAAATAAATTGAATTTAAACATAATAATTGTCGCACAGATCTTAATTTGAAATATTAGACGATAATTGATTTGCAATATGATCACGCAAACTAGTCATATATTCACTATCTTGAGAACTCCATTGCATTTCATCGACTTCTGTTTCATTGCTTCCTTCATGTTGTTCTTCATTTGCGGTGAACATGGTGTTCTCATCGTATTCCATAAATAATTGGTCTTGGATATTGCATTTCCTTATAAAGTTATGAATCATGAAACAAGCAATCACCACATCTTTCTGTATTGAAAAAGGATAAGGAACCATTTGCTTCAGGATTGGAAATCTTGCTTTTAAGACACCATACGCACGCTCGATAACATTTCTAAGTTGTGCATGAGCATGATTGAACATTTCTTCTTTTGTTAATGCACGTCTACGTCGAAAATCTGCTAATCAATACCTCGTATTGCGATACGGAGTCATAAATCCACGGGTACAAGTATATGCGGCATCACAAAGATAATATTCATCTGTAATTACATCTAGAACTTAAAAATATGGATTAATAATATTCTTTTAATGTTAATAAAATGATACTTACTTGATGAAGGAAACGAAAATCCTGAAGTTGGGTTAAATGCAACTTCCCTCAAAACTCTTGAATCATGTGCAACGCCTTCCCATCCAGCCCATACAAACGTGAATATCATATTAATATCACAAATGGCTAAGACGTTTTGGTAGCATTCCCCTCTTCCTCTTCCTCTTCCTCTATACCTTGTTTGCTGATCACTAGGCACAACTGCATGTATCAGGGTTCCATCTAGTGCACCTATAGCCCCCTTTAAAAAACATCAACTATAAGAAACTTGTAAAAATATAAAAAACGTTTAGAAATTATCAAATCAATAACATAAATCATACCGAAAATATTTCTTTGAGGTGCCTAAATCTCTCTGATGTGTTTGATGTTCCATCAACCGATGTTGGCCCTACTACCTCTCTCGCGAATTCCATCATTCCTCTCAATACTTCATGAAAACAATTATGAATAGTCCGTGTAGAGTGTTGAAATCTACGTTTAACCATGCGAAAGCGTTCATTGTGAGTAACAATTGTCAAAAACATCGCCATCTTCTCTTCAACACTTATTTGCCTACTTGATTGCAACCAATTTTTTTGTTTAAAATGGTCGCATAGCATTATAAAGGCATCACGAGATAAACGCAATAATTCATGACATTGCATATTGGATCCACTTAATAATTCTTGTGTGTACGCATGTCCAGTGAGAACCGCAGTGTTATCTCTCACCCTTTCTGTTCGTGTTGAAGCTCTTCTTCTCAAATACCAATATACAATAACCACAATGAGAATAATATTCTCTTGAGCATTATGTATATCAGTAACTTATTTAATAAAAATTCTAACTGGTTGGCCGCTCACATATTCATGTCTTCCTTTTTGATATCTTAATTGTTGATTAGGTCTTTGTTATGTGCCTAGGATTATGAATCTTATTATAACAATTTTTTTCTTCCTTTTATCTGATCTCCAAGATGATGCTGCAGTTTTATGCAGTGAGTTGTCAAAAGCGGACCGACCAGCATAGCTGACATGTCATTGTTTTCGTATCTTGCTCCATAGTGCTTATTTAGTTGATGAATAGCTGTTCAAGTTTTCAAAAGTTCATGTATTTTCATACCCTTGATTCCTTGAATAATGATATTTATATATACTTTTTACTCTGAGCAGGCTAGTTGTGCCCTTGATTCAGGGGTATGAAGATGCTGGAGATTTTACAGTGAGAGAGAGACTAAAAACTAGCATCCACGTAAACTTAGTCTTCTATCTAATCTTGGGATTGATTGGGTTTATTGGACTTCTTGTTCTCATCATGATGCGAAAAGATTGGTTTGTTTCTTTCCTTGTACAATTTTTTTTATGCTTTTGAATTTTGATGCTTTTTTATTTTCTCTTCATATATCTCACATATGGATTTTCTATTGATAAATGCGAAGTTTGCATTTTAGCTCCTTCTGTTACAGTTAAAGTACACCGCTTCCATATTTTTGTGACATTCTTTATTAATGCAAGTATTACTTCGAGCAATATCCAGTGGATGGGCATGGGGAATCTTTATAACTTCTGTTAGAAGGTTGGCACAATGATTGCAATTTTAAAACTTAGTAATGTGAGGGTTGGTCTGACCATCATTTTCTTCCTTGAAGAAACCATGAGACTGGACCAATTTAAGCAGATAGGTTCATTACTACTTGTTCTACCTGTCATAAGAATTTCCATCTGAAAGCTGGGTCTCTAACTCTTCACGATGCCTTCTATCTTGTGCCCCGGAACATTTAGATTTTAAGGGCTATTGTTTAGCAATTTGGTCACTGATACTACAACTTCATTGCATGGAAGTTTCTATCTTCTCAAGTTTCGAAAACAAAAGTTGGCTCTTTACCTGCATGACTGTTTTCCCTCAATCAAACATTGAGCTGGTTGGTGATAAGTAAATAACCCTACTTACAATGATTGATGAAACCAACAACTTTCCCCATTATTAACCAGTTTCGAATCTTTACTACAGTCTACTGGATAATCTGAATTTGTCATACCATACGAAGGTTGAATGTTAATAAACAATTATAGAAGCTGAGGTACTTTAGGAGTGGAACTGTGGAACTTAGGATGTATGGTCACATGCTTTTAGCGGCTATAATTGTAACAGTGGATCTGATGAAGGATGGCTGTCATTATATGTAGTAGCTGACTACTTGTTACCATAATAGTGAAATTATTGAAGGAGGCTTGCATGACATTGTTGTTGAGGAGACAGAGAGAAGACTTCTTTCTGATGTCTATATCGAAATTACTTGATTGCTTTTGCAGACTAATAAGAACGGTTCCTCTTACCAGTAGGCAACCTGCTTCAAATTAGATGTCTTGAGAATACTGGTCATTAAGTGCATTATTTTAAATTGTGATGTTGAGATATTGCCATTCTTTCTTTATCTTTGGAGACCTGCTTGACTATAATATGTATGGCTAAAACAAAAATAACCTATTTAACTATTTTGAGAAAAATAGTACCCAAAAAGTGATGCAAGATCATGAGCATGTGTGGTAATAATAGCTAGTTGGCGTTTTAAGTAGTATAATTGTTTAATAGTATTTATAATGATTCCATTAGTCTTTTAACCTGATCTCTCAGCATGGGTGTCGTTATAACTTTTGGTCTATTTACAGGAGTGGAGGTGTATTGGGTCTAGCAATGGCATGCTCAAATACTTTTGGACTTGTTACTGGTGCATTCCTTCTTGGTTTTGGCTTAAGCGAAATTCCAAAGACCATTTGGAGGAATGCTGACTGGACCTCTCGCCAAAAGGTTCTTTCTCACAAAATTGCGAAAATGGCTGTGAAGCTTGATGAGGCTCATCAAGAGTTATCAAATGCCATTGCTGTAAGTACTTGTAGGATTTGTTTATTCTTTTCATGTCAACATTTTCCATGTCATAAGGTTTTTATCAGTCTAATTTATTTGGCTTGATCTTAAACTTTGTTACTTCATGGCTGGACTATGTTTACATGGTTACAGATCTAGCATTATAGTATGTCATATTTTAATTAACTAGTGAATGTGGGACAATTTGGTATGTTATTGTTGAGAAGCCACTCTGAAGGTGGAGTTAAGCTGCCCTAATCAGTCCTAAATTTTCCAAAGTTCCTTGAACGAGCAAAATTAAGGTCTTGTTCGTATGATTGTTTCCAATTTTTAGAAATCAAGAAACAACAGGTGATTTGTAATTAGAAAAAAATAATACCTGCCCTATCATTACAATCTTCTATCTTTAAAGCGTAATAATAGTTTTTTCCTTCTTAACTTAGTCTTTCAGTGGATTGGATATTCAGTTTAAATAGACTGTCTAAGATTCTTAAAATTAGCATTTGGGAAGTTACTTTGATCCTCTCGGTCAAAAGAGTAATACTAAAATGGAGTAAGCCACATGCATGGAGTGAGTACAAGAAAAACTAAGAGAACAGTCATTGCTGCTGTTATTGTCAAAAAGTCATGCTACATGCTGTTAAGGGCCGTTTCTTTCCTTTTCATTTGCATTAAGCCATGTCTTGATTAAGATGTCTTTTGGTTAAAGATAAGTCCCTATTTCTTCTGTGTGCTGAATTAACGATCTGAATGAGCAAAATGATCATTTTACCTCTTCGATGGATTATCTAAAATTAATAATTGCAAGTCGGGGGTCTTTGAGGAAATGCCCCCTGTCTCTTGAGACAGAGGAAAGGTCTGTATACATAATATCCCCAGACCCTACCTCCCGTGGTTTGTTTTGTTTGATTGAACACAATTCAATAAAAAAAGATCATTATGTTTATGAACTATAAAATATGACTCATAGACTCTAAACATTTAAATTATAATTCAACATTACATAGAATGATAGAATCAAGAACTATATTTTAAACTGAACTTGAAAAGAAAAGAAATTAAAACAAAACAAAACAAAACAAAAATTGAAATGAAAAGAAATTAAAACAAAACAAAACAAAAATTGAAATGAAAAGAAATTCAAACAGAACCAAAAAAGTTGGCAAGAAAAAAAATTTAATATGGAACAGGTGAACAAAAGGAAGAAATGTGGTTTATTACATAAAAAAGGCAAGGAGGGAGTGGTTACAAAATAAGCGAACCGGCTTCATGGTGGGCTTAACGGCTTAACCATTAAGCCATAAAGAAACAACCATGTATGGTTGAAAAAATGAACTCTCCATATCATTCAGTCCATTAAGCCAAAAAGAAGCAACCCTTAGTCATATTTGAATCTCTATATATATATATATATCGTTTGACTTTTACCCTTTGAAAGTTTATCCAAACTATGCTATTTATCATGTGTCATTGTTTGATTTATATCTTCTTAGTAGTCACTAGTTGCCTCATTCTCTTTTACATATTTGTAAAACTGTACCTAGCGTTGTCTCAAAGGGGTAGTAATCTTGTCCATGTTGCTTCTTTCCTTTGTTTTGAGTGAACCTGAAGACCATGAAACTATACATGATGTGCACCGTGGATAAGGTGATTATAGTTAAAGTGTAATAGATTTTATGTGATGAGTTTGTGCATGGAGGACGGGATTATGAGCCAGATGAATATTGGGCGCATTGTCACGAAAACATTATGTGCCCAGCTCAGAAGCAACTCAGGCCGGGGTGCACTATTCAACTGGATGATGAGATTCTCATCGTAGCAAGAAGGCAGAGAAATTATTGTACAGGAAATCAACCATGAGTTTGGATCGAGAGAAATAATTGTGAATGGAAGGCTTAGGTTTCTTTAGAAGAGAGTGATGATGGTGATGAACAATTCTTTATATATGTTTGAGATGATGAGAAGTGGCTGTAATAAAGATCATGACTAAGGGGATTATATGATTAGGTTGTTGAGGTCTTCACAGTCGATTTCATACAAGCAAGCACGAGACATGTAAAAATTTATAAACCAGAGACTAGGGTTTCTGTATTGAATTGAAGAGCTTAAATAATGAGTACATCGAGATCTCTTATTTATAGCCATAACTAACTGTGCTTTATTCCAGGAAAGATAAAACACCCAATCACCCCTAACTAACACCGATGCTCAACTGGTTATCCTAGAATTAAGGATTTCCAGCTAGACTAGAGACTTCTGATCTTCCACACTCCCCCTCATGCTAGGCTATGAATGTTGATCATACTCAGCTTGGACTGTAGCTCTTCGTACCCATGTTGTGGCAGGGCCTTTGTAAGGATATCTGCTGTCTGTTGCTTTGCAGAACTTCTCCCTAGTCTAACTTTTCTTTAATGAAGTGTCGCTCAAGTTCCACATGTTTAGTTCGTTCATGGTGCACAGGGTTCCTTGCGATATCAATCGCAACTTTGTTATCACAAAGTAGAGTTATTGGAGCATTGTTTGCTAAGTTGAGCTCTGTCAGGAGTCTTTTTAGCCATATTCCTTCACAGATTCCATGACATATAGCTCTAAATTCAGCCTCAGCGCTGCTTCAGGCTACAACAACTTGTTTTTTGCTTCTCCAGGTTACCAGGTTTCGGCAAACGTAGGAACAGTAACCTATAGTAGATCTCCTGTCAGTTCCTTTTGGCCCCAATTAGCGTCTGTGAAAACCTTTACTTGTTGGTCCATTGTCTTGCCAAAGAATAGTCCCCTTCCAGGGTTTTGTTTCAGGTACTGAAGAATTTGAAACACTGCTTCTTTGATGATCTTCTGTTGGTTGGTTCATGTACCTATTGACCATTACAAAGCTGATGTCAGGCGTGGTATGTGACAAGTAAATCAGTTTCCCAACCAATCTTTACTACCTTCATTTACCAGTTAGTTTGCCATCTTTTATTTGATACCTTTCTTATGGATCCATAGGTGTCGATGCTGGCTTGCAATCTAACATTTCTGTTTCTTTTAGAAGATGAATGGTAAACTTCCTTTGTGTTACAAAGATTCCCTTGTGGGAGCTTGCAACCTCAATTCAAGAAGGTATTTGAGTTTTCCCAGGTCTTTTACTTCAAACTCCTTTGCAAGCATATCCTTTAGATGTTTGAGCTCTTCCACACAATCACCTGTCAAAATTATGTCATCTACATACATGATCATGATGAATTTCTTCCTGTTTTGAACATCGGTTTGACATTGAGCAAATCCATGGTGTTTCTCAACTCGAGTTAGCCTCTCAAACCAAGCTCTAGGTGATTGTTTGATCCCGTAGAGTGAATTTTTCAGCCTACAAACTTTTCCAAAGGATTCTTTTGTAACCATTCCCCGTGGCACATCCATGTACATGTCTTCCTCTACTTTCCCATTAAGGAAGATATTCTTTATATCGAGTTGATGTAGTGGCCATTCTAAGTTTGCTGCAAGAGAGAGCAATAATACCCTTATAGAATTCAACTTTGCAATTGGTGCGAACGTTTCCCCATATTCAACTCCATATGCTTCTGTAAATCCTTTTGTCACCAGCCTTGCGTTGAATGGATTAATGGTTCCATTAGCATGGTACTTTACAGTGAAGACCCATTTACAACCAGCTGTTTGTTTTTCGGTAGGTTTGAATATTCCCAAGTGTTCTTTTTCAAGAGGGCATTCATTTCTTCATCAGACAAGTAAAGCAATATTAATGAAGCAATAAAAAAAACTTTATTTCCCGTTGTGGGTAAACGGGAAACCCGACTCTACGAACCCGAGGAAAGGCTGCACAGCAGTAGTAGGGGCGTTAAGACCGGCAACTACTGCCTTACATTCAGGATGTTGTAAACCTTCGTGTCATAAAATCACTGATGGGATGTGCTGTGCATGATCGTTTGCCTTTTCTTAATGCTATGGGAACATTAAGGTCGTCGGATTCATCACTAACCTTATTAGTTTTTGAAGGACTACATTCAGGTATATGAGAACTCGTACCTTCATGAGATTTCAGATTTTGCTCGGGGTTCGGATCAGCCTCATGATGGTGGTGTGTGTTTTCCTCTTCATCACCTTTTGATTTTTGGTCGTCTAGAATATACCAGCACTTCTTTCAATACTTCAGAAGAGACTGTATTTGGGGTGTGATTTGGTTCCATGGAAGCTGGAGGAGAGCAATGTACCTCAAACTGAGGAACAAAATGGTTTGGTTGGTTTGGGGCAACATTGGTTTGGAGTTTCATCCCAAATATGATATTCATGTGAATCTTTCTCCCCCGGAATAGGTAATTTGGGATAAAATGGTTGGTCTTCAAAGTATGTAATATCCATTGTGTAGACCTTTTTGTGACCGGAGAATAACATTTGTAACCACTTTGGTGTCTAGAATAACTTAGAAAGATGCACTTTGAGATTAAGGTCCAGTTTACTATAGTTTTGTGATGAATTATGAATAAAGGATGTGCATCCGGAGACTTTGAGAGGAACATCTGATAATAACCTAATGTGAGGATAGGTGATCATGAGAGTTTGGTGAGATGTTAGAAACTTAAGAACCCTAGATGGCATACGATTGATTAGATAAGTGGATGATAGGATAGCATCTCCCTAGAATAGAGACGGGACAAGAGATGAGCATAGATAAACTGAGATTCACATGAAGTAAAATATCCTTAAGATGAGCGTTGGCAAGGAGTCATTGTGTTAAAGAACGATGAAAGGTGTATCGAGGTTGTGGTCGGCTGTATTGTGCTTCAACTATTTCAATCATCATGTTTTATTATTTTGATGCATGAGAGGGTAGAGGCCAGAGGGATGCACTAGTATGACTTTACCCACTCTGATATTATATGAGTTAACAGTTGAAAAAGTCAACTGCAAGGATTGTTGTTGGCTAGGATTTCCACTTTTATCAGCAAATATGTAGAGCAAATATGTAGAAGGATGAAGATACAAATAGATGCAATGATGATAAACTGCTAGTAATGTAATTTTGAGTTCTTATACAATAGATGCTACATATAATGTATACATGCTAAATGTTGAAATAGAGTGATATCCATGGTGACATACTTGTCATCCTTCATAGATCTAAAAGCAAAATATTCAGGGAGCATGATGCTTTCTCTGTTTGTTTGCAACATTTCATGCATCATTAGTTCTTCAATCCTATAAGAGCAATTATCGTGCAAGGACATCTCTGTTAACTCTATACTTTTGTCTTTTTTGTGCTGTTTTTGGTTTTCTAACTTGTGTTTTTCTGGTTAATCTTTTAATGTTTGTCAGGTGGCCCAGGCTACATCTAAACAAATGTCCAAGCATGATCCATTGAGGCCCTACATGAATATTATTGACAACTTGTTAAATCAAATGGTATTTCTGCCTCTTGCATAACTGATATCATTAGATGGTCCTTGCTTACATGGTTCCTACTCTTTTTGTTTTTCAGTTACGTGAAGATCCATCTTTCAAACCACAAGGAGGTTGTTTAGGGGAAAATGATATGGATTATGACACTGATGAAAAATCTATGGCAACATTGAGACGTCATTTAAGGGGAGCTCGCGAGGAATATTATCGATATAAAAGGTAATACCCTATAAAAATATGTTAATTGCAGCGATGGTAATTCCCCTTGTGTGAATTTGTAACATCTTGCTCTCTGCTTGATATGATTGCTCATCATCTATTTAGTTCATATTTTCTAATTGCATGAATATCATAGATATATTTTTGTAGTTGCCATATTAGAGTTGACAACTTATGATCGTTCGTGTTCACATAGTGGGCATAAAGTCCCCACAGTGGCGGTGCAAGTGCATGCCGACACTTTGATTGCTTACAAGTAATAAAGTTGTAAAATACCGAGATCGTTTCCACAGGGGCTGGACTACTGAGATTCAGAGACTTTCATGAACTTCTCGATCGTGTTTCAGTTTGTGAATATAAGTTTGATTTTGTTGGTAAAAAGCTTTAAAAGACAAAAATAGTGGAATGAACTTATAGACTTAAGAATGGGCATGGGTATAAGTGTTCCTTAAGATAAAATCAACAATATAATGGTTAGAAACTTATGAGTTGTTTATAAAAATTCCAATCTTTCGAAAGTGAATATATAAACGGTCCCCATAAAGTTCCACAAAGTTCCTACGCTCACCACTTCGAAACTTGCCGATTTAGCTAAACAGGAAAAAAAAAAAATTCATACTCAAATCTATTTGTAATATGGATAACCATCGCTTAATCCTTAGCTAAATACATACAAAATTCGCATCTCTGTGTAATTATCAAAGACTCTCTCTCGAGTTCTTTGTGCATCAATTAAGCCGTATTTCGAATCCGCCCAACTCTGGGTCTAAGATTTAATATTAACACTTCAAAGTGATAACTTATCCACGTTGAGTTTAAGTCCGTCTTAATTGACAAAGTTTACGAAGTGGTAAAGAGTAAAAACACCCAAATATTGTATAAAAATCCTAAGTTAAAGTCACACCCACACCCACACCCACACCCACATCCACACCCACACCCATACAAGTAAATTAGCTCATAATAGACATAATAAATATAATACAAGACGGTAAATAAGCCTGAAATGTAACTTTCATTAAGATAAAACTAAACTCGCCACTGTGGGCAGCAAATTACAATCTTCAATACAAGAAAATAAAATGCTAAGCTAAAACTAAGAGAAGAAGAGAAGAACTTTAGTTGGTAATACTTCTAAGGGATGATTAAAGGGATGGATCTTCAAAGTGAACCCCAACGCCTCTTTATATAGGAGAGGAATGGATAAGGATGAAGCTTTTTATTCAAAGAAAATTAAGCACAAACAAACCTTAGGGAAAAGGCCATTTAACAACTACTTAAATATTCAAAAATACAACTTTACAAGCAACTCTCTTTGAACAAAATCTTCAAGCAAACATCCTCCAAAAAGTAGAAGACTAACAAAATTCGTAAACTTCCCACAGTGTGCAGTTGCCAGAAAGTGTTTCATCATTCTTTTTAAAACTTTTAGAATAAACAGGGAAAAACAAGGAAATTGGGTATTTAATAGATGCAAAAATTGAGGAAATAATTAAGATATAACTCTAAAAAATGAGAGTTATCACACCCCAAACTTGAGGTGTTACTTGTCCTCAAGTAACGAAATTGAAAGGAATAAGACAACTAAAAAGAACGGGAAGGAGCACAAAACTTACAGAGGGGCGTTGAAATCTCGTCAAGCTTAGATGATGTACGACTTCCTTTTTTGAACTTTGAGGTGTAAAAATTAATCGGTAGGGCTTTATCGGATTAATGTATATGGCTAAAAGAAAATTCACCCAAACTTGTCTGAAATAACAACATAATTTGAATGATTTCAATTTATCGCATCTTTTTGTTGTATTTTTTCTTTGACATTTCTAGAAACCTAAAATTTGATATTTCACTAGGGATCTTTGGGTTAAAGCTTTTTGCTTCATTTCTTTTTTGTGTCTTCCAATATTTTGAAGACAATTGATACATCTTGGAGCACACACACCCCCAAATTGAAGACAATTTTTTTAAAGCAACACCTTGGAGCACACCCCCCAAAACTTAAACCGTACAATGTCCGCATTGTAGAACCGGGTTAAAGTGTTTGGCTTGGTAACAAGGGAAAGTGTTTCTGTCAAAATGAAAAGACGGCCTACGTCTTTTTAATTCTTGCAAACCCAAAAGAACTCATCAAAGAAATCGTACTTGCAAAATAATGATCATGCTAACGAGGCCAAAAAAATATCAACGCCCAATATTTACTAACAAAAGATCATAGTAGTGAGCAACAAAAATATAGAGCAAAGGATCAACCACGTTATATGAACACAAAAGAGGTGGTTGGAAAAAGTAGCAAATACCCACAAAAGCAACATTAAAGCTTCAAAAACAATTATCAAACACCGAGGGTGAAATTAATCCAATTTACCCATATCACCTCGACTGCCTGAAGTATGCCCCGTAGCATTGGAAGTCGAAGTCCGACAAATTTTAGGAAGCCGAACTTGTAGAGGACAAAGACCTGCTGGGAAACGTGGCCAATCGGCAACCATCATCACATTCTTGGCATATAAAAACTTGTTTACAACTCGGTTCCGAACGTGCTTGTATGTCCAGAATTTTTCCGAACAAGCGGTCAAGCCAGCAACTGTCTTCAACTTTGGTGATCCGCTCGGTGATTTGATTCAAAGCTTTAGCAATCGCTCCCATCTTTTGATTGCATTCTTCCCATTGGCTAGCCATTAAAGTGAGCCAAACTTCGAAACCGTACCGGGTAGCTGAAGGTGGTATCGGAGGAATCTCGAAAGTAGCGGGAGGGACAACCGCGAATGGTTAAGAAGCAGGAACTGTAGTGTCACCGGGCAGCCGGGGGCTGTTTTCAGCAGGTCCAAAAGTGGTTTGTGGGCCAGTAGCATCATCCACCAAATCATCGTTCTCGTTCGTTGGTTTGTGCATTCTATTGACAGTTCCTTGGTCAAGTGAGAAATGACTGAAGGAAATCACGTCATGCTTAGAGGCTGGTACTTTTGCGGCTGTTAGTAACCTCGTAATCAATCCTGGAAAAATCAAACGAGAACTAGCACGCACCGTTGTGGTTAGTATGGTGGAATAGTCAAGTGCACCCACTTCAACTCGTAGCTCCTTGATAATGCAATAAACCAGAATGCATTTTGCCCGCGATAAAGTACGGTCATGCATGGATGGCATGATGTTATGCCGAACAAATTGAAACCATAATGCAGCCTCTAAAGTCAAGTGGCCCGACATGAGGATCTTCCGCTGGTTGTCATATGACCGGCCGTGACCGGGCAAAGTAAGTGCCTTGGCAATGTCATCCTCGGGCACGTCCATACCACCATCAATGAATTGCCGATACGAACATATAAAAGGGGCAGTGAGTCTTGAGCACCGAATTAAGCTTCGGGGCTGTCCAGTTGACTCTTGTTCCTCGAATGACAACAATGTCATTTTTGGAACTTCCAATTGCGGTATAAAATTCCTTTACTAGAATATTTTAGAGAAAGTTGTAAAACCGTGTAAAGGCATTCCATACTTGACCACGGAATTGTTAATAGAATGCACAAACCAACGAACAAGAACGATGATTTGGTGGATGATGCTACTGGCCTGCAAACCACTTTTGGTCCTGCTGAAAACAGCCCCCGGCTGCCCGATGACACTACAGTTCCTGCTTCTAAGCCATCCACGGTTGTCCTTCCCGCTACTTTCAAGATTCCTCCGATACCACCTTTGGCTACCGGGTACGATTCCGAAGTTTGGCTCTCTTTAATGGCTGGCCAATTGGAAGAATGACAACAATGTCATTTTTTGGAACTCCCAATTGATTTCTATTCCGTGTAAAATTAACGAGACTTTAGTAAAGGAATTTTATGCCGCAATTGGGAGTTCCAAAAATGACATTGTTGTCATTCGAGGAACAAGAATCAACTGGACAGCCTCGAAGTTTAATTCGGTGCTCGGACTCGCTGCCCCATTTATATGTTCGTATCGGCAATTCATTGATGGTGGTATGGACGTGCACGAGGATGACATTGCCAAGGCACTTACTTTGCCCAGTCACGGCTGGTCATATGACAACGAGCGAACATCCTCATGTTGGGCCACTTGACTTTAGAGGCTACATTATGGTTTCAATTTGTTCGGCATAACATCATGCCATCCATGCATGACCGTACTTTATCGCGGGCTATGCTGTTACTGCGGTCAAAATACAAAATATCGGTTAGGACCGATATTCGATATTTCGGTTATATCGATGATATATCGGTCCAAAATAGCTGTTAATATAATATTTCTTAGAATTATATATATATATATATATATATTATGTTTGCATCCATAATCATATCATATGCATTAACTAGAGTTTAGAAATATAGTTTCAAAACTAAAACATCACATAAACAAGTCTCACAAAACAAAATAGGAAAAGTGTTCAAAAACGAGCTAATCACAAACAATAAGCGTGAACTGTGAAAGAACCGAGAAGAGAAGAAGCRTGAACTGTGAAGAACCGAGAAGAGAAGAAGCGTGAGACTTAATATATGTGTTGACTGGTTGACCAAATAAAGAGGCCCAAAAAACTAAGCCCGACATGTAATAAAAAAGCCCAAACATTTGTCTTATAGAAAATCGGTATATAAGACCGATTTTTCCATCAAAATATCGGTGAAATTGATACGACATGCTATTTTTTCCATTCATTCCCTTCAGTCTTCGCACGACATGCGCACTTGCTCACGCAAGCTTTTGCCAGAATATCGGTAAATATCGGCGATATTATCGGAACCGATATTTTGACCGATATTTCACCACCGATGTTTTTCTAGAGTCCGATATCCGATATATCATCGATATATCGCGATTTTAACAGCATAGATCGCGGGCAAAATGCATTATGGTTTATTGCATTATCAAGGAGCTACCACTTGATGTGGGTGCACTTGCCTATTCCACCATACCAACCAGAACGGTGCGCGTTAGTTCTCGTTTGATTTTTCCAGGATTGATTACGAGGTTACTAACAACCGCAAAAGTACCAGCCTCTGAGCATGACGTGATTTCCTTCAGTCATTCCTTACTTGACCAAGGAACTGTTAATAGAATGCACAAACCAACGAACGAGAACGATGATTTGGTGGATGATGCTACTGGCCCGCAAACCACTTTTGGACCTGCTAAAAACAGCCCCCGGCTGCCCGATGACACTACAGTTCCTGCTTCTAAACCATCCGTGGTTGTTCCTCCCGCTACTTTCGAGATTCCTCCGATACCACCTTCGGCTACTGGGTACGGTTCCGAAGTTTGGCTCTCTTTAATGGCTGGCCAATGGGAAGAATGCAATCAAAAGATGGGAGCGATTGCTGAAGCTTTGAATCAAATCACCGAGCGGATCACCAAAGTTGAAGACAGAGTTGCTGGCTTGATCGCTTGTTCGGAAAAATCCTGGACATACACGCGCGATCGGAACCGAGTTGTAAACAAGTTTTTATATGCGAAGAATGTGATGATGGCTGCCGATTTGCCACGTTTGCCACGAGGTCTTTGTCTTCCACAAGTTCGGCTTCCTAAAATTCGTCGGACTTCGACTTCAGATGCTACGGGGCAGACTTCGAGCAGTCGAGGTGATATGGGTAAATCGGATTAATTTCATCCTCGGTGTTTCATCATTGTTTTTGAAACTTTAATGTTGCTTTTGTGGGTATTTGCTACTTTTTCCAACCACGTTGATAATATTCCATTTTATGAAAGTCGGTGAATACTAGAGCCAGTGAAACGGTAGCTACTAAAGCGTAAACTGCTCGTTTTTCCTTCCCCGCGAGTATAGCATGTCTTTTGTGTTCATATAACGCGGTTGTTGATGCTTTGCTCTATATTTTTGTTGCTCGCTACTATTATCTTTTGTTAGTAAATATTGGGCATTGATATATTTGTGGTCTCGTTAGCATGATCATTATTTTGCAGGTACGATTTCTTTGAGTTCTTTTGGGGTTTGCAAAAATTAAAAAGACGAAGGCCGTCTTTCATTTTGGCCGAAACACTTTCCCTTGTTACCAAGCCAAACACTTTAACCCGGTTATCCAATACGGACGTTGTATGGTTTAAGTTTGGGGGAGTATGTGCTCCAAAGTGTTATTAGAAAAATTGTTGTACCAAATGTCTTCGAAAAATTGGAAGACAAAAAAAATAAAATAAAGCAAAATGCTTTAACCCAAAGATCTATAGTGAAAAATCAAAATTTTGAATTTCTAGAAAATGTCAAAAATACAACAAAAAGATGCGATAAATTGAAATCATTCAAGCCATGTTGTTATTTTATACAAGTGTGGGGGAATTTTTTTAGCCAAATACACCAACCCGATAAAGCCCTACTGATTAATTTTTGCACCTCGAAGATCAAAGAAAGGAAGTCGTACACCATCTGAGCTTGACGAGATTTTAACGGTCTGGTTCCAAAGATCTATAGTGAAAAATCAAATTGAGTTTCTAGAAAATGTCAAAAATACAACAAA
This sequence comes from Cynara cardunculus var. scolymus, assembly GCF_001531365.2. Lineage (NCBI taxonomy): Eukaryota > Viridiplantae > Streptophyta > Magnoliopsida > Asterales > Asteraceae > Cynara > Cynara cardunculus. The sequence continues at coordinate 19,726,977 of NC_037532.1, read as the reverse complement.
AAGATGCGATAAATTGAAATCATTCAAGCCATGTTGTTTAGGGAATTTTTTTAGCCAAATACACCGACCCGATAAAGCCCTACCGATTAATTTTTGAGCCTCAAAGATCAAAGAAAGGAAGTCTACACCATCTGAGCTTGACGAGATTTTAACGGTCCGGTTTGGGCAGTTTAACCCCCCAAACCACAAACCAAACCTTGATGACCGTTTAGAAATTTTTTCAAACCGAGCGGTTTGGGAGCAAGTGACCAAACTGGTCAAATTGAACCACAAAAACGAGGTATGGTCTGAATGGTTTTAGCGGTTTGGATCTATATAGGCTTTAAACTAGAAAAACATAAAATCTATCTCCAAAATGGAAATTCTACCAATATAACATTATTAAAAAAACTATACCAAATTATAAAACGAAACATCTATCTTCGAAATTAAAAAAAAACATTGACCAAGTTGAAAAAAGTTAAACAAGAACACCAACAATAGTTGGAATTTTGGACAAATATTGGGCAAGTCGAAAGACGTTTTGGAAATTTTGATTTTGATTTTGATTTTTAATGGATTTCGAAATTTTGCCAAATTAGGAAATGCGGACACTTGAGAAATGAAAACTGAAAACCTAATTAGTTGGACAATCCCTTTTTTAGTTGGACCATAAAAGTTGAGCATACTAGATCCAAATCACTCAAAAAATGTTCAAACCGCAGATCACACCGGACCGAGTGTTTTGGCACCAGACCGCTCACACCGCCAAAAACGGTTCGGTTTGACTTGGTTTGACTGGTTTGAACGATTCGACAATTTTTTTGAACACCCCTACTTACCCTGTTAATGCTTACTAACTAAGAAACGTTTACCACCAATCTGTTTTGATGTCCAAGAATGTTACCCGATAAGGTAAGTGAGGGTGGTGGGTTTTGCCGGTAAGCGCTTGGTAAACAACAACTTACTGCTACTCGAGCACAAACCATCAACAAAGTGGTGTCCAAGTGTCCAACCATTAAGTCATTAACAAAGTGGTGTCAATCCAAACGTTAACATCACTTATAGAAAACACAAAACAGGGACCATGGTCTTATATCGAATCACAATTCTGACAGCTATTTCAGATTTTTATCTCCGTGATGTTGTGTATGTTTGGATTAGCTTTATATTACCGAATCTGATTCTGAATTTGAGCCGGAAGCCTCTTTAATTTTCGGAGAAGTTGAATAACAACTTTTGGAAAATTGTTGTTCCAAGAGTATAATGCAGAAGATGTGAAAATGATCAGTTTATCGAAGTGTTAATGTCAATTAGAAGTAAGAGTAACTATATTTGTAAGTTGCTATACATGGTCCTCCTTAGTCCTTATGTGTACAACGTGTCAATGGAGTGGATAAAGGTGATCGCCCACATGAAAAGGTTGGCAAAATAGCTAACTTTTTCGTCAAGTGTTTTATGTGATTATAAAGTTCCTTCTAGTCGGAGTTACTTGAGTTATGGATGCTGTTGAGGCTGTACAACCATACATCACATAACATGATGAATGACATTTAAAACAGTGAAACATCTGAGTTTGTGATGGCTTGGCAATAATTAATGTAACAGGAGGAAATTTAAGTAAAAAATATAGCTGTGGTAGCAACATTGGGACACATTATTGATCAAGTGGCACAAAAATACAGATTATACTCTTTGATGGTGAGCAAAATACCAAGGGTATTCTGTTTTCAACGCTTATATGCTTTTTTATTATTTGTAATATTTTGGTAATTTTATTATTTGGGAATTTTTTTTTCATATAATGAGATCTTGGCACAAACATGTTATGAAGTCAAACAAGTATTAAATGAAACTAAAATGAATTAATATGTTCTAAGCTTTCTCTTAGCCGGTTGATTATATTAGTTAGAGATAATTACGATTATATTAGTTAGAGATAATTACGATTATATTAGTTAGAGATAATTACGGATTTGATTTATATTTATCATTAATTATAGCCGATAGGGTTTCTTTGTACATACCCTATATATAGGGATTTTCTGTTAATGATGAAGGTATCGAGTTTTGCAAACTTTTACTTTCATGCTTGTGTACTTGATAATCAGGCTCCATAGATTTTGTATTTTAATCACATTATTTGTTTACTAGTTAACACCATGATCTTTTTTGGATGGTTGAACTACATTCCGGCCTGGTTAGTAGATCTTCCAACATCGTTGTATAAGAACTACGAGCTCTTCTTATTGAACTTGTTCACATCTCATACATGGGTACTCTTTTGAGGATTAACTTACGGCTATATATAGGACGTAACTGCAATCTATGTCCTTACCATTAGAATGGCACCATTAATCTAATAAGGAAGTACTTGTATTCTTCTATTTTTTGCAGTGAGTATTTGACATATGTCATGGAAGCCCTCAAGTTAGAAGACACGATAAAGAATTATAATCAACGCAATGAGACAGGGTGGTATGTCCTAAAACTCATGCATTATTCTTTGTTTTCCATTTAAATTACTTCTGGATTAGTGCAGGGCAAAGTAGGGCAAAGTAGTTACCCTGCTCATTTATTGCTTTTAGTAACTCCATCATGACCTTCTGAGTGAATGTGCATTTCATGCTCGTATAATTTGTATGAATCTACTATTTCATTACCATATAAATGGTAAAGAAACCAACTATAATAGCTATATCTACACCTTGGTAATCAAAATATTTGTGACAATCATCACTTGCTCTTTGAACCACTGACACATCATAATTTGTATGAATCTAATATTTGTTGGATCACATATATTTTTTGCTTTAGGTATAGATGAGCCCACAAAGACATCCTTGATGATATAGCATGGTGTATGCCTTTTGATGATATTCTATTGATTGATGAGAGTAGTGTCAGTGACTTGATTTCTGTTTTGAATCCTCATGTGGCATTAGTGTCAAGACCATGCTAGATAGTGGTTATAAAGAATAAAAGAACAATAAGTGATAGCAATTATACTTGGTGTTTCACTCTAATTAGTTTTTCAACTCCCAACTATTGGATCTTAGCATTTAGATGCTAGAAATGAGGAATGCATCCCCTTTTAGGCTTAGGCCCCTTCCAATAGACAATCTAGACAAGAAACGGTCTATGTTTTACCCAAGGTACTAAATGGTGTGAGGCCAGGTGTGAAGTGGCGGCGAGGCAAAATCTCAAGAATTAGGAGCCAATACAAGGCCATAACGTTTTTCAAGATGTGACTTAAGATGGCAAGTCCGTATATATACATATATGTTTTCTAATGTTACTCAATGATATCTGACAACTTAAATTAATATGAAAAAGAAAAATCATATATTGATATCATTATTAGCCTTTGCTTTCATGAGCCTTTGTTCATCTAAACAGTGAATATAACAATTGGAAAGCCAATGCATAGACACACACATTACTGTCCATGTTTTAACCTAAAATGCTCCAACAAGCTTTCCTATATGTGAGATAGCAAAAAGTTACTTCACATTTGCAAGTTACTATAAAAAGTGAGACTAAATAGGCAAAACACAAATGCAAATTTCAGAATACACTGCAGATTATTGGTGGTATACTGTCAAAACACATACACAATTGTTGTTCTAAGAATATTCTATATCAAGATATAAAAATAATGCTTAACATATTGTGCTTCTTCCTGAACCTTACTGAAGAAACAACCGAAAACTAGTTGAACATAAGCTAATTGAGCCCCTATTATCCTTATAGAGAAATCATTGAGCACCATCAAGCTCCATCTCATTACAGATTTTTTACCCACAGAAAGAGAGAGAGAGAGAGAGAGAGAGGGAGAGAGAGAGGGATAATGTAGCTATCTTTGAGCTTGGGTGATGCTCCAAAGCTGTTTTCCTTGTTGGATCATCATATTTGATCACAACAGCTGAAGATGAAGGATTTCGGTTTTGGTTTCGTCTTGAAGATTTTCTCTTACTTTTGTTCTTTGTCATTTCGATTCGCGTTTCATCTTCAATTATCCCGCTGAGTATTTTTCACATTAAATTGTTGGAGGTTTTTCTTTTGGTGGCTGTCATAGGTTTGGGGGAGAGAGTATTAAAACAAAATTTCCCTTTGTTAATAGTTGAACATTGGAGCATATATTGATATATGGGGGGTACTTAAGCGTAGAAACTCAAATTTCCCTTTATTATCCGAAGTTGGAGGTGTACTAATTGCGAATAAATAGAGGACACAAAATGGACTATCATTTGTGCTAATTAGGAGCATAGATGTGGTAAGCATGTCCAAATAAGCTGTTAGGATGGAAATTCTTCCATTTTTTTGGATGAGAGACCATAATAATGTCAGTCATATGATGAGTGTGGGGTTGATGAATTGATGGTTTGAAGAATAATGTAATAGAAAAGTTCCATTACTGTTAAAAGCTAAGTTCTATATGGCAGAAGTAAAACCTGCTAAATATGTGCATAGAAGAAATGCAGCTGTGATGTGGTTAAGGTGTTGGATACTCTGTTTATCAACAACAAATTCTATCGTCATCGGAAATTCATGGTCAGATACAGTGGACATACAAAGGATTTCCTTATGATATTTTTTTGTTCTTGAACTCTTTATGAGACATGAGATATTGTCAATGCCTTTCAAGAAGAAAAAAGTCCCAGCATAAATGTCAAAATGATTATTAATACGGATAATGGCGAGCATATAAGCGAGTGATTAAGTTGAGTCTACCTTTGTTGCTTTAACTATGAATGAGAATGAAGGAAATATAAGATGATAGACAATGGTGTATGTTTTTTGGGCATGATATGGGGTTAGATTGATGAGAGTAGGTGACATGTTGGTGGGATAAAATGGAGTGCAACTTCAGCTATAATGAAAACATTTAATTTTCTCTAATATTACAGTTTTGTTTATCTTTGTTCTTCTTTTAACCATTCGGTATATCTTTAATGCATAACTTTTTCATAGTAAATGATCGTGATTATTCCAGTAAAGTACCTGAGTAACACCAAGGAGATCCATGTTTACAAGTTTTTACTTAATTTAAGTTTTTGCTTGAATTGAGTAGAAGATTGTAAATTCTGATCAACTTTTAAAGTCATTGTTAAGATGGCCTTTTCATTTTATCAGGGCTAGTAGAGTTGGCCAAGGAATTAAAATATTAAAATAAATATATAATTAAAGAATGCAAGAAAAGTAAGGGTAAGATGGCTTCAAATTTTGTAGCTGCTCGTGTTGCATGTAAAGAATACATGCAAATTACCATGCTAAGATGAGAAATATTTTTAAAGTAAGGAAGTGCAGGTCTTAAGGTTTGTCAGTTGTTATCTGAAAGGTTAGAAGTTTAGTGCATTAAAGTTATGGTCCTGTATACTCCTCATGTTATGATAAAGTAACTATTAAAACATTAAGAGAAATGCAAGATAGAAGTATTGACCTTCTCTCTACCGCTAGTCTTTTGCTTGGTTTTCCATCAGGAAAGATGTTGGCTTGATGTAGCGGCTTCACTTCATTCCGAACCAACGAGACATTTTGGTTGCTGAGTTCAAGTGATGCCTCAACCAAGGTTTTAAAGAATGGAAACGAGCCTCGAGGCATAAGTTATGTGAGGCGTGAGCCCCACAAAAATAAAACAACAAATTCATAAATCCATAACACTTGACAAAAAAACATAATTTCATATTTCCATACCAAATAAGCAAACTAGAAAGCCCACAATTCAATAAACCTAATAACTCTAAGTCTCAAGGCAGGAAACATAGACTGTATAGCTACACCGTTATCTCCATAGTCATTATTATCTATTCTCTCAAATTACTTAGATTAACTAACTAAAAAACATATAGAAAATCAATTAAGAAATAAAAAAAAAAAAAAAAAAAAAAAACGAATATAAAAGTTAATAAATATAATAATATAATATATTTATAGTAAAAACATATAAAAGTTACTAAAAAAACGAATACAAAACTTATTAAATATATATTAGATATCTATAATAAAAGCATATAAAAGATTAATCAAAAAATTAAAAAACACAATAATACAAATACAAAAGTTATTAATTGTATATAAAAATATTAATGTAGTAAAATATATAAAAGACATCAGAAAATAAAAATAAAAATAGAACAGCTATTAACTAAATATAATAATATATTATGTCTAATAGTTAAAACATATCAAAAGTAATTAGCATATTGAAAAAGAGAAGGGTATAAGGTGATAGAAAGAAGCGTCGTGCTATTTCGACTATTTCGACTCACTTTTAGTGTTTTATCCTATTATTACCAGTCGGACGCCTCTCCAATGCCCACCGTCTCACGGCCTTTGCCCACGTCTCAATCAACTGACGCCTACGAGTCAACCAGCCCTTAAGAGCGCCGCCTCGTACGTTTTTTGGACACGCCTTAAGGCGTACGCCTCCCACGTTTTTTAAAACCATGGCCTCGACCATTGATTGCGGAACTTTCGTGATGCTTTGTTATGAAAGCCAACGGAGTCTGTACTGTAGAAGTATCCTGATATGTACAGTTCATCATTTGAAAAACTAAGGTGGATGCAAATATCTACTTGTTACTTGGACAACAGTTTTCCAGCTTTGGACTGAATCGAGAGGCAAAACCTTTCTTCATGATAATTATCAAAAGGAAAAAATGGACTGAATTGTTCTAACTTTTATAACAAGTTGTAGAATTTCCAATCAATCAATAAGAAACATGGAAGGAATTGCTTTAGTTAATGGAGGCTACTCTTACCTTCAATATTTCCTTCCTATGTGTTTATACATGGATGCTAGCTTTAGTATTAGCGAACTTTCTTTAGATGATCCCTTATTATCTCTTCAGAATTTGCTACACCATTTGACTAACCTCTTATCTGTCTTGTGCTGTCAAAGCTCTAGCATTTGCAGATGATCTATTCTTTGCTTATGCATGAGCTGCTTTTTAAGACCCTAACATATTACCATCCATCAATTCATCACATGAGTTTATGCATGCTAATATTACATAGAACCAAAGATAACAATTCTTACTTGTTAGTATGAAATCAATGATCATATTGCATCGAAGAAGAACAAGGAAAAGAAGGGAAGTGGCTACATGGCTTTAGAGTTATGATCTTAGCATTCCTGCAAGGCTAAGCATATCCCATCAATGGCATTCATGGGTTATATTACTATAATGTTATCTTTTGGGAGGAAAAAGCCTAGCCTAACTGGAATGCAAGGTGGTTTTGGGTCAGCAAAGTGGTTTTTAAAGGATTGGAATTTGTCAAAGGAATTTGAATGGAATTGAGGGTGTGTTTGGTATCCAGACAGGATGGGACGAACAAGATAGGATGGAACAGGACAAAATAGGATAGAACAACTGTTCAGCCTTTGGTAAGACGGAACTGGACTGGACATAACATATAAAAGAACCAATTTACCCCTAATGAGTTGTTTATATATTTTGATTAATTATGTAATTTATTAAATTATTATAAAATAAATATTCTATATACAAAATATATCATTAGAAAATTTTCATCAAGGCGATTAAAATGACACCAAAATAAAAACTTTATGTAGTTTTCAATTTTTATTTTCTACCTTTTCTATATATTTATAGGTAGGATGAGAGAGAAAGAAGAGAAGGAAAAACGACTTTTCAAAAAGATGTGCAATAATGAAAAAGTTTGCATGTCATTACCCTGTGATTGGGCGGAATAGTAATGTGATACAAAATGAACAGATTGGGGGAAAATTGGGTAATCGGCTGTTGGAAAAAAATAATCGATGGAACAGAAACTACAAGTAATTGGAATGAAGAAGAAAACTTACTATCCAGAAGGATCCCAGGGAGAGAGTCCCTTCTCTAAACGTAGAGCCAAGGCAAGGGTTATTATCAGCATGCCCCTCATGGAGGAAGGCATTAGCTTATTTAAACTATCATAGGTAACAAACTCTTAGTGGGCCTTGGGCCTCCTGGAATATACTTTCCACACATTGGGCTTAAGTCCACTAGTTGGGTCAAGACTAGGATCATTCTCATTCGTATCATAATGGACCGCGTGTGTCAGAAGGACGCGCGCGTAACAAGAGTTCATGATTCAAAAACTTTAATGACGTCATAAAAATATGACCGTTCATTATCATTTTCTTTTATAAGATCACTGAGTAAAGAAAGAATCCAGTGATAATTTTAAGATTCTTTTAAAACACAAGGATCACTGAATAAGAAAGTTCAGTGATAGTTTTAAAAGAAAAAAAACATATCTTATAAGTAAGATACATTTGCTGAAAAATTTCAGTGATAGAGAAACACTGAATCATTTCATCTTTTAAAACATTTTAATCACTGAATAGGAAAAATTCAACAATAGTTTTGTTTTAAGAAAAGACAAGTATAGAGATATACTTGCTCAAGAGTTCAGTGATAAAAGTAAACACTGAAGCATCTCTTTTAAAACATTTTGATCACTGAATAAGAAAGTTCAATGATGGTTTTAAGATTTTAGAAAGGAAGATAAGTATACATACCTTAGAGAGAAAGATGCATTTACTCAAGAGTTCAGTGATAGAATAAGAACACTGAATCATTTCACTTATTTATTACTGAGTATTGCTTAGAGCTGAAGGAATTAATCCTCATCGTTCAGCATTCCAAGTCGTTGATTAAGATGTTAAATCTTTTCTCATCAAGAGGCTTTGTAAAAAGGTCAGCGAGTTGGTACTCAGTAGGTACGAAGTGAAGCTCAATATCACCATTCATAACATGATCTCTGATAAAATGATATCTGATCTCAATATGTTTGGCCTTGGATTGAAGAACAAGATTGTTTGCAATTGCAATGGCACTAGTGCTATCACAATAAATAGAGATCTTTGAGAGCTGAAGATCATAATTGCCAAGTTGATTTTTCATCCAAAGGATTTGGGCACAACAACTTCCAGCGGCTACATATTCAGCTTCAGTAGTTGATGTGGACACTAAGTTTTTCTTTTTACTTGTCCAACTCACCAACTTTCCACCAAGAAGCTGACAGCCTCCGGTGGTGCTTTTCCTATCAAACTTACAACCTGCAAAATCACTATATGCATAATCGATTAGGTCGAAACCTGAGTCTTTGGGATACCAAAGGCCCAGATTAGGAGTACCCTTCAGGTATCTGAATATCGTTTTACAACAATCAGATGGGATTTCTTGGGTTCAGACTGATATCTTGCACATAGACAAGTAGAATACATGATATCAGGTCGGCTAGCTATGAGATACAACAAGGAGCCGATCATTTCTCTGTAAGCGGTAATGTTTACAGGCTTTCCATTTGGATCCTTGTTCAGTGAGAGAGGAGGAGCCATAGGAGTCTTTATAGATGAATTGTTGGTTAAGTCGAAGTTTTTCAACATATCCCTAACATACTTACTCTTATTGATAAAAATGCCTTTATCAGATTGCTTAATCTGAAGACCTCGAAAATGTCAATTCTCCCACAATTCTCTCATCATGCTCATCTGATATTCTTTCTTCATGCGTACAGAGAAGCGAAAACAGAAAGAGGAATTAGTGGAACCAAATATAATATCATCAACATAAATTTGCACTAGAATGATATGACCCTCGACTTTCCTAAGAAATAGGGTCTGGTCAATCTTTCCACGGACAAATTTCTCAGAGATGAGAAATGAAGAAAGGGTGTCATACCAGACACGATGGGTTGTTTTAACCTATAAAGAGCTTTATCCAATCGATAGACGTGATTAGGATATTTGGGGTCAGAGAACCCTGAAGGTTGTTTAACATAAACTTCCTCCTGAAGTTTTCCATTTAGAAAAGCGCTATTTACATTCATTTTTTAGACTTTAAAGTCTCTATGGGTAGGGATGGCAACGGGGCGGGGATGGGGCGGGGTTTGTAATCCCCGGCCCCGGCCCCGGTTTGTGTACAGAGTCCCCGGCCCCGGCCCCGTCCCCGGTCAACTTTCGGTCAACCCCCGGTCAACCCCCGGTTGGGATACCATCAGGAATTCAAAGTCGAATCTTTGAAGTGGTTGTATCATACATCAGGAAAACTTGTATGCGAATTCCAGACAAATAATGAAATAAGTAACTAGAAACTAGAAAGACATGGAAAAATTGGCAATTGGGTTTACTCACTGTCGAGTGTTGTCGAGTGCCGCCTCCCGCCTGCAACCTGCTGGAGTGGTGACTGGTGGTGCCTGGTGTCAAGGGGAAGGGGTAACAGACTAACAGCAGAGTAGCCGCGAAGGGCGTAGGCGAAGGGTGAAGGGCGAACTGGCGAAGGGCGTTGGTGAAGCTGAAGGCGATGGCGTAACAGCAGAGTAGTCGCTGCCGGCGGTGTGCTGTCTGTGGACTCAGGACTGTGTCTGTCGCCTGTGACCGGTGTCGCCTGTGACCTGTAGTGTGGACYGTGGAGTAGACGAGTAGTAGAGGTATTACGTATTACGGTATTAGGTATGAGGAATTGAGGATTGTCTTGATTGAGGTCTGAGAGGTGAGAGGATGAGACGATGAGTATGGACTATGGAGTATTGGATTGAAGATGACTTTGAGTAATGTCCAGTCCAAAAAGCCCAAACCCAAATAATTAAAGTCTGAAACATATGCATAATCAAAGCCCAAACTAGTAATTTTAGCATTTATTTATATACCGGGTACGGGGCGGGTCGGGGGATACAATACCCGGCCCCGGCCCCAACCCCGGTTTGCCTCTACCGGGGATCCCCGGCCCCGGCCCCGGTCCCGGTCCCCGTTTTAGCGGGGATTCCCCGTCCCCGTCCGGGTCGGGTGAACCGGGTTCCCCACCGGGTCGGGCCAAATCACCATCCCTATCTATGGGCAAAATAGGCTAGGAAGAGTTGAATAGCTTCGAGTCTAGCCGCTCGTGCAAAGGTTTCATCATAATCGATTCCTTCTTCTTGCGTGTATCGCTGAGCACCAAGACGAGTCTTGTTTCGGGTTACACTTCCTTGTTCATCTAACTTATTGCGATAAACCCACTTGGTGCCTATCACAGTTTTGTCAGATGGATGCGGGACAAGGTACCATACTTTATTCTTATCAAACTCAATGAATAAAATTTTTAAAATGAATAAAATTTTGAAGAGGAAGGTGTATTTGATGTTTTGGAAGAGAATTAAGTTTTATTTCGAGGTTAGATTGGTAAAACATAAGTTTGTTTCACCTTGTTCCATGGGGTGGGGGTGGAACGCGCCTTTTCCACTATGTTCCACATACAAGTCCTGCCTAAAGTGGAACAGTGATCCCTTTTGTCCAGTCCTGTCTAGTGTACCGAACGCACCCTTAATCATGTTTGGTCGGCAGAATTAGAATGAAGTTTGTTAAAAGAATTGGAATCTGTTTGTTTGTTTGGCAACCTGTAGCTATGGAATCGGAATGAATTAATGATAAATGACCAAATCCTTTTTGATGATATTTTTACAAAAATGTTGTTTAACTTGTAAAATTTTGTATACTACTATTTATTAAATCAAATATAAACGTGAACATGTACAACACAAATAAAACCATAAACTCGATGTTTTTAATTACCCAATTTGTTTATACATGCTAATAACCATAATTGCTCATACATATGTTACTAAATAACATAAATTAATAATACTAAAGTACGTATATTATAATTAGTGTCATTCTTCCAAATATGGCACGAAAGTCTCTCGCACTTCTCCTTCCAAATCCCAAAAATTCAACCCGAGTTTAGCCTCGTGAGCTATCTTTAACTTTCTTTGAGTTTTTCAAATGAATGGATTTCTACAATTTTGGAACTAGCTATAGAAAGTTTTCTTTCGCAAATCCAATTCAACTCTTACCATGTTGTTTGATGCTTGTTAAAGTTTCTTCCCAAGAAATATAACCACACTATGAGACCGTCAAGAAAAGGATCGCCTCTACTTTTCTCCTTACTTTGATTCAGATATTCTTCACCTCACATATTTGTTGCGTTATGTAAATACCGAGTAATTTCTATCTGATACTTCATAATATCATCTCATCGTTGTTTTTGATCTTCCATGCTCGCATCATCTACCGTCGCAATGAAATCTCTAGCTTTAGCGATCCTAACAACGTCATGGCATGCTAAATCATCTCAATCTTTTCCGAAAACAATACATAAATCCTCAAAGTAAGGAAATGTCTTGTTTTTTTGATTTGTTGTCTCATTATGAACCTATTCATTTCATACAAATTTAATAAAAAAAATGTAGTTACTAATAATTAAAATCGAACACATACAAACATATGGAAGACATAGAACAAGGTCAAGTTTAATCAGAAAAACGAAATCTTTGCAGAAGTAAGTAGCAAATCAAAAACAAAATCTTATGATATGAATAGATTCATGTTACTATCATGCTATATTTTTAATTATAAATAAAATGCTTTTTTAGTTAAAGCTTGTTATATGATAGATCCATATGGACACAACGAAATGGAAAATAAGACACTCTCATTCTTAAGGATTTGTAAATTGTTTTCAGAAAAGAATCAAACTCAAGGAAATAGAGTTAGAAATTTTGTTGAGATGGTTGATGATGCAAACATGGAAGATTAGGATCTAGAACAACAAATGAATGATATTCTGAAGTACCCGACGGATTGTAGCCCGTATTTACATAACACAACAAATATGCGGGGTAATAATTTTCTAGTCAAAGTCGTAACAAGAGGATAATTCAAGGTGATGCTTTTCTGATGATCATAATAATATGGTTATCTTTTTTGGGGAGAAACTTGAACTACATGGTGAAAGCTTACTTGAATTTGCAAAATAGAACTTCCACGGTTAGTTCTGAGATTGTGAAATCGATTAATTGTCTTCAATTGAAAATTTTAAATCAAGTTGGAAGTAGCATGTGAGCCTTAAGCCGTGTTGAATTCTTGGCATTTTGGAAGGAGAAGTGGGAAAGATTGTTATGGGATATATTTATGAAGAATGACATTAGTTATGAACTCACAGTCAATTGTGCGGTGCTATACCGGTGGTCAAATAACGGGCTATAATAGTGTTCCTGTGATTAGCGGTGCTGTTTACCGCTATTTGACCGCAATTTACGCTATTTACCGCTAGTGCAGTTAGCTCAATCATAACCATTACAAGCTTCATTACTATGTTTCTTGTGTGAGACTTGATCTGTTTTACCTCACTTTCTATGTATTAGACATATTTACATGCACAAAATTTTAAGTTCTTTACTTCTTTATAAATATATATATATATATATATGTGTGTGTGTGTGTGTGTGTATATTTGTATTTATTATATGAGCCAAAATTTTATTTGCCACTTTACCAACTCGATAACCGCTATATTAAGTCAAGGTATTGAGTGCAACTTCATAAAACGGTCTCATTAACTGCTTAGATTATGAAATATGTACTTCAATTTTATTAATATGGCTTATTTAGTAATGTATGTACGAACGAATATGGTTATTTGTATGCATGAACAATTTGGGTTATCAGTAACGTAATTTGGCTTATGGTTTTAGTTTTGTTGTTCGTGTTTATATTTGATTTAATAAATAATTGTTTACAAAATTTTATACATTAAATGATAATTTACTAATATTTATAAGTTCAACAGCAAATTACAAAATATAATAAAAGGGCATTTTGGTCATTTATCATTACTCCATTCCAATTCTGAACTAAGTTCTGCCAAAGAAACAAATGGTTCAGGAGAAACTAAATAGGAATATAGATAGGTTTTGAGAGGCAGATAAAATTTATCATGTAGCAGATCTGTTGATCTGTTTGTTACTTGTATGAGTAGGTATTTGGCCTTCTCTACCTTTTCTGTCTACTGGCTTGTGATTTTGTACGCAATTGGGTTTTTGAACATCTCCTGATTTTTCTTAATTAATACTTCATCTTTATGTTTGTTCAAAGATTGTGCGGCTCTGTTTGGTATTAGTTAAAATATTTTTTTTTATTATAAATGCAAACCTCTTGGTGATATTTAAAGTTTATTGCAGGAAATTTGTTTCAAGCTTCAGACCTGAACGGATAGGCACATCGGGCAGCTATCTTGATAGAATGGGTACTTGATGTGACCATCTTCTTTTCCATTCTTACTTTGAGTGTGTTGCAACATGCAAATGCGGCTAGGAGATAAATTTGTCTACGTGTCTTTAGAGTTCACCATTTCACCAATTGAGTACTTCTCTGTTATGCTTATCTCACCACATTAATGATAAAGAATGTTGGGAAAGTTAAAATGAAACAGTTGGTGGACACAACGTTTGTAGGTAGCATTGTAACTATTACGAATGAACCTTATATTGGCTGGGGGACCCCCTAATTCCATTCAGGAATTTGTTGGGCCCCTTAGGAAAAAGCCTTCCAATTTATAATTTTGACTATTTTCCCATTTAATAACCCATAATCAGATCTTGGTAACTATTTAAAAAACAAGAATGTTGACAGGATTGGGGGTCCCCCAGCCAATTCAGCAACCTCAAATACATTTATGTAAACAGGATTTCTGAAGGTAAATTACTTGTCTTAAGATTCTTAATGGGTGTGATCTTTTTGTAGAATTGATATGGCGATGCGTCATGTGGAGGCAACTTGAAAAACTCTTTGCTGCCTTTCTTGGTTGCATGTCGGCTGCTATCCTTTTAGCAGAGGCAACTCTCTTGCCTAGTGGTGTTGATTTGTCTGTTTTCTCGTTTTTGATAAACTCAGTAGGAACAGAAGAGATGCTTGTACAGGTAAATTTTCAAGTCTCTTTTTTACGTTTTTATGGAGTTTCTTCATTTTTGTTGCTAGGCTTTATTTTGATGTGGTCACACTTGTGCTGAAGAATGGAAGTGAGATCTTCTATAAATTGATGTTTTATTTTCTGTTCGACCAAGGAAGTTAGGGTGCGTTTGGTTCATTTGTAGGAATAAGAATGAAAATGGGAATTAATATATTAGGAAATAGGAATGAATATATTCATTACATTATTTTATATTCCATTATATTACTTTATATTGTTGATGTTTGTTTGATGAAGGTATTATCAAGCAAGACATTCACCAACAACGTCTATATAGTTGAAGGGATCTGCATCTTCAGACCAAAAAATTAACAGTACCCAACTTTTCCATCAGCAATACATTCTCTATTCTTTATCATAAAAAGCCTATCTCCATCTCCAAGCTACCAACAGCACATAGCATCCCTGATTTCTCTCTTTCTCAGCAAACCCTAACCGAGTAGAAGAGAAACCATCCCTTTTTTTTTCTTCATCAGAAAACCTTGAACCGAGTATAACAAAAACCGGAACAGAGATGTTATCTACGTGAAAATTGGAGGAAATAAACAAATCGATGTGATAAATCAAATTGAAATCTTCAATCTAAAATCGAGACAAATCTGAGGTTGATCTGAATCACGAGCCAAACATGGAATCTTGCAAAGGTATGAATTCTCAACGTGATACCTCAGACACTGATAAGGTTAGTGACGAACAGGATGATCTTAATGTCCCTATAGCATTGAGGAAAGGAAAACGATCGTGTACGACACATCCAATCAGTAATTTTATGACGCACCAAGGCTTATCTGCCAGTCATAAATGCAAATTCTCTAGACTCCATACAAGTTCCAAAGTGTGTACAAGAGGCTCTACAACATCATGAATGGAAGGCAGCAGTTGACGAAGAAATGAATGCCCTCTTAAGAAATAACACTCGGTGAAGACAAACGGTTGGTTGTAAATGGGTGTTTACCGTAAAGTACAATGCAGATGGAACTATTAATAGATTCAAGGCGAGACTGGTGGCAAAGGGATTTACATGAGTATACAGAGTCGACTATGGAGAAACGTCTGCACCTGTTGCTAAACTGAGCTCTATAAAAGTATTGCTTTCTCCTGCAGCAAACCTAGATTGGCCACTAAAGCAACTTGATATAAAGAATGCATGCCTTAACAGAGAACTAGAGGAAGAAGTGTACATGGATGTGCCACCGGGAATCGCTACAAAAGAATCCCTTGGAAAGGTTTGTAGGCTGAAAAAATCACTCTATAGGCTCAAACAGTCACCTAGAGCTTGGTTTGAGAGGCTAACTCAAGTGGTGAAACACCATGGATTCATTCAATGTCAAACCGATCACACTATGTTCATCAAAAGTTCATCAACAGCGAAGAAAGTCATCATGATCGTGTATGTAGATGATATAATTTTGACTGGTGATGATGTGGAGGAGCTTAAGCATTTAAAGGATGTGGTGAAAGATCTAGGAAGGCTCAAATACTTCCTTGGAATGGAGGTTGCAATATCCCACAAAGGTATCTTTGTAACACAAAGAAAGTATACCATAGACCTTCTAAAAGAGAGGGATGTTGGGATGCAAACCAGTTTCGACACCTATGGATCCTCAAGGAAAGTATCAAATGAGAGATAGGAAACTGACTGATAAGGGAAGGTATCCAAGATTAGTTGGAAAACTAATTTACTTATCACACACCAGACCTGACATCAGTTTTGTTGTTGGGATGGTGATCAGGTACATGAACCAACCAACAGAAGATCATCAAGAAGCGGTTGTTCAAATTCTGCAATACCTGAAACAAAATCCTTGACAGGGACTATTCGTTGGATAGACAACCGATTAGCAGGTAAGAGTTTTCACAGATGCTGATTGGGGTGGATCACGAACTGATGGAAGATCCACTACAGGTTATTGTTCTTATGGGAACCTAGTAACCTGGAGAAGCAAAAAACAGGTTGTGGTAGCTTTGAAGCAGCGATGAGGCTGAATGTAGAGCCATGTGTCATGGAATCTGCGAAGGAATATGGCTAAGACGACTCTTGTCAAAGCTAAAAGTAACGATGAATGGTCCTATCACTCTATTCTATGACAACAAAAATCTGCGATTGATATCACAAAGAATCCTGTGCACCATGAAAGAACTAAGCATGTGGAACTTGATCGATACTTCATAAAAGAGAAGATAGATCGGGGAGAAGTTCAGCTGAAATTGGTGCCGTCAAAACAGCAAACAGCAGATATTCTTACAAAGGCTCTATCATGACTTGGGTTCGAAGAGTTGCGGTCCAAGCTGGGTATGATCGATATTCATAGCCCAGCTTGAGGGGGAGTGTGGAAAGTCAAAAGTCAGCCGATAACAGGAGATCCTCTATCTCCTGTCGATCTGCTCGTAGTTTGTTAGATAGATTGTGTTTATCTCCTGTCAATCAGCTCATAGTTTGTTAGATAGGTTGTTTTTATCTTTCCATAAAGGTCTGGTTGTTAGTGTCCTGGCTATAAAGTAGAGTCTTTGTAATTCGTTCTTTATTGATTAGAAATACAGATAAAAGCAGAGAGAGAGAGAGAACTTCGATCACTGGTTCATAAATTCTATATCCGTGTATGGTTTGAAACGTTCCCTAGGGCATGGGTTGGATGTTTTCCATATGCTCTCCAGGAGTTTGGTGTGACTCGCAGTTCCCAGGATTATTTTGTGTTCTTTAGACACCATGAGGGTCGACAAATCATACTAATGGTTTATGTTGCTGATATTATTATATCCGGAGACGATAATATCTGAATTTTAGAATTAAACCAATTTCTACAGTCTCAACAACGGATTCTTCTATCTCAGAGGAAATATGTTCTTCATATGCTTACCGAGTGTGGTCTATAGGGGTGCAAACCATCCGATGCTCGATATGGGAAAACTACTCCCAAATGATGGAAATCCTCTGAAGGATCTTTAGAGATACAGGAAGACTAGTTGGAAAACAAACTATTTAACGGTTACTACTAGATATATCATTCCTGGTTAGTATCTTGAGCCAGTTCATATCTGCTCCCTATACAAGTCATTGAGGCAGCACTTCGCGTTCTGAGGTATCTCAAGGCCACATCTAGCTTAGGGATACTTTATTCGGATCAGGGCCATTGTCGAGTGGGTGCATTCACTGAAGAAGGGGATCCAATTGGGCTGGTTGTCCCATTTCCAGGAGATCGACTACAGAATATGGTTGTATTTGTCTGTGGGAATCTAGTTTCTTGGAAGTGCACGAAACATCATATTGTTTCCCGATCAAGTGCTGAGTCAGAGTATAGAACCATGGCAGATGTGTCATGTGAGATGACGTAGGTAAGAAGAATTCTAAGAGAACTTGGAGTGATTACTGACGACTTGATGAGATTGTATTGTGATAATCAATCAGCTATCCATATAGCCAAGAATCAAGTATTTCATGAGAGGACTAAGCAGATTGAGGTTTGTTGTCATCTGATCAGGGACTGGATTGTCGCAACCAGCCCCTCCATCTATTTAACCAACACACCAGGACCGAGTACCAACTTTTAGACATTTTGACAAAGCCATTACATGAAGCACAAATAGATTTCATTTGTAGCAAGTTGGGCATGATTAAAATCTTCACTCCAACTTGAGGAGTGTTAGGTATAGTAAATTAGAGTCTCTTTTTTAGTGTGATAGTATCCTTTCCTTAAATAGGGTCTCCTTTGTTGTATATATATACTGTAAAGTTTCCTCTAGAAAATGAGAAATACATCACTTTATTTGAGTGATTACATACCACGATGCTTGTAGACATAAATTATCATTTGGTTTTCTGTCAAGCCTATGGTATATGTGGGGAATCCCTTTTCCCCTACCGCAAAGTTAGTTTCAATTGATATATGTGTTGATCTTGCACGTATCATATATCTCCTTTAGCTACATATAAGGAATGTCTTTCTTGTGACTTCTTTAAGGGGTGTTATACATGAACCAACGCCTAGTTTTTTTAGTTGAGATAGAGTTTTCCAATATCTTTTCGTTGGCCTCTTTGTGGTTTGAAACAATTCATTTATACAAATTTCTCATGTTCTTTGGTAGTTTGATCAGTCAAGGAGCGGCAGGTTACCTAGACTTATT
Organism: Cynara cardunculus var. scolymus; assembly: GCF_001531365.2. NCBI lineage: Eukaryota > Viridiplantae > Streptophyta > Magnoliopsida > Asterales > Asteraceae > Cynara > Cynara cardunculus. The sequence goes on along the minus strand of NC_037532.1, from coordinate 19,708,078 downwards.
TGACGTTGTCCTTCTTAAGTGATAATCAATAAATTTATCAGTTACAATCTCAGGTGACTTGTATATTGAACTCATTAATCTTTCAAGGAAGCGGCAATTTTGTTTGTCCCTATTTCAGTGATCAATCTTCATTAAGCATCACAACAATGGCAGATCTGAATATTGCATTCAAGAACACTAAGATAGTTGAGAGGAAAAGTGAATGCATTTATAGCATAGTCAAACTCTCATTTACGTAATATGATTTACAAATAAGCTCTCTCCTTACAAAATACAAAGACCATTCCTATTTATATGGTCAAACCTACTAACACAAGTCAAAGTCAAACCTGTCTAATAAAAGTCAAACACGATGACTTCTACAATTATAGACTATATTTAACTTTCAAGACGAATACAATTAATACTGATTTTCAATCCTAACATTCTCCCCCTTTGTATTCAGACTTGAAAGAAAATTATGCRCTTTGAGTCCTTGTTTGAACTTTGAAACATTAAGCACAATATGTCAACTTTCAAAAGAAATCTTCAACTTATAATCTTCAAGTAATCATCTGTTGAGAAAGTTCTAGCATTCTCCCCCTCGAATGTAGAACCGCAGTGATCTTCTCTTTTGACAATGTAGATCAATAATCAACAAAAACAATTTACAAGATGTGATCTTCAAAGAATCTTCAGATAACAAGTCTTCAGTAAACTTTTGTGAAAATGATCTTCACATTCAACATCTCTCAGTCGTAGCACACAAATAATCTTTCTGTAATCATCTTCAGTCGCACTTTTTCTTTTGAGTCTTTTGCCAATATCAAAGTTACTCCCCCTTGATCTTTGCATCAGATTCCCTTTAACTATGTTC
>NC_037532.1:19675964-19704284 GCF_001531365.2 Cynara cardunculus var. scolymus | reverse complement strand
TTTTTTTCAATCTTTTCAATCTTATATTCAAATTCCTTCTCGATTCGTTCACACTCATTTTTATGATCTTTCTTTAAGTTTTTTATATAATCCTCATTAGCATAATTTTTAAGGTATAAATTTCTGTAATTCTCTTTATGGTTCACAATGCTCTTTTCTAGCTCAACAATCTTCTCTCTCATCTCCTTTATAATATCTGCCACTAAAAAAAAATTGATCAGTTAAAGATCTATGCAGTGAAATCAGGTAAAAGAAACAAGAACAGTTTAAGCTCAAAAAGAATAGAAAAACACTAAAACTGATGAGAATTTAGTAAAACGACGAGAAACTGTAAAAAAATCAGTAAAAACAGTCAAAACCGTTGAAAACAGTTGAAAACTGTTAAAAACAGTCAAAGACAGTTAAAACTGATAAGAAACAGTTTACGCGACGCAGAACAGTTCAAAAATTCTCAAACAGTTAAAAGACACACAAAACAGATATACAATAATCCAAAAATAAAAACTAGACACAAACAAAATACAAAACCAAAAACACAACAAATATAAGCCCAAAAAAAAAATTGTCCAAGTCCAAAACAAACTGATTCAAGCCCAATTCAATCGTCCAAAAAATATTGTGCCAGATGTGGTTCGAATTATGAACAAAGATTCTTGTCCAAATCCAAACTCAGCTTTTCACAATACAGATGATCTATCTGCTCTAGAATTGCTATCAAAAGTCCACTTGAATGCTTCTCGTATCAGTTACTTCACTTGGGCTGCTGTGTAGCTGAATGAAGTGTCTCCAATGAAGAAACCAGTACTGGGGAGCAGGCAAAGAAAATAGTGCTTATGTTCCTTGAAAGGCTGTCTCACCCACCAGGCCTTAAAAAGTCCAGCAAACAGCAGAGGAACACCGAGATGGTTGCTAGAATTTTGCCTTACTTGACCTATGGTGAACCTGCTGCAATGGAAGCACTCATTCAACACTTCGATCCTCACCTAAAGAATTGGGTCGAATTAGCCATGCAAACAGTCTGCTGTCAAGATATACCAATAAGAACAACCAAACAGATTTTAAAACAGCAATAAGAACCTGTGACTATCAAACCTGCTGCTGTTTCAGACCTTAAAACAGCAAGAACAATCAACCAAATCTGTGTAGCTAATAGAAGCTCTCTAAATGATCCAAATCAAACAGTTTAAGAATACTATCAAATATGCTTAAAACACACAGCTTAACAGGTTCCTGCACCAAAATTGACAGTCAATCTTGTACCAAGTAATTACAAAACCTGCTTAAACCTGTGAAAATACAAATCAGTCGAGTGTAAGCAATACAAAATCTGTGAGAAATACCAAGCAATGAAATTTAAACAGAGACTAAACTATATAACAGTCAGTCAAATAAGCTCAAAACAGCTTCTCAAAACCTTGAAGAAACAGCAGGAACAAACAGCTTTGTCCCACCTGTGTGTTTAAACTCAGGTCAATAATTAGTAACAAATTCACTCTTCTTTGTGAATGTGTTAGCTGCTGTTTCAGTCCTGCTGTGTATTGCTTAAACAGCCAAGTCAAGTTCTGCTTCTGTTACAGTCCTGCATTAGTTCCTCACAAATCTACAGCCCTCTCTTCCTGTTCACACACAACCTTCCCACAAGACAAACAAATACACCAGTCTGTGCCTACGGGCTTCACACTTCCAGAATCTCAAAATCAAACAGCAACGGCTTCAAAACTGCACTCTTTTCACTTTGTCCCACCTGGGCTGTTATTCCAGTCCTCAAAGAAACAGCAAGATGGAACTCAAAAACAGATTTTGAATTGCTCAAAGCACAAAAAAGTTGTTAGTCCTTACCTTCTGTGCAATCACAAGCAAAAAGGATGAAAATCAGGTTGTTAGTTCTTACCTGTAATTGAATTGCTATTACAGTCTTAACATAGGCAACAACTTATATCTCTATCCAAAAATATCATCAGGCTTTCAGAGTTGTTGAAATGTTGCTGCTGAATCAAATCAATACAGTAACCTGTATAATACTCATTGCAATAATTGGCCGAAGGATATGCTCAGTCTAACTCGAACTCAAACAGATACTCAAACTTAGAGAGTTTTACCTGAGCAATTTACCAAATTAGATCAAGAAACAGTAGCAAACGATTTAGACCAAATCTGAACAGGGGATGAACGATTTTAGACCAAATCCTATTAAACCTTGTGCGATGAAATCAAACCCCAAGTGATTTGTGTAAACTTGTACACTGAGCGATTTAGAATCCGAATAAATGGCTTGAGCGATTTAGTAAACCGGACAAGATGATTGTGCGATTTAAACTCCGATCAAACATTCAGCGATTTACAATCCGGTCACTTATCTGTTGAGTTGTACGATTTATAATCCGATCACGGTGATTGTGCGGTTTAGCTTAAACCGCTCAAGGCTTGTATGAATCCGCTCACTTACACCGATCAAGCTATGTGCGGTTTAGACTTGGATTAGAAGYCGATTGATGCGATGAAAACAAACGGTGAACAATCCGATTGATGCTTCTGCGGTTTAGCTCCTTAAACCTTTCACCACTAAACCTAATCCGTTCAAACCTTTGATAAACCTTGATAAACCTTGAGCAATAGATTTCTRATAAACCGATCAAGCTTCCTGCGGTTTATCTCCAGTCCGCACAAACTRAGTACGTTTGATTTTGAAACAAGAACAATGAAAGTGTGCGGTTTAGCCTGTTGGACTCCTAAACCGGTTGAACAAAGATGAACAAAAAATGGGCCTTAACCATTGGGCTTAAAATTTGGACGGTTTAACAACAATTAAACCAAACTAAAATTCAAAAGAAGATTAAAACCTATCAAAAACACAAAAATAGAAGAAACTTTTTAAAAAAATGGATCAAAAACACTGGTTTAAAGAAAAAAATCAAGAACACGAAAAAAACTCTAAAACACAAAATCCACCAAAAATTAAAAATCGAATGATCAAATCACAAATCTTTGTGAATAACAAAGATTCACAATTCAATTTCGAGCATTTTGATCCTATTTATAACACGAAAACACAAGATTTTAAAAAAAAATTCGGATCAAACAGAAAGAAAAAATGAAGAACACTAAGAACAAAAAAATTCAGAAAATAAAATCTTCAAGAATCTTCAAAAAACTCTGATTTCTTCATCTGATATCTTGCACACATGCTCTGATACCAATTGTTTGTCCCTATTTCAGTGATCAATCTTCATTAAGCTTCACAACAATGGCAGATCTGAATATTGCATTCAAGAACACTAAGATAGTTGAGAGGAAAAGTCAATGCATTTATAGTATAGTCAAACTCTCATTTACGTAATATGATTTACAAATAAACTCTCTCCTTACAAAATACAAAGACCATTCCTATTTATATGGTCAAACCTACTAACACAAGTCAAAGTCAAACCTGTCTAATAAAAGTCAAACACGATGACTTTTACAATTATAGACTATATTTAACTTTCAAGAAGAATACAATTAATACTGATTTTCAATCCTAACATATTTGATTCGACATTATTGTGTACTCCCTGTGTTTTGTACCTTTCAGTCCCATGGCCTTCCAACATAGTAATTCATGAGGGAGCTCATGACTATGGCATGGGAATTATTACTCAAGGATGGAAAATCCGATGATGTTTATTAGTTTCGATGTCTCCAACATGGTGAGCATAGTTAAATCACCAATTATCTGCTTGCTATAGTGGGTCTTGGAGATGTCCTTATGTACTTAAGGTATTTGAGGGGTGTCCTGGGAAGAGACATCTTATTAAGTTCAGATCAGGTACGTATCGACATATGAGGATCTGTATAGAAGGTGTTAGTATTGCCAACCGTCTAAACGCAGATTATGCATGTTGTCCTATTATTCAGGTGCCTGCCACTGTCCTTATTTTTAAGGAATAAGTTAATCTAGCAGAAAGCAAGAAATAACTTTTCAGGTATTGGTGCAACATCTAGTTACTAAGCAATAGCTCCTGTATGTTGGAATGGCTTGGGTCAAGTTCCTTGAGTTGGATATTCATACTAATAAGTTGACGAGGGTTTCCTGTGATAAGCAAACTACTATCTCTATAGCTTAAAATGTTACTGATGAGAGGACTAAACAGATATAGATTAATGATGCATGGTACATACCAATTAACATGGTTGCACCATATTCTCCAACCATTTACCCTCTCAACATTGGAGCTGAGCATCCAGTAAGTGCCATGTAAATTATGTTGACTATATTGTTTAAGTTGTTTTATCATTTAAGATAACTTGTTTGGTTATTGTGTTGAACAAATAGTCTAAATGATATAAGTGACCATTTTACCCTTGGTCTATATTAAATACTAATCAATTAGGCCAAGTGTTTAATACGGACAAGGGTAAAAAGATTGAAACGATGGTTTAGATGGGTTGAATTGGTTCATTAGGCAAAGTGGGATAAACCCACATTCGGGAAAAGGTCGGCCGTGAGAAACCTGGAACCTCTGTCAAGTGTTATCACAAGGTTCAAAAGGAAAACCCATTCCCAGTAATCTCGTTCGAAATTGGAAGCAAAGTGCAAGAGGTTTGCAAGGATTAAACAAAGTTTGGAGATTCTCATCCCAAAATGCTTGAAGCTGTGAGAAAGAAAAGTCCCAAATCAGTGAGTGAATCAATCCCTTAGTGTATTTTCGAATGTTGGATTTCACCCCTGTATTGTAAGTACCGAGTATGGTGATTCTTTGAATCCAAGTTCATCAAGAGATGCCATTATGAGGGTTTAGAGTTAGACATGAGATTAGGTTGGTTGAAGAGCCCAAATTCTTGTTCAATGCATCCATTGGTTTGGTTAATTCTCAGTTTTGTTAGGCTTTTAAAAAAAAATATCGAATTGCTGGAAGTCGAAAGTCAGGGATAGAGAATGAGAGGATGGGGATGGAGATGTTTGATGAAGAATGAGAGAGATGGGGATGAAGATGAAAGAGGGAGAAGGGTAAAAGGGAATAAACGGATCAATAAATGGTTGAATCTATATAACTTTATATTTTTGGCTTACTAAGTAAGCCATATAGGCTATTAATCCAATTAAGCTCTTATCAAACATCCCCTAAGTATGATATAGGTCACATTCAGGAAACCGCAAAAAAATGAAAAACTAAGGAAGATCCTAAACCAATCATCTATATGAATGCAAATGATGCACAAATGCTTAGAAACTAGGAAACATCTTCAATTACTTGTATGCACATGCACATATATCCTACAGATGAATGGTTATTAAGGTGTTCCTCTGTTTCTTTCATTTTTTTGGGGGATTTCTCGTGAACCTCACTCTCTATATATAGGAAACTTCATTTAGGAACTATAAATATTTTCAGAATTGTGAGAACCAACTATTCATGAATTATTTATGATTATTATACCTAAATATTCATGAATATCATATATTTTCGTTATTCATGATATTCATCATGAGTATTTATGAATAGTTGGTCTTAAAGTTCCCAAATAAACGTGATCCTATATATATATATATATATATTGGAGGAGTAATAGTTGGACTATGTGCTTCTCTACTTGTACTATTATGCTAATATACAGATCTACGTTTTGTATGTTAACAAGATATCCTGTCTACATAACTACGAGCTACTCATTTTTGTCCCTTGCATATGTAAATGAAAGATCTAGTTCTACTATGGCTATCCTAGATATTATAATATCAAAGAGATTGCCATAAAATTTTACAAAAAAGTTGAAGTAATATGCTTATATTGGTGAAGGCTTTTAAGTACTAAAAAGAATCTTGTTTTTATTTGTATTTCTTTCTCGTGCAGTGTTGTTATTTTTGTTTCTCATTTTTTATGTTGAACCATTTGCTAATTTTATCATCACTTGCAGTTTATTTAAATGTTACACTTAGTGGCGTTTGTTCTTATTGGGTTCTCTTTGGAATGTAGGTTGTTGCATTTGTTCCTCTTTTTTACATGTGCATTTGCACATACTACTCGTTATTCAAAATTGGTATGCTGATGTTTTATTCATTTACACCGAGACACACAAGCTCAGTGAGCTTGCTCATGATATGCTCGTAAGTTTTACATCCCTCAGTTATATACGTTTTTTATATTTGATAATCTGTTTCTAAGCTGGAAAATACTTGTAACAATCTGCTTCAGGATGGTTGCACGCTATGCACCTCCAGTTTCCTACAATTTTCTCAATCTCGTTCGTCTTGATGAGAACAAGAAAACTATCTTTGAGAAGGTAAGCTTCCAAACGACCATGAACTAGTGAAATCTTTTGGTTAAGCAACTTTTAGCACTTTTTGCACGAGTACACACGTATATAATGCACAAAGAAGAAAGATGAGTAATACTTCTTTCTGGAAACATTTAAGCTTCAATTAACATTTAGTAGATTAGTATGCTATTTTTATTATAATTTTGGCAAAGAAGAAAAGCAAAGCGCTGTATGCGTTGTATAATTTTTCATGAATAACATGGAATTTCCTGCCATGGCTTTGTGTTCTGAAATGTTACAAATGAAAAATCATACATCACAGAAAGTATGAAAGTGCATCACTTAAAGCATCTGTTTACATGGTACAGTTGCACCATGCAAGATTTGATAAAAACCAGCGACTTATTGGAGAGAACACATAAGCACCACATAAAAGGTGGGCAATAAGCACTGTAAGTGCATCGTATAACTATATAATGCAGGATTTGAGGGTGTGGTTGCTGTGCCCGTCTATCTGTAAAAAATGGACAGTTTTTGATGATCGTTACACCCTCATATTTCAATCTTTTTGAGAAGGGTATCTAAACATAGAGTTGGGTTCCGGTGAGAAGGATGGTTAATGTGAGAAGCATAAGAAGGGATCTCCACCCTTAGATGCACATTAGGATGAGATGCACCAGATCAGTCCCCGTATCAAGCGCGATCCATGGGTGGGTTTGAGATTAAAAGTGATCAACGGTCCAGATCCCTTGTTACGCTTCTCACCTTAACTCTTCTTCTCACACGATCCTTCGCCCCTAATTATGTCCCCATTTTCTTCTTTCATCTATCATAGGTGTATAATGCATATGCAGTTTTTGTTACTAACCATTGATGATTGATGCTCCAAATGTTTCATAACTGCAAGATATTGAAACTTGATATTATTTTTGGTAATATATTTACTAACACATAGGATGGTAGTGATCGCCAAACAGTTATATATATCCAAGATGCTTCTCAAGGAGGATGCTAACTAGCATGTGGAGTCTTAGATTTAGATAGACGTACGTTACTGGAAAAAGGAGTGCAAATTAAACTAGTAACATTAAGGGGAGGTGATGGAAATGAGAGCTCTAACATCATGCTAAATCAGCAGCAACTTATCCAAAATCTTAAGCTGGTGGATAGTGGGCTCCACAGTTTCATATTTAAAATATGGATTTTTGCATGTGTGCATTTTGATTATGTTCTTCATTATGCTATTTGCATCCCCTCTCATCTTCCATTTGACAATTAAGTGTGATATATATATATATATATATATATATATATAATTATAACAGAGGGTCTAGAGTGTAAATGTATCTCTTATATATATCCCTGATCGTAATCGTGATTTACATATACAATACACAAATTACCAAGTTTATCTTGGTATCAGAGCCAGCCCTAGACACCCTACAGCTACCGACCACCCTCTGCCATCACAAGGAAACTCTAAAGCTACCGCACCATCCGTCTTCTACCCTACGGCTGCCGCACCTTCTGCCGACCACCCTCTGTCGTCACAAGGCAACCCTAAAGCTACTGCATCCGTCTTCTACCCTACGGCTGCCGCACCTTCTGTCCAATGACAACTATTGCACCTTCTGTCCAATGACAACTGTCCATAACTCCCGCAAGTTTGGCTTCACTTTATCACCAAACAACTTTGGCTATTGGAAGGCAATGGTTCAATCGTTCCTTGTTACAGACAACCTGTTCCGCTATGTTGATAGCACCATTCCCTGTCCATCGATGACTATCTCATCATCATCATCAGCTGGAAAAGATGCCGACGGCACCACAATGCTGCCACCACAACCGAATCCTAACTACACAACATGGGTTTCCAATGATGCACACGTACGGATGTTGATTATTTACAATCTCTGAAGCGTCGTTCCAACACGTTCAAGGACTTACCTCCCGTGATCTTTGGTTGTCTCTTGAACGTGCTTACGCTCCTCACACATCATTTAGGGAATACACTCTAAAAACTCGGCTTCTTAAACTAGAGATGAAGCCTGCTGAAACCTCCTCTGCATACCTGACCAGGGCTCGGGAAAATGCTAATGCTCTCGCAAATATAGGCGAACCAATGAAAGAAAAACATTTGGTGATGCTGGTTATCTCGGGTCTTAGAGAAGAATACAACGGGCTGAAGTCAACACTCCTTGGTCGCCAATTCCCAACTGCCTTTGTAGAACTTCATGGCCTGCTATCAGACCATGACTACATGATCAAGAAATCTGCAACTGACATCTCTCCGCCTCAAGGATTCACGATTGTCACAAACAACCGCAACTCAGCGGTTCCTTGTGCCACCTCGTCTACTCCTCAACCAGATTAACTTTAAGCTATTCAGCAGCTTCTGTCACAACTTGGTCTTCAAGTTCAGCCTGTTAATGCAGAGCCTGCACAACCTTTTACACCAACAGATCTTGGGAATAACCGTGGCCGTGGATGTGATTGTAGACGCGGACGAGGAAACTACAACAACAAAAGTCAAGGAGGAGGTACCACGTAATCAATTTAGTTGGCTTCTAATGAAAACATTGTTTGTGGCACATGCAACAAGTGTGGGATTGGTCATATCCCATCTCATTGCCCCAATCGCGACCCTGCTCCAATGAGGACGAGACAACCACCTTCTGCCAACTTTACAGATTACCGGTCACAAGCTTGGCTTTCGGACACTGGCTCTAGCCATCATGTTGCACTGGACCTATCTAGCTTCGATAACTCTGAGGCCTGCTACGGTGAGGACAACCTTCATGTTGGCAATGGTAAGGGTTTACCTATTCTACACATTGGTTCATCACAACTTTATTCACCAAACAAAACCTTTTCCCTTAAAGACATACTACACGTCCCTGACATAAAACAAAACTTACTTTCTGTTCAAAAATCATGTTTTGATAACCATGTGTACTTTGAATTTCACTCTACTTTTTTTGCTGTGAAGACAAGTTCACACACACTATCCTCCTCACGGGTCCAAGTAATGGTGGTCTCTACTCCTTCTGTCCTCCTTAGCCTCAACCTGCTCAGAAAATGTGGTTTTCTACCGCACGTGCCTCTTCCACCACATGGCACCAAAGACTTGGACATCCACATCCACAACTTTTGAAGTCCATGTTGTCTAAATATCATTTACCTTTACAAAATAAGTGTGCTAGTACTTTTTGCGATTCATGTTGTGTTGGCAAATCATCTAAACTTCATTTGTTACCATCTACTTATAAAAGTTCACACATTTTGGATTTAGTTTTCTGTGATGTATGGGGCCCCGTTTTTGTTCCTTTTTTTTATGGTCACAATTATTTTCTACTGTGTTGATCATTACTCCAGATTTATGTGGATTTTTCCATTAAAACTAAAATATGATGTTTATGCCACTTTTAAACGATTCCTTGCAATGGTTGAAAGGCATTTTCAAACCAAACTAACTGGGGAGGCGAGTTTCAGAATCTCTCCCAATTCTTCTCTCCTCTCGGCATCACCCATCGCCTCTCATGTCTACATACAAGCGAACAAAATGGCTTTGTTGAACAACGAAATCGACATGTTGAAACCGGTCTTACTTTACTTGCTCAATCCCGTGTTCCGCAATGGTTTTGGCATTTTGCTTTTGACACCGCAGTCTATCTTATTAATTGAATGCCATCCAGAACCAACTCAAACACCTCACCCTTTGAACATGTGTTCAAGCATAAACTTGATTTTCCTTTCTTCGGGTTTTTGGATGCCAATGCTACTCTCATCTCCGTCCATACAATAAACACAAAATGGACTTCCGCTCTACACTTTGTGTGTTCCTTGGTTACAGCACCGCTCATCATGGCTATCGGTGTTACGACCCACAGTCTGATCGTCTTTACATGGCCTGTCATGTTCGATTTAATGAACAATCTTTTCCTTTCCAAACATCTCCTATAACCACACCTATTCCAACCACTCCAAATCCTTACGTCTCCACCTATCCCAAATTTGACCTCACACCAGAACCGACACCCTCAACAGCACCTACTGTACAATCTGTCCCACAAGAAACAACACCTACCACCACCCACAACCCAACCACCCCTTATTCTCACATATCACCGCCATTCCAAAGTCACCGAACCACCACCTCAGCCTACCCCTACCCCTACCCCCCCTCCTCTACCACCGAACAACCCACCCGTACTCGACCACCTAACCTACGCCCCAATCCCAAACAAACCGAACCTTACAGTGCCTCCTCATACCGTACCCATCATCCTTCCCTTGACACCGAACCGACCATCTTTACTATTGCTAACATGTATCCTCAGTGGCGTACTGCCATGGCTAACGAGTATTCGTCGTTGATGCAGAATGGTACTTGGACGTTAGTACCACGCTTTCCAAATTCCACCGTAGTTGATTGTAAGTGGGTATACAAATTAAAAAGGGACCAAACAAGGGCAATAAAATGTTACAAGGCACGACTAGTAGCCAAAGGGTTTCGGCACAGGCATTGATTATCAGGAGATATTCAGTCCCGTAGTCAAATCGACCACCATACGTGTTATTCTATCTTTGGCCACAACACAGAAATGGTCCCTAAGGCAACTTGATGTGCAAAATGCCTTCCTACATGGTGATCTCAACGAGACAGTTTATTTGTAACAGCCACCAGGGTTCGTTGACCCGGACAAACCCGATCATCTTTGCCTACTTCACAAATCCTTATATGGATTAAAGCATGCCCTAGAGCGTGGTTTCATTGACTTTCTATGGTCCTTCATTCTCTAGGCTTTCAGGGCTCCAAAACGGACCCTTCTCTGTTTATTTACTCCCACAGGGGCACCATTTTGTACATGCTAGTCTATGTTGATATTCTTTTGACAGGAAACAACGCGGAGGCTATTAACAAAGTGGTACAACGTCTTAGCCAATCCTTTGTTGTTCAGGATATGGGTCGCTTGTCTTATTTCTCGGTATTGAAGTAACCAGGGTCATGATATGATTCTATCACAACGGAAATACATCCTTGAACTCTTGCAACGTGCAGGCCTGTCTAATGCTAAACCGACTTCATCTCCTATGACCACTAATGTTAATCTTGCTCTTGGTGATAGTGTTACGTTTGCTGATCGGATCAAGTACCGCCAAATTGTGGGTGCCCTTCAGTATCTCGTCCGGATATTACTTTCGCGGTCAACAAAGTCTGCCAATTTATGCACACCCCTACTGAAAATCATTGGACGACAGTCAAACGAATTCTTCGTTACTTGCAGGGCACTGCTGACTATGGTTTACGAATCATGCATGATTCAGTCGCAATCCTTCATGCCTACAATGATTCTGCTTACAACTGTCTGACTGGCTTCTTTGATGCTGACTGGGTTGGTTGCCCCAATGACTATCGATCCACTAAGGGATATGCTATCTACCTTGGTTCAAACCTAGTATCATGGTCTGCACGAAAACAAAGGATTGTCTCTCGGTCGTCAACAGAGTCTGAATACAAGGCTCTAGCGATACTGTTGCTGAGCGCACATGGCAACAAACATAGTTGCGCGAACTCCGGGTTCCTATGAAGTCAGTTCCTACCTTATGGTGTGATAATCTTGGTGCTACGTATCTTTCTGCTAATCCTGTCTTTCATGCCCGTACCGTACCAAGCATGTAGAAGTTGACTTTCACTTTGTTCGAGAAATGGTTGCGCAACGAAAGCTTTCAGTTTAATTTATATTTATAGTCAGATTGCAGACGTGTTCACCAAGACGCTACCTTCACAACGGTTTCTCCTATTACGATCCAAGCTCCTATTACGGTCTAAGCTACAGGTCGCTACCCGGCCTTAGCTTGCGGGGGAATATTAGACAATTAAGTGTGATATATATATATATATATATATGTATAATTATATCAGAGGGTCTAGAGTGTAATCGTGATTTACATATGCAATACACAAATTACCAAGCTTATCTTCAAATATATTTTAATGAATACCTCATTGATACACTTTTATGATGTGTTGTAATGTATACTGAATGCAGCGAATGGGAAACATTGACAATGCTGTCCCTTTCTTTGGGAAAGGATTCAACAAACTCTATCCACTTATTATGGTTGTATACACTATCTTAGTTGCAAGCGGTTTCTTTCATAAGATAATTAATATTATTGGAAAGTGGAAGAGGATCGCATTCCACAACGAAGAAGATGATCTTGATGGTATTGATCCATCAGGATTAATGATCCTACAAAAAGGTAAGATTCTGGATTCTGTTTTTTTATACGATGTGAATGCTTGGCGGACTTATTTCAGTATTATAGGTATATAATTTGGTTTATTTGTGCTTAGAGCGGGCTTGGCTTGAACAAGGGCACAACATTGGTGAAGAAGTTGTTCCGTTGGCAAGATATTTTAATGATACAAGTGTGGACATGGAGCCAGGAAACAGTAGCACAGTACGTAATCTCTTATTGTTGTTGCATTACATACTGTAATACTGATCGATTTGAGCTTTAAATACATTATGATACTCTTAACTTTGCATTTATATGAACACAAATTGCAAAACATAGCCCAACTCTTTGTTTCTCATCAAATAGTTCAAAAAATCCACGATCCTTCTGCACATGTAGCTTACACCATTAAACAGTAGCACATTATGCAGTTTAGGGTCCACCACAAAAGGTAGAGCATCTCAGCTGTGTCCTTGACTTATCTTTTTTATATTTGACAATTGTAACTTATTCTTGTATGAAAGCAGTGTCTTCTATCCTAAAGGGTAGAACAGTTGTTTCTGTAAAGATATCCTGAGCTTACGATATTTGAGAACTGTAACTTACATTTTTAGGTCAGGGATGGTGTTAACATGAAGACGATGATCAGCCTCTCAAAGGAAAGTACATCCCGACATCAAAGAGAGGACGTCCGTAGATATAGTGGGAGCAGAGAAGCCATCAGCAGCAAGTACGCTGCCATACGACAACAAACAAAGCCAGTGGGCAACCTAGCCTCGGCTAAAGTCTCCTTGCTTGATGGTGACAACAGATCACCATCGTCTAGATTATCCTCAACCTGGTCCTCAATGAAATCCAACCTTCATAGTTTGAAAGCCAAAAACTACATTCCATTGCTTCAAGTTGATGATTCTAGGATTGGCCCTCGAAATTCTTCTTCTGATTCACTGGACGAGATCTTCCACAAACTGAAACGACCTGCTTTTGAGCATGATGTTGAAGATTAGCAACAGTTTCTATTTCTGGGTAAGATTTAATACTCCCTCTGCGGCTTCCACATCTCTATTTTAAAGTGTTCATTTTCAAAAGTGTTTTCCAATTCTACCCTTAATTATAAGATGGATAAATTATTTACTCCCTCTATTATCATGTGTAAACTTGTAATTTAGTTAATTAGAAAGTATAATCATTAACACATTTATATAACTGTGTGCCTTTTTTCATATTGGATATTTATTTTGGAATGGAGGGAATACGAATTCAAGTATTTGATTTTGGAGATTGCTACTTGATTCATGCATCTAACTATTGCAGAAAACTGAAACGAACTGCTTTGGGGCATGGATATGAAGATGAAGATGATTAGCTGTGGTTTCTTTTTCCGGGTAAGATTTAATACAAATTCATGTCTTTCAGTAGGGAGATTGCTACGTAAAACATACTTTGAAAACCTATTAAAAGGAAGGTCATTAGATGTACAGATTATAACGACAACTTTAGAAATTCATTTAGACCGTTTTTGGTTCTTGTAACCGCCTTTTGGTCTTCATTTTGTTAACGAGAGGAGTGAGTGTTATTACGTATGATGTAAACGATTGTAGAACCAGAAAGGCTTTCTATTGCGAAGATCAGATATGTCGGTCCAGTTTCTTTGGGATAGAGGTCATGTTTACGTACATCTTACTTTCCAGGCCTCGTAAAGGTATATTGGATTCAGTTTGGTTGGATATACTGCTTTTCATCATGACAAATGCGTTCCGGCAATACTACTGGATAAGTGTATGTAATTTAGGAACGTGCAAAAATTCATCCGATCCAATTAAAACCGATTGCCTATAATTGGATTTTCAGTTGTAATTGCATGTCGGTTGCACTCAAAAATCCAATATAACCAAATTGATCTAATTCAATGGTCATTCAGTTACCCATCTGATTATCATCCACTTAATAAATACATTTAATTAGTAACATTTTACAATAAGTTTTTGTTGATTTTATATTTAGGGGTCGTTTACTAAATGTTTATTTGGTAAGTGTTTATCGGGTAATTTTCCTTACCAGATGAACATGGCAAGGGTCAAAAATCTTATCCGGTAAGAGCAATGATAAAGATGGAGAGTCTTACTCGGTAGATGGGGTGCTTTACTTCAGAGATAGAGTTTGGATACCAAAGAACGACAACCTCCGGTCAATAATTTTGGAGGAAGCACATCGCTCAAGATACTCAATTCACCCAGGAACCGATAAGATGTACAAAGAGCTAAGAGAATATTACTGGTGGCCAGGAATGAAGAAGGACGTTGCCTTGTATGTAAGACGGTGTATAACTTGTGCAAGGGTAAAAGCTGAACATCAGAAACCGTCTGGTCTTCTTCAGCAACCAGAGATTCCCCAATGGAATGGGATCAGATATCAATGGATTTTGTTACAAAGTTACCTAGGACTAGGAGAGGATATGACTCAATTTGGGTCATAGTGGATCGACTTACGAAATCTGCGCACTTCTTACCTGTTCGAGAAGACTTTAGTACGGAAAGGCTTGCACAGTTATATATCAATGAAATCGTATCGCGTCATGGAGTACCTATTTTCATCATCTCAGATAAAGATAGCCGTTCTACTTCACGATTGTGGCGATCAGTTCAAAAGGCACTAGGCACGAGGTTGGACTTAAGTACTTCCTATCATCCTCAAACGAATGGGCAAACGGAAAGGACTATCCAAACGTTAGAGGATATGTTGCGAGCCTGTGTGATAGACTTTGGAGGCAGTTGGGACACTCATCTACCATTGGTTGAATTTTCCTACAATAATGGCTATCACACCAGTATCCAGTGCGCACCGTACGAAGCATTGTATGGGCGTAAATGTAGATCCCCACTCAGCTTGTTGGAAATTGGTGATAGACAGCTGACTAGGCTTGACATTATCTAGGAAACAACCGACAAACTCTCGATCATCCAAGAAAGACTTAAAGCTGCAAGAGATCGTTAGAAGAGCTACGCTGATAACCGAAGGAAACCAGTGGAATTTCAAGTGGGTGATAAAGTCCTTTTAAAAGTATCTCCATGGAAAGGAGTGGTGCGCTTCGGAAATACTCGAAAGAGTAGGACCGGTTGCATACAAACTAAACTTGCCCCCAGAGCTTAGTGACATCCATGATACATTTCATGTATCAAACCTCAAGAAATGTTTAGCCGACGAATCTTTGGTTCTACCTTTGGAAGATATTCAAATTAATGAACGGTTACGCTTCATTGAAGAGCCGATCGAAATCCTCGACCATAAAGTCAAGCAATTGAGGCGTAGCAAAATCCCAATTGTAAAAGTTCATTGGACTTCGAGGCATGGACTGGAGTACACGTGGAAAAGAGAAGATTTCATGAAAAACGAATATCCTCACTTGTTCTCAAGCGAGTCATGATCTGGATTGACGAATAAATTTCGGGACGAAATTTTTCTGGCATGGGGAGACTGTGACATTCCGTCATTTCTGAGCCTCAGGTTAGCACCTTATTATAGATCCTATATTTAGAATTATAAATTTACTAGGATCTAGTCATGGTGGTTAGAGTTCATCTGGCTTAGTTCCCAAGTTTAGTTCGGAAAATCACGCCTCGGCGGGTAACCGATAAAGTTAACTTGTGTAATGCCAAATATTTTAGTAATGCTCCAAATAAAATAAAGTTGATATTATAAACTTTTAAATTAAAATACAAAAGTCTTATTTGAATGTCCACATAATTTATCAAAAGGTGGAGTTTTGAAATTAATAGTGTCATTTTATTTATGTTTCGGTAAATTATATAGTGGGTTCATTCATATTAAGAAAAATAAAAGTTTTATTTGGGTTTGGGCCTTTAGAGGCTAGCCCATTTCCTTCTTTAAAATCCTCATATAAATACCCACATCCTTTGAAAAACTCTCATTTCCAAACTCTCTCAGCATAAGCTTTTCATCTCTCTGATCTCTCTTTAAAACAAACCACCCTCCAGCCGATTCCTTCAAGCAAGTCTTCAGGAAAATTTTGTCAATCTTTGAAGAATATTCAAGATTTTAAGACAAAGGTATGATCCTAGTTATCTTACCCTTGTAAAATAACAAAAGTTTTCATCATCCTACTCCTACTTTTTGGCCTTTTAGTTAAAATTCTGGAGAGTTAAAGAGGGGAGATTATTCGTCAAAGACATGAGAATGTCTTCAAAAAGGATGATAATCCATGTTCTTTGATCTTTAAGAAAAATAGGAGAAAGCTCATTTGCATGCGAAGTCCGATCATGTAAAGATATGTTTTGAAGTATGGAAGAATCTTGCATGCATCCAAAATCGATTTGTGCATCTTCAAAATTTAATGAGATCGGAAAATAATTTCTGAAGGTGAACCGTTTTTGGTAGTTTGAAAATAGGGTTAAAATCTTTGGAAAATGATGAGTAAATGGTTGTCACTCGAAGAGTGTGCAATTTGTTTTGGGGGCTGTGTAATTCAAGATTGTA
The DNA here is from genome assembly GCF_001531365.2 of Cynara cardunculus var. scolymus. Lineage (NCBI taxonomy): Eukaryota > Viridiplantae > Streptophyta > Magnoliopsida > Asterales > Asteraceae > Cynara > Cynara cardunculus. The sequence goes on along the minus strand of NC_037532.1, from coordinate 19,687,307 downwards.
GGGTAATAATGAGTAACTTAAACCCACTCAAATTTCTTGATATTTGGAATAGTCGGCTGATCTCATTATTTTGAATGATGTAAAAGTTGGACATAAAATAACTTTTGGAAGGTTCCTATTTATAGTGATTTGTGAAACCCAAAATATACCTGGAAAAGAATTTATAATCTGTCCAAATATCAGCTTTTGAGTAAAGGATTTTGATTTCTTTTAATATATATAATTTTTGGGCTATTTTTAGAATAAATAATAAAATATCAACTTTAATTCATAAAAATCCGATGGCATTACATATGATGCAATTTGACTTTATCTTTGACAAGAACCCATAGGTGAACTAAATACTGGATGTTGGTCTGTTTAGGAAGGTAGGGCAGACGTTGAGAGCTTCAGACGTCATCTTCTTGGATATTCATCATTAAACCAGTGAGTTCTCACGGCCCCACTTTTAATGTTTTTTGTTTATTTAGATTGGGGGAAAAACATGAAGTTATGCAAACTATACTTTATTTATAACCGTTGGACTAAAGAACTGTTTAGTCGATGCTCTGTTTAAAATCTTTGGACTAAAGAACTGTTTAGTCAAAACCGTTGGACTAAAGAACTGTTTAGTCAAGTTTTGTTTATTGTTTTGCACTATGATATAAATGCTAAATTGATGTGCTTGGGAGTATGTTTCCAAATAAAGTCCCCGTCCGTAAACGTTACTTGTTAACTCGGGCATGTCCCCGGGCTGTGGTATTGTGGATAGCCGCTATTGTGTTGACAGTCCCACCCAGAAAGGGGTGCACATTACCTATATTTTCTTAGTCTAATCATGTGGAATTTGGACCACCGCTGAATTAGTACTACTACGAACTGTACTAATTAAGTGTACGGGCTACTTATGGTCGTTCGTTAAATAATGGGGCACGTTGGTCAGGTAAGGCTCAGTAGCGTCTTAAGTTAAGCATCGTGGTAGATTTACATTTATTAAGTGCAAAAGTTTATGTATATGTTTGCAAATAAATGATTTATGCATTGGAATGTTTTGTGCATATAAAAATCCGTGAACTCACCAACTCTTTGTAGTTGACCTTGTTTTATGTTTCATGTTTTTTAGGATTTAAGTAAGAAATGAAGTTTTTGGGAGCATATTCGTTGCAAGAACGATTAAGTTTGCGTTTGAAGTTTTGTATAAAAAGTACACTATTCCATTTTGGTTAATGATGTTAAATTTGTTTTATTTTGTAAAATTTGAAAGGTGTTATTTATTAACTGTTGCTGTGACTCGCTTATCTGTTACATCTCGTGTTTCCGCTTTAGCGGGGTGTGACAGATTTGGTATCAGAGCCTCAGTTATAGAAAACGCTGGTTTTCCTTCAAAATCATCGACTATAACCAAAAAAAAAATCAAAATGGTTTTCGAGTAATTTAGAATCATATGATTTTAAAGCGGGTCACATTATTATATGTCGATTAAACAAAGCCTGATCACCTGTGTTTAATTTACATATAATAAGAAGAACTTAATCAGTTGTACGAAAGATATGCTCCAGTTAAGAAATTGTTATGAAAAGCATGATTTTATGTGTTGCACAAATTATGAATATCCATTGCCCTAGACCGACCAGAGGTGAAGGATTAGAAAATCCCTTATTTTGTTAAGTGTCCATGTTGGACCAGATGTGCTGGTTAGAAGGATCAGAGGCGATGGGAAGAAAATCTCTTATTTTGTTAAGTGTCCATGTTGGACCAGAAGCGCTGGTTGGAAGGACCAGAGGCGATGGGTAGAAAATCCCTTGTGTGATTAAGTGATCATGATAGACCAGAATCTCTGGTTAGAAGGACCAGAGATGATGGATTAGAGGTCTCCTTATATTGTTAAGTGCGAGAAACCAGAGACCAATGGATGAGAGATCCATTGGGTTGCAAGGTGTGAGGAACTAGAGAATTGATGGTCGAGAAATGCACTATTTCTCTAAGTATGAACGTGAATCAGCAACCGACGAAATAGAATTCCAATGATTTGCTTAGTCTGAATGTGGAATCAGAGAACCGATGGACGAGTTACTTTATACTTTCCTAAGTATGTAAGATGAACCAGAGGCTCTTGTCATGCAACCAGAAGCTCTGGTCATGCAACCAGAAGCTTCGGTCATGCAACCAAAAGCTCTAGTAGTGCAACCAGAGACTTTATATCTAGAGGATCTAGCTTGATTGCCACCTTTAGTCTTGCTTAGAAGCTTCCATTGTATCGACAAGCATTTGTTAGATGGTACATTTTAGAGACTAAGATTATTAATGTCGCAGATTACTATGGCGTCATCCGATCCTAGTGAATACTCGGCTGACGAATCCGGCTATGTGGTTCGTCGATCTAGAAGAAACTCATCCCGCAATGAAGAGAGAGATCCATATGAACAAGAGGACACTGCGACTAGTGGAGCATTTGTTTCCCCGCCAGCATCCTTGTTACCCCCATCGGAGCCAGTACCCGATGTCCCACCACAAACTTATCATGGTCCCAGGATTAGAGTTACACCGAGGAAAAGTATTCCACTGCCTCGACGAGTGACATTTGAGAATTCCTCTAGAGTAAGAGGAGAGCTATCACGACCACAACAGGGGCACATGATATCTCAAGTAGTGACTAGAGTGCCTACATCCTATGCCCAGGGCATGAACCCAGCTGAACGAGAATGGATGCAGAGAATTGCATCAGATACTTAAACTCACGAGACCCGGCTGGGATATTATCACCACATTCTGAACAATCTATCTGATGTGATGGAAGCACACCATCAACGAATGATGAGAAACACGGATGCTGTCATTGCAGCGAGGCGAGAGATTAGAAGGTTGTACAAGTATTTGGTGCTGAGTGGAATATTTATGTTGTTGTTAGGAATGCTGATAGGCTGGCTATTATTCTAGAAACATTGTCTAGTGATAGGATATCCACTCTTTTGCGTAGAAACTCAAGGACCTGTTTTTGTAGCTTCAATCACCTATGAATGCATGATATCTTTTTGAAGAATGCTTAATTATGTCAAGTCATGGTATAAGAATTAATCTGTATGGTTATAAATGCTTGAATGTTATCCATGCGACGTTCATCTGTGGCATCATTTAAATGGCTGGAAGTCATCATCCATGTTATGACAATAAAAAAATGACGAAATTCCCTTCTGACTTAGGCCTTAGAAGATGCCGCCAAGAAGAGAAAACCCTGAGGTTGCACGACTTGTGTCAGAACAACTTTTGGCAGCACTCCCCAACATAGTTAGTCAAGTGGCTGCTGGCCTGAATGCTAACCAACCAAATAATCCAGAGCCGAGGGCGGCTAGGGAATGCACTTATAAATCTTTTAGATCTTGCAACCCGAAAGAATTCAATGGAACCGAAGGAGCAGTAGGATTACTATCATGACTCGAAAGCATGGAATCTTTTCTTCACATTAGTATATGTACTGAAGGAAATAAAGTAGAATATGCGGCATGTTTGTTACAAGGAAGGACACTTACCTGGTGGAATACATTGGTACAAACTAGGGGTCGGGAAGTAACCTGCTTTCTTGGGAAGAATTTAAGAAATTACTAAAGGATGAATATTGCCCAAGAAGTGAACTCCAAAAGTTAGAAATGAAGTTATGGAATCATGAAATGAAAGGGGAAAATATAGCTGCTTATACGGTCCGATTCCATGAGTTAGCGAATCTAGTACCACATCTAGTGACACCGGAGGAAGTCTGCATTGAGAGGTATATTTGGGGATTGTCTTCAGAAATCCGAGGAAACATCACCTCGGCCAACCCAAAAACCCTTAAGGAGGCAATAGATATTGCCACCAAGCTCACGAATAATGCGGTTCGATCAGGAGAATTCGCCAAGGGAAAAAGAAAAATGGAGGAGCAGGGGAATCGAAGATCTGGGGGAAAATATGACAAGAATAGGAGAGTGGTAGGAAATTTTGGGGCATAGACTTAGGCGGTGAATCAAGGAGGCAGGACCAAGTGCAATAAATGCAAATATCCGCACTGGGGAAACTGCATCATTTGTCAAAGATGCCACCTAGGGGGTCATACAGCAAAGGATTGCCGAAGACGATTATGTTTCGATTGTGGGAGCCCAGATCATATGAGGAATGTCTGCCCAAAGAGAAAACAGGGAACAAATGCAACCCACGCCCGACCAGCCAGTCAAGGAAACCTAGAAGGTCAGGCACGGGGCAGAGCGTTTGAGATTTGAGCCAAAGAAGCTAGATACGATCCCAATGTGGTTTCAGGTACGTTTCTCCTGAATAATGAATTTGCATCAGTTTTATTTGATTCAGGGGCAGATAGAAGTTTTGTATCACTGGACTTTTACCGAAGATTAACCTAAAGCCCCAAAGGTTGAAAGAAGCTTATGTAATTAAGTTTGCCAATGGTCAAGAAATTAAGGCTAGAAACATAATTATGGATTGCACTCTAAGTTTAGCCAATAAGGATTTTTGCATAGACCTTATTCCTATTGAACTAAGAAGTTTTGACATAGTTATAGGCATAGATTGGCTATCCAAAAATCAAGCTGAAATTGTCTGTTCGGAAAAGGTTATCCAAATTCCTCAAGAAGGAAATGACCCCATTGTGATTCGAGGAGATGTGTCAGATCGAAAAATTAAGATAGTATCCTGCATGAAGATGCGGAGGTACCTGAAGAAGAGTTATGTTGCATTTTTGGCACATATTATTGATAAGAAGGTCAAAGAAAAAGATATTGACGATTTCCCTGTAGTACGGGAGTTTCCTGATGTATTTCCCGAGGATTTACCAGGATTACCCCCACCAAGACAAGTCGAATTCAGTATCGACTTAATTCCTGGAGCTGCCCTAATGGCAAAGGCACCATATCGTTTGGCACCATCGGAGATGCAAGAAATGTCAAATCAACGCCAGCAGTTATTAGATAAGGGATTTATAAGACCAAGTTACTCACCATGGGATGCACCGGTTCTATTCGTTAAAAAGAAAGATGGGTCAATACGAATGTGCATTGATTACAGGGAACTTAATAAATTGACCATCAAGAATAGATACCCTCTTCCTAGAATCGATGATCTATTTGATCAACTCCAAGGTGCGGTATACTTTTCCAAAATCGATCTGCGATCTGGATACCATCAAGTAAGAATTCGGGAAGAGGACATTCCCAAAACAGCATTCAGAACCCGATATGGTCATTATGAGTTTTTGGTTATGTCATTCGTACTAACCAATGCACCAGCAGTCTTTATGGATCTAATGAATAGAGTCTGCAGACCATACCTGGATAAATTTGTAATCGTTTTCATAGACGATATATTGATTTATTCACGAAGCAAGGAGGACCATGAGCAGCATCTGAGGATGATATTAGAACTACTTCGGAACCAGAAATTGTACGCAAAATTCTCCAAATGTGAATTCTGGATTCGTGAAGTACAATTTCTTGGTCATGTGGTTAATGAAAAAGGGATTCAGGTAGATCCTGCCAAGATTGAGGCCATTAAGAAATGGGAAGCCCCAAGAACCCCGACGGAAATTCGTCAATTCCTTGGCCTTGCCGGCTATTATCGGCGATTCATTGCAAACTTTTCAAACGTCGCACAAACACTCACAGCCTTAACTCAGAAAGACAAGAAGTTTGTTTGGGGAGAGAAGCAGGAAGAAGCATTTGACACTTAAGCAGAGACTATGCAATGCACCTATTTTATCCCTACCAGAGGGCTCAGAAAACTTTGTGGTCTATTGTGATGCATCGCATCAAGGCTTAGGATGTGTGCTAATGCAAAAAGATAAGGTCATTGCATATGCCTCAAGGCAACTCAAAGTGCACGAGAAGAATTAAAGATAATGGAGGTATACAGTTATGTCATTGTTATCTTAATATATCTCAAAATCCAACAATAGGTAGAAACCAATTAAAAGATAAGTTTTGGCCAACAATAGAAGTTCATCGGAAATGCGAAATAGGAAATCCAATTCCAAGTGGTGTTTCTAAACAAGAAATTGTAACTATTTATTGTTTTATTAATTTATATATATACACACACATATCCCCCCCCCCCAACACACACACACACACACACACACATATATATATATATATATAGCATTGGTTTCAGTGAGAAGAAAAGTTATAGTGAGAAACATAAAAAGAGATTTCCACCTTTTTGATCAATCCTAATTGAAAGTCAACATTAATGAGGTACACCGAGATGCACCAGATCAATTCTCTTCTAAAGTGCAATTCATGGGTAGACATGAGACTAAAAGTGATCAAGAGTTGAGATCACTTTTTACGCTTCACACCATAACTTCCTTTCTCACAAGATCCTTTGCCAATAAATATAAATATAACATGTATTTTTCATAAATGAATGAAGTGAAAGAGATGTTAAACTAGATGTATTGTACAAGAAGGGGTTTAAGTTTGATCATGTGTGGCACATCATGAAAGATGGCGAGAATTTCTCAAATATCATTTTAACACCTCAATGTCAACGACAATATCCTTGATCACCTTCTCCCGGTTCTAGTCCATTGTCGGGGACAAATGCCGGTTTACCTCGTTGAATCTGAATGACGAAGAATGTATTACTTCAACTTATGGACCAATTGGTGTAAAAAAGCAACAAAGCTCCAATCTGACAAACAGCTAAAGCTAGCAAAAACATAAGGAACGGTATTAACAAAAACAATGAAGCTATCATAAAAAGGAATGAAGTTCAAATTGAGAGAGTAGCAATGGATAAAAGTTTGAAAGATGACAAAATTTTATATACTGAACTAACTTATATCTTTGATTCCGTGTTTTATGAGTACATGAAAAACCAAAAAAGAATCGAATAATAAGAAAGGGAACAAAAGAATATTACGTATGGACAAAAAACAGGATATTAGAGATCTCAATATCAAACATCTCAACATCAAGGATCCGAAGGAGTTCAAGACCAAGCCAAGCGATCTCAAAGCGTGGCTACAAACTTTATCCACTATATGGCTATCAGGACTATTGAACGTTTTAATTTATGCTCAGTTTATAGATTATAGATTTTTCATTAGAAAACCATGTTTATCCGGTATTATGTATATTTAATTTTGTTATGAATTTGTATTTTATTAATGCAAATTTTTCTTGTCTTATTTAGAATTATTTTATATATATGTATATATTTATTTATTTCAAAAAAATTAAACTTTGTGAATGTATTTTTTTTTAAATTTGTTATATATATATATATATATATATATATAAAATTAATAAAAATTTTAAGAAGATACATCCATTTATGTTTTAAATATTTTTTTTTTGAAATAAATAAAACTTTAAACAATGAAAAGTATATTATTAAACATATTTAATAATACTAGAAGGGTACTCGCCCAATGCAACGATATACAATCTTGATTTTAATATTTTATTTTATTCTTTATCTCAGTCAATGTTATAATATGGTCTTATGTGATTTTGAAAAAGCGATAATGTTTTTATTTTTTATAAAATATAAATTTGAATATATCATAAAAATTTGACAAAAATATATCGAYATTAGTATCAAATTAACTATTTAAAATTTCTCATTTTTTGTGTAATTTTTTAATTCAAAATTTTTATTATAATTTAATTCAGGTTCAATAACGAAGTAATTTATATTTGTTTTGATAATATATTTTTCTTATGAAGAAAATAATTAATTATTTTGTTCGAACTCGATAATTATCCTAATTATATTTTAGATTTTTTATATTTTAAAATAAGATGTTTATTTTTTATTTGATTATGTTTATCCGTATTTAGTTACAAGAATTCTAATATGGAGCTTTAATAAGTTGTACTTAATGCATAATTTATTTGTAATCTTGAATTTTAAATAATACACATCAATATACAGTACTTTATATATAAAAATGATTTTTAAGAATTTTTGTCAAATGATTTATAACATAATATAGATGTATGGACGTAAATATTAAATACCGAAAGAATTGTATTTAAAAGTTAAATAAATAAGCAATTCAAGGATAAATGGTGGGTCCAAGGATTTGATGAAATTTGCCGGAGGAAACAATACCCCTTCATATTTGCCGGTCACCTCACTTTCTCTCTCTATCTCAGGCCAAAATTATGACGTTTTACCGTGCGATTGGAGATGGTAAACCGGCAAAGTTGTGTTTTTACCATGTGATTAGAGACGCTCTAAATGATTAAAAATTAAATAAAATCGATCCGATCCAATCATCTATTTTATTGTATTGGTCGTCCAACATTAATTAAATAGATCATATAATAAAATCCAACACCCAAAGGATTATTAAATTATATAGAATACATCTAAATTCAATTGATTTCAAACGATAAATAACTTAATATGTATGTAATGGATTAATTAAATAAGAATCACAAAAAAATTGAGAATCGTGTTTCACAATATAAAACAATACATGTAAGAATATAGTTTTCTTTCATAGTGATTACTTTCGATGACATTTTTTGGTTTTGTGAAACAATGTTATACATTTACATACATTGTATGATTTGTATCATAATATAAAACAACACATAGTCAATGGTTGTTACAATTATAGACATTTTTATGGTTTTTGTTATTTAATATATACCATTATACATCAAGGGCTGGAATCCAGTAAGAGTTAAGATGAGAAACGTAAAAATAAATCACCATCCTTGGATGCACATTAAGATGAGATATACTGAATCAATCCCATATCAAACATGATTCATGGATGAATTTGAAATTAAAGATGGTCAAAAATCCAAATCCCTTGTTATACTTCTCACGTATCTCCGTCTCACATGAGCCTACGCCTATTCATTAATTCACGTATATGTGGTGTATAAAGGATGTGGGGCATATGTTATAGTATGGTTGTGCCTACGAAAGGGACCATTCCAGAAATTGTGGACCCCTTATTAGTCAACGTCCAACTTTTACTCTATTTCACTTGTCATTTTCTCAACCTTCTGGATCCACCAACGGTTCCCATCTTGAAAATCAACGGTTCACATAAACCACTCAAACAAATTTAATGGTCGCCTTTAAATGAATACACATCTTACATTTATTCTGAAAATTAGTTTGTTTTCATAACTAGGGATTAAAAGGGTAATATATCATGTTCTTTTTCTTATAAACTCAATGTCAAACAATTACAATCAACTATACTTGATACAAATTTAGTAGGTACAATGTTTTTTTAGTTAGTACATATTGGTATTGATGGCGAATGATCGTTTGAGAACTGGAGTTAAAATGAAAAACATAAGAAGAGATCTGAACTCTTGATCATCTTTAATCTTAACCATTAATCATTGTTGATATGGGGATTGATCTAGTGTATCTCGGTATATCTCATCCTAATGTGCATCTAATGGTGGATATCCCTTCTTATGTTTCTCATCTTAACTCTCATTCTTACCGGAATCCAACCCTGGTATTGGTTCTATATCAACATTCTGAAGTTAAAATTAAGTTACAATATTTAATAATCAAAAAACAAAAGATAAAGTAATGATGTTCAACAATCAATACTTCAAAAACTAATCAAGTTTGCATACTTGGTTAGTTGTCATTCAAATAAAGGTGTGTTTGGAGGGACCTTCACAAACCGAACATTATTTACTAATAGTCGATCAAATCAAGTAACAAAATTATTAATTAATAATAAAGAAATAATTAATTAGCAAAATGGGTAACGGTAGTACCAACCATACTTGGTAATGTTGTAGCAATCAACTTAGGTTGGTATCAATCTAATTGTTACATTTGGATGCATGTTGGTTAGTTTGATTGATATCCCTAGTAACAAACCCTAACTGTTTTCGACTCAACTTGTTGGATCATGTTATCAAGATTGTTTCGGTCTTCTTAGAGGTACTCTTATAAATTTAGTCTCTTTGTCTTTTTCAATCACCTTAATAAGTTTGTGGCTTATTTCTGTCCATGTATTAAGTAAAGTTTCAATTTTTTTTGCGTAATTTCTAAACGATGACGAAAACTAATTGAATTAGATAAGTCATCATATAGTTATCGTTTACTTCAAATTATCTTATTTTATTTTACACGTGTTTTAATCACCCAAAAATATGTAAATGATTTTGATTGTAGGGATAAAGATGTAATTTAGGATTTTGATTTTACATAAGTTTTGCACAATATTGTTATTTATTTGTCTCTTCTTAATGTTCTTGTAATATTATTTGTGAGTTTAGCAATGGATTTGTGTTTCTTTTATACTTCTGATGTCGTTTTTGTTATTGGATTTGTGTTTGGCAACGATTGAGGAGGAAGATGAAGGTGATGGTCCTAAGGGTGGTAAAAGGTTGCGAAATGGGTTGTGGGTTGTCGGAGAAGAGGGTGAGAGGGGAGGGGGTGTGAACCGATGAAAGGGAATGTTGTCTATAAAATACTAGTGTTTGACACCATGCGTTGCATGGTGACAATAATTCTTTTTAAAATTATTGAAGTTAGCTAAATGAGTTTATGATCACATTTATATATTAAATTAATAAGAATCAATATTACCTTTGATATATGAATCCACCTTATCATTATTGGTTGTTTTTTTAATATATATATATATATATATATGTGTGTGTGTGTGTGTGTGTGTGTGTGTTTAATAAGTCTTATATATCAATATTTTATTATATCAAACTTTATGATCAGTTCAAAATCATAAAAAAAATATGTGAAAATATTGATTATAATCATATAAGGTGTATTATGAGAATTGTTTAGTCATAATACATATCAATTTGTCTTTTACATATAAACTCATAAAATATTTATATTCACCAAGCAAACATTGTGTTGTTACCTACTTTCAAGATTCCATTGTCGGACCATTAAACGAACCATTATTGTCATGAAAACTCTAAAAGTGTTGTTAAGAACAAACTCTCATTTTCATTAAGAAAACTTAAGAAAAGGGGGTTGATATTCATACCCCCTGACGTCACTTTCTCACCCCCCCTTCTCTCACAAACTCACTCCCTCACAAACCAACCCTTTCTCACATTCAACAATTTTTTAAAATAAATAATTTTAAATTTACACTTTATACTCCTATAATTAGTTAATTAATTTACTTTACGTCCTTTACTTTCAAATTTTTCATTTTACATATTTATTAAATTAACACACATAATCGTATATTAATTAAAACATGTTTAAAAAATACATTTTTATTTTAACAAGTTACACCATTATAATCGTCTCGTTAATACCTTCGAAATGAGTCCAATATTAAATAGTTTTTGACTTAATTATATTATTATATATTATATATACTGTAAAAAAATACTTTTAATATTTATG
>NC_037532.1:19663941-19674397 GCF_001531365.2 Cynara cardunculus var. scolymus | reverse complement strand
ATTATTTAAATTATAAAAATGAAATCTTTTAACGATTAATGTAGTTGAAAATATTTTAAAATAAATAAAATTTGAAAAAAAAGTTTTAATAATTGTATGTTGAAAACATTTTAATGTAAAATAAGAATGAGAAAATAAAAGATGAATATGAAAGATGGTTTTTCATTAAACTTGGTTTCTCAAGATTTCATGAGGAATAGTTGTTGTCAACCAAACTCTAAAACAATTGCTAAAAACATATTGTTGGTTCTATTGGAAAAAAAAAAACTTAAAAAAAATGGAGAAAACATTAGTTAAAAAAAAACCTCTAAAATCCTAACAAAATTAAAAAGAGTTGCATACTCGGATTAATCGTCTCGAAATAAACCTGAAAAAAAATGTAACCATTAAAAAAGGGCATGTTGAAGTTTGGTGATGCTACATGAAAAATTGTAACAAAAAAACTTCAAAAATCTCAATAAAAGTCAAAAGGAATGCATACACACATTAGTTTTCTCAAACTATACTTGAAAAAAGATAACCATTACAAAAATATGTTGAAATTTGTTGAGGCTACATCATGGTTTGTAATACTTTCAAGATTCTATCATCAGACGATTAATCGAACCATTGTTGCCATCAAAACTCTAAAAGTGTTGTCAAGAACAAACACTCCGTTTCATTGAGAAAACTTAAAAAAATCACAGAAGAGAAAAGTAAACAAAAAAATAAAATTCTAAAATCCCAACAAAAATAAAAAAGAACGCATACCTGAATTAGTCTTCTCGAAATAAACTTGAAAATAGATTTTTTGAAAAATAACAATTTATGAAATGAAAAATAAATCAAGTGATGGAGATGGAGAAAAATGAAATGAAAAACAAATCAAGTGATGGAGATGGAGAAAAATAGATTGAATAATGAACAATTTATGAAGAAGAGTTAGGGAAAATAAAAAGATTGTGTTAAATGCAAACATAAATGAATAATCAATGTTTATAGAAATTAGAATGTGAAATTAAAAAAAAAGATTAAAGAAGAATGAATGAAAAAAAAGATATATAAGTTCTCAACTTTTAGAAGAAGTCAAGTCATCAACCTTGGTTTCTCTTTTAATATATATATATATATAGATTATTAATTTATTACACAAATAATATAAAATATTATTTTATTTTTATCTTTTTCTAAAAGCTGACTGTGATACAGTGATAAAATTGTCCCTTACCTGAGAAGCACATGGGGTGACTAACGGAACTTGAATTAATGGTGTTAACATCGATGGACCAATCTACTATGAAAAAAACATAAGATAAGGACCATTGGTATGGTTAATGCGTTTTAGGGACCAAAATTCAAAATCAGATACATCCATCCACACATACATACATATATAGGGGAGAGTTCAAATAAGAAACCTTCAAATTTTTTGACAATGTAAGAAAAGATCTCGATCATTAAATAAAATTTTTCAATGACCAAGATCATAAAAATAAAACATATAAATATATTCAAATTTTTGACTAATTTAAAGAACCTAATAAAGTTGAGAAGACATAAACATTTATGTAATTAAATCACTACCCCTCCAAAAAGTTACACACTTTCTTTTTAAATAAAAATTAGATTACCTATTTTATTTTAAATTAAATTATCTAAAAAATAATTAATATTTTATGTAAATAATTATACCATAAAACGAGAATTTTATTATCTTTAATTTAAAATTTATGATATATATATATATATATATATATATATTCTAATATTCAAGTGTGAAACATAAACTAATTCAAGATATTGATTTTAAGTTACAAGTTGATTCATGTATATGTAGGGCTGATAACTTGTAGGATATGGGTATAGTAAGAATTATTATGTCATCTAATCCATTTAAAATAACGGTTAATTATTCATCTCATAAACCTATTATCTATATCCTACCTTGCCTATTGGAATAATGGGTAACGAAACAGATAATGGATAAATGGTAAAACAATATTTCATTTTCAATTATAAATAATATTGTTAAACCTCAAACTTATATGTAAAACATAAATTCATAATTATATTAATTATTTTATATCTAATTTGTTATATAAACATCTTAATATTAAATCTAATTATAACCATAGTGTCGTGTTTTTTTTTTTTTTATGTAAAACAACACTGTTCGTTGTTCTATTTTTTCGACCTCGTCTTGCTTCTCATCTATTTATCATGAACTCTTTTACTCGATTAATATAAAAGTAAATTAAGTTACACATTAATATATGACATATATATATGGTATTTGTAAAAACCGTTAATATTTAACTTAGTATATAGATATCTCTCTCTCTCTCTCTCTATATATATATATATATATATGTGTGTGTATGTTTAATTTCATAATAGATAAAGAAAAATCATTTATCTATATCATACCAACTAAAATTTAGGGGTAAATAGGTAATGGATAAGTGGATAAAATTTTCTTTACCCATGTCCTTATCCAATAGGTTGAAACATAATGGGTAGCGGGTTTACCTTTACCTATTTCAGCCCGATGTACAATTTATAATTAAAATTCACATGCGAATATGTGTTAAGGTCACATGTGCAAATATGAATCTTATACTAATTCAAAACCTTGATTATAAGTTTTAAATTAATTCACGTACAATAATTACGATTCACATGTGAAGCTATGTTACGATTCACATATGAAGCTATGTTACGATTCACATGCGAAGCTACTTTAGAATTTACATTTTCACATATGAACCAATATACACCTAATTGTCACCGCCTGACAATGACTTGTTGCGATCTTTTGCGTTTGGTTACAATTAAAACGACCAATGAAGAACATGATGTTCGTATTTATATGGATCTCTTAGTTTGAGAAAAGAATAAGAGGATTGAACCATCTTTTTTGACTCTTGATTTTTTCTTGTTGTTAAAGAGTTGAACAATGAAATTAGATGGGGAGTGCCCGATCGAATTGAATTGTCTACCGAGACTGTCCCTTGGCTTGTGCGTCCTGACACAAGGTCAGAATTCTAACTCTTTCAAAGTGGTATAGTCTTCATCCACAGGCTCCTAAGTACCCAGATTGAAGATTCTATCTGATTTTTTTAGTAGAGCGATAGAGACTTCATTCCCGAAGTTATGGGGCTATTTTGCCGAGTTCCTTAGAAAGAGTTGTCTTAAGCCCCTATCAGATCTCATATTATGCCCAGTCACAAAATCTGTTTCTAGTAAAATAATTTATTTGAAATCTTAATAATTTCATTCTCAATAACTTCACTCTCATTCTCTAAACTTTTCCTCTAAGCTATACATCGAAAGAAATATTTTACAAGTTTGTTTTTCTTTGAGAGATTGCTCGTTTTGTGACAGAGTGGTAGATCTAAAAATATGAGTACCGTAGGCAGGAGGCCGTTAGGAAAAATAAGAGATCTACAAACCACAGGCTGGCAAAATCATATTTCAACGTGATTATGCAGGATAACCAAGGTTTATTTTACAACAGGTATATCTCCTTATATTTACACCCTTCTTTGTTTTAAAAATTATACATATAAATAATTTTTACATAAATAAAAATTTAATGTCTTTTAACATTAAGAACTGGAATCAGCAGATTCATGAAGAAATTTATGAACTTGAGATTCATATTGAAGCTGAAAAGCAAAATTTACAAAATACTATAAATCAACTCGAAGATCTTCGTTTTGATCCATATAATCTAGGGCCTTTAAAGGCAACTTTAATAAATCAAAAATCTTTTATATCAAGTAATATAAATATTTTAGAAGAAACTCTTATTCAACTTAGAAGCAAGATTATATCTTGTTGCTAAATGGAGCCTATAAAATTCTATAATAGAGAGATTAATCGAACAATCACTGAAATTATTAGAAGAATATAAGAATTAACTATTCAGTTAGATCTTCTAGAGACCAGATTAGGAGATCCTTATGCTCCTTATTGGACAAAATTAAGTCTTATACAAGGTATGAGCCTTATTAGGAGTGGTTTATCCTCTCTTGAATATAAAAAACGATGTCTTATTCGTTCACGAATAGTTTGTTGTTAAGGTTAAAATAACCTTTTCACGATATTTTCCGCATTTAGGGTATAAATTAAAAAGTTTACCCATTTAGGGTGACGACCTCTATTGTTCTGAAAATCTCGCGTAAGGCAGTCTGCCAATACGTTCTTTTCTCCGGAAAGATGTTCAACAGTAAAAGAGTATATGTTGAACCAGGATTGCCATCGTATTTGACGACCTTGTTTACTATCTCCTGCGATGTTAGTACGTAAAAAATATGTAAATTTTTTGTTGTCTGTACGTACCAGAAAAGTTACTGGTGTAAGATACGCACTAAATTTTGTAATTATTCGTTTTCCTGCAAGTAATTCTTTTTCATTGCTGTGATAATTCTTTTCAGCATTTTTGAAACTTCCAAAACTGAATCTGCAAATTTTTTCTGTTTGATCGGAGGTTTTTGTTTTTAAAACTCCTCCCCAAAATTCGTCGGACGCATCGGTCTCGATTATTAATTTATCTTCTTGTGAGGGAAGATAAAGTTTAGGAAAAATGGTGAGATTTTTCTTAATCTTTTTGATATAATCTGTATCGGACTGTGTCCAATTCCAGGTTATGTCTTTTTTGAGTTTGCCTTGAAGTAGCTTTCTCATAGCATCAAGTTTTTCAATATATGTTTCAGCATTAGTTAAAACACCTAAAAATCTTTGCAGTTGTTTTTTATTTTCAAGAACATCGGGAAAATTATGAAGATGTTCTAAAATGTGTTTTTGTGGACAATGAGTCCCTTGATCTATTTCTAGACCAAGAAAATTAATCTTTGTTTTAAAAAGATTAGCTTTCTTTTTTGAAAGAATTATTCTGAATTTTAAAACGTTATTTAAAACTTTTAAAACATGAAAATAATACTCTTTCGTTTTTGCTGAAGACGATAATATCATCAACATAAACTGTACAAAAATTTTCTAAACCGCGTAGAGCATTTTGCATATGCCTTTGGAAAATACTTGGGGCTTGTTTTAAACCAAAAGGAACAACGTTCCATTGGAAATGACCGTCTGTTATTACAGATTTGAATTTTATTACTCATAATTGATTTTTGAAAATCTTTTCTTTAGATAAAAACTTCTAAAAGAGAAGAATAATATCTTTTTGAATTTTCTTTATTTTTGAAAACCTTAGTTTTATCTAGGTTTAAAACAAGTTTTGAAACCTTTTTCAAAAGATCTTCATGGATCACATTTTCACTTACGAAAACGTTTTCTTCGTCACTAAATGACTGGATGGACTGAGTTTCCTCAACTTCCTTCCCTCGGATATTTTCTTAAAGAACTCAACATTTTTTTTTCTTAACCATTTTCTTTTCATTCTAAAAAGTATTTCTTTCAACAAATTTTCTCTTTGAGAGTTCAAGAATCTTTGGCCTAAAAGATTTTCTTTCATTATCAAAATCATTCCTTTCTTTTTCAATCTCTGATAGTCCTCTTAAGATCAATCTTCTAAATAAGCTTCAAACATTCAAGAATCCATGGCAGATTTAGTAGATCTTCAATAAGAACACTTGAGAGAGATGAGAGAGAAAGTCAATGCTCCAAATATTGGTCAATGCTTTATTACGTATACTGAATATTACAATGATAACTCATTACAAAATTTACAAAGACAAACCCTTTATATAGGGTCAAACTTGAAAGCCTAGAAGGTCAAAGTCAAACTTACAGAATAGTCAAACACGATGACTTTTACAATTATAGACAATATTTATCTTTCAAGACGAATACAATTTAACACTAAAACTCAGTCCTAACAATCTCTTTTCTCTCTAACTCTAAAACCTTTTCAAAATCTGATATTCTTTTTCAAAGATCAAGTATATTCATCTTAAAAGATTTAATTTCACTTTCAAAACTTTTCTCTCAGTATATCTCAAGATCAGAATTATTTTTCTTAAGATCAAAATTGCTTTTTTCGCCAAAACACACTTTTCATCTATCAAAGATTTTTCTGAATCTATTCTTTTCTTTTCAAATCCTATCTTAACATCATAAACGTTTCCCTTAAGCTTGAGATTGTTTTTGTTGGTCCTAGCCGGATCTACAAGAGTTTATAGGTAAAAGTTTGTAGAAGGGGGGATGAATACAAACACAGTAACTTTCACTTTTAAATATTAAATATTGATAAAGAAAATCAATACCGATTTTACAGATTGTTTGCAGAAGAGACAGGATAAAAAAATCTATCTAAACAATCTAAGATGCACACAAAATACATATAGCAATAAGAATAAATTTGCTACAAGAAATAAGATAAGAAGAAATATGCTCTTCATATGTTAAAGTGGGTCTTTCTCTTAGATACATAGTAGAGAGAAATCACTGAAGAGCTAGGAGGGGTTATAATAGAAGTTGGCTCGGGGGAACGCTTGTTTCAATGATTGAAACCTTTTGAGAGGTAACAGCCAGGGATCGGAGTATCCCTTTTTGAATTTCTTGGCCCTCGATGGAGAACCAAGAGTGGTTTGAGAGAAAGATCTTTTAGAAGAGAGGGTGGTGGTGGTTGGGATAGACTGAGGGAGGTTTCCCTTAATCTTGACCACCAGAGCAAGGGAAGAAAGACATACTGGCACAGTTGCAGAAGATGAAAAAGTACTGCAATGTATGTCACGTGTGGTATCTAAAAGAGAGAGAAGCGCAACATCTTCAGGTTTAGACTTATGATCCAAGGTTCTAGACCCAAGCCTGCAGATAGCTAGGTTGCCTTCTATGGAGTATTTGTTGCTAAAGATCTTAGCAAACACCGTACATAGGAATCTGATGTAAGGCACCACATTTTCCCTTTGGCGCTTGTTCAGCTTCATCACCAGGTCATCGAAGATAACGCCAACAAAGTTGATTGGTCTCTGGTGAATGATAGAAATGCCAATGTTCAATGCAACTCTGGACGCTTGGTCTTGTCCACCAGTTTTGCCTCCCATACACAAAATGAAATGGGAAAACAAGTATTGTCATTCCGTTGACATGCGGTTCTTCTCAATTTTTGAGAGCGATTTGAGGGGATCATTGGAGTCTTTCTTTGTTGTCCAGGCATAGCCAATATCATCTAGACATGAAATTATATATTCAGTGGATGGTTCACTAGCATAAGGACCCTTTGAAAGCTGGAGAGCGGTCCTTAATGTGGCTACACCAAAACTGACTGTCATCCTGTTAAAGGTGAAAGAGATGTTCTCCACCGTTTTACCAGTCTTGTCAGTTTCTTGCTTGACTTCAACAGTAATCCAGAACTGCTAGAGGACTTCTTTCACCATGATAGGTTCATGGGTGAGAGCAAAGAAAATAGGAGAATTCTGGAGGAATCTAGCAGCGTCCTCAAAATGTGGTTTAGTGGCGGGAATGTCTAGAAGCGCCACATTGTTGTTGGGCTTGAAGGACACTTCGTCAATAGTGAAGTTTACGTTCTTGGCAGACATTTCTGTAATATATAAGAGAAAAAAGAAGATAACAGGTTTGTTAGAAATTCAAGATAAAAGTGTAAACTCCAAGTTTTGAATCGATAAAACTTCTTTTGAAAAATCCATAATAAGATTTGGGGTTTTCAAGAAGAATAAGTGTATAGAAACTTTAGATTACAACCATGTATAAGAATGTGTTAATAATATGTATGTTAGTTGTTTAAAAGAACAAGTTTTTAAATAACATAACAAGAGTTTCTTAGAAGAAGAACATATTAAAATATGAAGGAAAGGGTTATCAAACTGTGATTTTTAGAAGAAGAAGGTTGAAGGTTTTTTAGCGTTCTTTGAGTTATTGCTTGCAAAAGTCTTAGAAGCAAAGCTTCGACAATAATTTTTTTAAGCGTAAGGAAAAATGAGAGAAGAGGTCTCATATTTATAGGTAGGAGAAGAGAGAAATGGAAAGACGAGAGAGGAAAATATGACTTAAAAGTTTTGCAATGATGAAAAAGTTAGCACGTCCTCATCCACGATTGCTAGTGATGGTTTTTTTTTTTAAGATAAGATAAGTATATCTTAGAGATATACACTTGCATAAAGAGTTCAGTGATAGAAGGAACACTGAAACAATCTTTTAAAAGAGTTTGATCACTGAATATATGGAAAGATATAGTGATAGTTTTAAGTTTTGAAGAGAGAGATAAGTATACATACCTTAGAGAAAGAAGATATATTTACTCAGGAGTTCAGTGATAGAGTAAGAACACTGAATCATTTCACTTACTAAGTAACGCTTATAGCTGAAGGAGTTAATCCTCAACGTTCAACATTCCAAGTTCGCTGATCAATATGTTAAATCTTGTCTTATCAAGAGGCTTTGTAAATAGGTCAGTGAGTTGGTACTCATTTGGAATAAAGTGAAGTTCAATAGTGTCATGCGTAACATGACCTCTAATAAAATGATATCTGATCTCAATATGTTTAGTCTTGTAGTGAAGAACAGGATTGTTTGCAACAGCAATGGCACTGGTGCTATCGCAATAGATAGGGATCTTAGAAAGCTATAGATCATAGTCGTTGAGCTGGTTTTAAATCCAAGGAACTTGGGCACAACAGCTTCCAGCGACAACATATTCAGCTTCAACAGTTGATGTGGACACATAATTTTGCTTTTTACTTGTCCAGCTTACCAACTTTCCACCTAGAAGCTGACAGCCTCCAGTGGTGCTTTTCCTATCAATTTTGCATCCTGCAAAATCACTATCTGAGTAACCTATTAGGTCAAAACCTGAACCCTTCGGATACCAAAGACCCAAGTTAGGAGTTCCCTTCAGATATTTGGATATGCGTTTTACAGCAAACAGAGGGAATTCCTTAGGTTTAGATTGATATCATGCACAGAGACAAGTAGAGTACATGATATCTGGACAACTTGCTGTGAGATACACTAGAGAGCCAATCATTCCTCTATAAATAGTAACATTTATAGGATATCCGTTTGGATCCCTGTTCAGCGAGAGAGGAGGAGCCATCAGAGTCTTTATAGATGAGCAGGTAGATAGATCAAACTTTTTCAGCATATCTCGAACATACTTACTTTGGCTGATAAAGATACCTTTATCGGATTTGCTTGATCTGGAGATGTAGAAAAGAGGTTAGTTCTCCCATCATACTCATTTGATATTTTTTCTTCATGCGATAAGCGAACCGAAAACACAAAGAGGGATTAGTGAAACCAAATATAATATCATCGACATAAATTTGGACTAGAATGATGTGACATTTAACTTTCCTAAGAAATAAGGTATGGTTAATCTTTCCACAGACAAATTTCTCAGCAATGAGAAATGAGGAGAGGGTATCATACCAGGCATAAAGAGCCTGTTTTAACCCGTAAAGAGCTTTATCCAATCTATAGACATGATTTAGATACTTAGGGTCAAGAACCCTGGAGGTTGTTGAACATAAACTTCCTCTTGGAGTTTTCCATTAAGGAAAGCACTCTTTACATTCATTTGAACACTTTAAAGTCTTTATGGGCAACAAAGGCTTGAAAGAGTCGAATAGCTTCGAGTCTAGCCACTAGTGCGAATGTTTCGTCATAATCGATTCCTTCTTCTTGTCTATAACCCTGAGAAACAAGGCGAGCCTTGTTACGGGTTACAATACCTTGTTCATCTAACTTACTGCAAGAAAACCATTTGGTTCCTATCACAGTTTTGTCAGATGGATGTGGGACAAGGTACCAGACTTTATTCCTATCAAACTTAATGAGTTTCTCTTGCATGGCAATGACCCAACTAGGGTATGAGATAGCCTCATTGATTATATTGGGTTCAACTAGATAAGGAAGTTGACAAAAAGATAAATATTACCTAGACCATGACGTGTCTAAATACCTGCACTTGGATCACCAAGAATTTGATGAATTGGACGGTTTTTTGTCCATCACTAAGCTGGCAGAGGATTATCATCTGAGCATTGATGTTCAGGTAGAGAATATGAGGCTTCAGCTACAGATTCTTCAACAACAGATTGAATTGCTAAAGGAGCCCAGAGAGAGATTCAACGACTGATAGAGGTTCAGATACTGAAGGCATTTCATCCATTGATGGCTCAGTGTTTGAAGTTGTCTCTAATGTGTAGGTCCCAGCCGGGTCTACAAATGTTTTAGAGGAACAGTTTGTAGAAGGGGGGGTGGATGAATACAAACACAAAAAAACTCTCGTACTTAAAAATAGTTATTGATATAGAAGGATCAATACAGATTTTTCGTAGATTGTTTGCGAAAATAGAAAAGATAAATGTAGCCTATCTAAAACAATCTAAGATTACACACAAATATACTTAGCAAATAGAAGATATTTTCCAAAAAGATAAAAACAGAAAGATGTTCTTTGTTAGCTCTCATTTCCTTAAATGTAAAAGTATAGAAAAAGTAAACTGCGAGTATTGACAGAAGATGATCTGTCACAGAAGACCACAGAGGA
>NC_037532.1:19660713-19663841 GCF_001531365.2 Cynara cardunculus var. scolymus | reverse complement strand
TGACCTGAAGGTCTCATCATCATTCGCTGAAGCTAGAGCAGTCTTCACAAATATGTAGAAAGGTTCGTAATCACTGAATACCGCTTCAGATCACGTACTCACCAGTCTCTAATCTTCAGTTTCGGTCTTCGACGTTTGCTGAAGGTTCTTTGGTGTGAGTGTTGTCTTCTTGAAGTATTGCTATCTCATATGAATTTACAAAGCAAATTCTTCAGCGATCACTGAACATACTCAACGTATGATCGCTGGAACTGAAAATACATAAACAAAATTACATCGATAGATAAAAGGGATTATCATCAAATCACTGAGAGAGATGATCAACGAACACCTATGAACCAAAGCATCTAGGGCTATGTGTTTTCATACGTGTTCATATGTTTTCACATGTTCTGTGTGTGTATGTATTCATATGAACATCTAGTGACTTGAATATACATGAACACTTATGAATCACGACATCTAAAGCTATGTGATTTCTGATGTGTTCATATGTCAAAGGTGAGAACTGCCGATTAAAATAAATGTGAATTATAGAACATGAACACGTGTGAAACCCCATTGTCAATATTACATCATGATCAATTGTGATATTTTCAAATTTGTAACTCTCAATTAATTATTTGCGAGTTACATAAAATGACAAATTACTTAAATACCCTTGTATTTAATATGAGTTACATTTGAACCAAAGGAAAAGATGGAATATGATTGGTTGAGCTTGATTAACATAGTTAACACAAAAAAATTGGTTAGTATTTGAACCAAACTCTCTCTCTCTCTCTCTCTCTATATATATATATATACATGAACCATTGTGTCAAATACGAACAAAAATTGACACGTATATGAACTTGTACTGCATAGCATTCATGAACACAATATGAACATAATAAGAATAACTATTACACGAAAGGAAATAAATAGAAAAACAGCTATGAATACGATATGAACAGCTTGTGAACAATAACTCATTCATTATGAACACATTCAAGAGTGAGCCAATATTGAGATATGCAGCTAGTGTACATATGAACACAATATGAACACTTATGAATAATAGTTCATTCATTATGAACATATTCAGGAGCGAGCCAATGTTGAAATATGCAGCTAGTGTACATATGAACACAATATGAACAACTTGTGAACAATAGTTTCTTCATTATGAACACATTCAGATGCGAGTCAGTGCTGAGATATGCAACTAGTGTACATATAACACAATATGAACACTTGTGAACAATAGTTCCTTCATTATGAACAATGAGTTTATCCATAATAGCTTGAACAATACCGAAAACTTTACTACCGAGTCACTTCAATAATCACAAATTCAAAAACATTATAGATAGAAAAATCAATATTATAAAAAGAAGATCAATAATAAATTAACAAAAATTATAAATTCAATATTAGATGCCTTGATTCTTGTCCCCACTAGAACATATATAAACACACCTGAACGTATATGAACACTAGTTGCAGTATATGGCAGGTCAAGTATCACAAGCAGCTGATGGAGTCGAATGGTTATCAGAATTGGATTGCATAACAAATTAAGTTGACGATGAACTCATTCTATTTGAACATATGAATGGAGCTCGTAGTAATAACTAAAGAAAAAACTACCAACACAATATGAACTTTAGAAACACAAAAACGTCATAATCAACATAATTTCGATTAAAACGAATACAATAACATATTAATCCATTGCCAATACAAACGCTTTGATTATTATCTTCACTTCCGGAACTCGAAGTCCGATTGTCATCGTAAACCATTTTAATATTCTCATTGTTTTTCAATGAGTTTATCCATATTAGCTTGAACAATATCGAAACTTTACTATCGAGTTTCCTTTAACAATCACAAATTCAAGAACATTATAGATAGATAAATTAATATTATAGAAAAACAAGATCAATAGTAAATCAACAATAATTATGGGATTTTTTGATTTTGTAACTCCCAATTAATGATATCGGAGTTACATATGAACTAAAATTACATATTTACCCTTGTCATTAAATTATGAGATGAATATGAACGTAGATAAAAGATCGATTTTCACTGGTTGAGGTTGGTTAACAAAGTTAACACAATAATCTTGGTTAACATTTGAACCAAATTCTCTCTCTCTCTCTCTCTCTATATATATATATGCAAATACATACATATATATACATATATATGAATGAATTACAATGGTTGTCCTTGTGGTGTGCTTAAATTTTGGATTTGATCTCTAAAACAAATTATCTACATTGGTGGTCCTTAACTTTCATTTTGATAGAACTCATGTTCCCTCCATTTAACATTAGCTAGCAACCGTTGTAAAGGACTTGTCGAGTTTTGAACAAACTATAGAGACCAAAAGTGTAACCTTCTTTAAAATTTAATTTGCTTCACGTTTTTTTTTAATTTTTTTAGGAAAAAAAATATTTTTTATATCTAATAGCAAGTCAAAGTTTCTAAAAATAAAATACGTATTAAATAAATTTTTTTATATTTATTTAAAAACTACTAAATTCACATAAAAATTTAGCATCGGATTTAGAAAATAATGGAAATCGAGATAAATTCACATATCTTTTGGGTTGGGAATTAAAATGTGGGAGCAAAGTATTTTTTTTGGGCAACCGTGGGTTTCCAGGCAAGCTTACGCGCACCGACTAATCCCCCGGACGATCATGAATGACCTAGAGTCATCGTAGGTGATCCTTCATGGCCGTAGGGGTTCTGGTTACGCCATTATTAATATATAGTCAAACTACAAATAATTAAAATGACAACAAAGTAAAAATCATAAATTAAGACTAATAAATATTGATTATCCAAACAATTAAGAAAAACGATCACTACAACAAAATTAGATTTATTTTATACAAAAAAAAAAAAAAAAGCGTCTATAGATTAAAAATGCTAATACTACACTTTGTATTATAAGTGTCCTAACAACTTGTTGGGATGTCAAAAACATCTAATAAACTTATTGCAAATTTATAATTTATTTTGTAAATTTATAATTTTTATTGTTTGAATAATCATTTTTTTTGTAAATTTATAATTTTTATTTTGTTGTTATTTTAATCATTTATAATTTGACTATATATTAACAATCT
>NC_037532.1:19658828-19660698 GCF_001531365.2 Cynara cardunculus var. scolymus | reverse complement strand
CAATATTTTGTTCGCATATTTCAATTCTCAACTCAAAAGATATGTGAATTTACTTTTGTTTTTCTAAACTCCCGAATTTTTAACGCTAATTTTTTTTATGAATTTAATAGTTTTTAAATAAATATAAAGATTTTTAATTAATATGTATTCTTTCAATAAATTTGATTTGTAATTGTATATATAAAATATTTTTTTTGATAAAAAATTATAAAAAAACGTGAATGGCATTAAAATTTAGAGCATATTACATTTTTGGTCCTTATATTTTTTCGATCCTTCATAAAGGTTGCTAACTAACTTTGTTAAGTAAAGGGACCATAGATTTTTTGAAAATAAAAAGTTAGGGACCACCGGTATAGATAGTTTATTTTAAGGACCAAATCCAAAATTTGAACAAATCATAGGACTACCAATGTAGTTCACTCTTATTTTAATTATTTGTAGTTTGAATATATATTAATAATGGCACTATCAGAATCCTTAGGGTGCGTTTGGTACACTGGACATGACAAGACATAGATCTCTGCCCCATATTTGGCATGTCTTTTATGTGGAATAGACAGGAAAAAAGTGGAACAAAGTGGAACAAGCCTGTTCTATCCCTACCCCATGAAACAATGTGGAACAGACTTATATTTTACCAATATAACCTCAAAATAAAACTTAATTCTTTTTAAAAAAATCAAATGAGTCTCATTTTACATTTTATTCATTCTTTAAATTTTATTTATTGTATTTTTTGTTTCTTAAACTTTCATTTTACAGTCCTCAAAATATTATTTTTATACGATATCTATATGTTTATTAATTTTTGTAATTTATTATATACTAATAATAAAAAATAATGTAGAAAAAAAGAGATAAAACTTTTTAGTTGGTGTCATTTTAATAATTTTGACGAAAACTTTCTAATGATATATTTTGTTATAAAAAATTATTATTTTATTATAATTTAATAAATTACATAAATTGATGAAAATAAACAACTCATTAGGGGTAAATTGGTCATTTTACTTGTTCTGTTCAGTCCAGTTTTTATCTTACCAAACGTTGAACAGTTGTTCAATCCTGTATAGTCTTGTCTGGACACCAAACACACCCTTATGGTCATGGAGGTTCACCTACAATGACTTCAGACCTTTCGTGTTCGCCCGGGGGATTAATCGGTGCGCATAAGTTTACCTGGAAACCCATGGTTACCTAAAAGTATTATGCTCGCATATTTTAATTCCCAACCTAAAAGACATTTATGTTGATTTCCTTTATTTTTAAAATTTGACGCTATATTTTTTGTGAATTTAATATTTTTAAATGAAAATAAATATTTTTTAATATGTATTTTATTTTAAGAAGATTTGATTTGCGATTAGATATATAAAATATTTTTTTTCCTAAAAAAACTAAAAAAATCGTTAATAAAATTAAATTTT
This sequence comes from Cynara cardunculus var. scolymus, assembly GCF_001531365.2. Taxonomy (NCBI): domain Eukaryota; kingdom Viridiplantae; phylum Streptophyta; class Magnoliopsida; order Asterales; family Asteraceae; genus Cynara; species Cynara cardunculus. The sequence goes on along the minus strand of NC_037532.1, from coordinate 19,659,268 downwards.
CGAGAAGATTACACTTTTGTTCCTTATAGTTTGTTCAATCCTCGAGTAATTCTTCATAACGGTTGCTAACTGACTTTGTTAAGTGGAGGGGCCATGAGTGTTATCAAAATGAAAAGTTAGAGACCACCAATGTAGATAATTTGTTTAGGGATCAAATCTAAAATTTAAGCAAACCATAAAGACCACCACTATAATTCACTATATATATATATATATATATATATATATATATATACTATCTTATAAAACATTTGATTAAAACTCTTAAAAACTCTTAAAACTTTTAAAAACTCTTTAAACTCGTTCATCCTTAAACGATTTCATCTCTATCCGATTTCATCCCATATCTGAATTTGTGTAACTAACTGCAGATAAACACAATCAAATTAAACACATGATAAACATCTCATTTTAAATATAAAAAATCTAAAATATAATTA
>NC_037532.1:19651207-19657187 GCF_001531365.2 Cynara cardunculus var. scolymus | reverse complement strand
TGCATTGCGCGAGTACGCTTCTAGTATATATATAGTTGGGTCTAAATGTTGTATTCAAGTCACGAGCTTAAAGTGTTTTACTTGTTTTGTAATGTTAGCTTGTTCTTTGTTATTAGTTGGGTATAAAGAGTTAGTTGTGTTAGTTTTGTTAGTTGTATCAACGTACGCAAACAGAAAAACAGTTAGCATTTTGTGAAATTCATATATTGTTAGGGAGAGAGACATTTGTAATCAAGAACACCTGTGTGTCACATTTGACATCAATGACATGCCGACAAATTCAATTCTATTTATGTGTTCTTGATTCTTGTTTGATTTGATGATTAAGACTTAAAACTGGGATCACAATTAGTATCAGAGCAAATCAGAGTAATCTGGATTGGTTTTTGGATTGATTCTTTATGTTGAACTCTTGGTTCGAAAGTTTTTGGTTTTTGTTTTTACTGTTTTTATCAAATTGGGTCTGTTTAATCCATTTTTGTTGAACTTGATTGTGATAAATTTGTTTATGTGATATTTTCGCACTAATCTGTGCAGGAAATTTCATCGATTTTTGAGCATTTTTGGTGAATTTCTTGTGTTTCTGGTTCGAACTATCTTTCATCGACAGTAGATTGTTCAACGAGCGATAAGTGTTATTCATTGCCCATTGAATCTATTCTTGAAGCCTCATCGTCCATATTGCAGTTTAATCACTCGTGTGTTGTTGATTTGATTAAGTGTAAAGTTCATTGCTCAATTTGTTTTCACCGCTCAATTTGTGCTTATCGCTCAAGTTGTGCTCATCGCTCAAGGACAAGTTTCAAATTTTATTGCCCAACTCTTGGACGATAATTCATTCTCATCGCTTGTTGCTTAACCGGATAAGTATCGCTTGTTCTTCATTGCTCGAAGTGTGTCCGATAACCTCTTCATCGCACATTGTATTGTCCGATAACTCCTTTCATCGCTCAATTTTGTTCGATAACTCTTGGTGAGCGAAAACCAATCTTTGTAAGCGATAATTTATCCTTGGTGAGCAATAACTTGTGTTGTCTGATAAAGCCTTGTCCGATAAAGCCTTGTCCGATAACCAACTTTTGTTGTCCGATAACCCTTTGTCCGATAACCTATTGTCTGATAACCTTCTATTCCTTGTCCAATATTTTTGGTGAGTGAGAGATAAGTGATCATTTCAAGTTTTGTTGATTGAGCGATATGTAATCAATTTTGGTGAGATTGTTTAAGTGTCAATAATTCGTTTTGGTATTCAAAACAAGTTTTAGATAATTTTTTGAACGATCAGTTCGAGTCCGCTTTTTGGAAATTGTCTAAAGGTATGTTGAGTATAGGGTCAGATTTCAAGCCTCCGGTTCTAGCTATTGGCGAATATCAACAATGGAAAGTTAGAATGATTCATTTCCTAGATAACAAAGATGAGAAGTTGATGCAATCCATCAAGAATGGACCTTATATCACTTATATGGATCTACCTGCTCAGACAACTAAAGAAAGTATTTTTGTTCCAACAGCTAAATAGAAGAAAGATCCTCAGTATTATACTGATGCTAAAAAGCAAAAGGTCCTGATTGACAAGAAAGCATTACCTTACATGCTAATGGCTATTCCAAATGAGTTATACAATAAAATATATAGCCTTGGATCAACAAAGGAACTATGGGATGAACTTGAGAAACAAATGCTTGGTAGTGAGAAGTCAGTTCAGACAAGAATGAACCAGTGCATTAGTTCTTATGGTTTAGGGCAAGAGATAGTGAATCAATCACTGAATCCTACAATCGGTTCAATGTGATTTTGAATGATTTGAGAAGAAATGTAATTCAGAAATCCATGTCTGAGATCAACTACAAGTTTCTCAAGAATCTGAAGCCTGAATGGAATACCGTTGCAGTCAACTTACAAATGAACAAGAATATGTTTGAGGAAAACATTCATGATTTGTATTGTATTTTGTTTGAACAAGAAGAGACTGTGAGAGAGTTGGTGAATGAAAAGAAAAAAGTAGTTCTGTTGTCTAGAAATTAAGGGAAGCGCATATTTGATTCTAAAAACTCTAAATCTTTGAAGTCTGGATTTTTAGAACAGTCAGAAAGTGAGTCAACTGAAGATTCATCTACAAGTTATGATGATGACATCCGAGAGTTTTCCAAGAAGCTGGCCTTGCTAACTAATAAGTTCTAGAAAAGGTTCAGAAAGAAAAAGTTTGTGAAATATGATAAGAAGAAGGGCAAGAAGATCAAACAAGAGAATTTTTTAAAAGCCAGAGACCATAAAGAGATCAAGGTTGAAGATAGCAGATGCTTCAACTGTGGAAATCCTGGTCATTTCATCAAGGATTGTCGTTTTAAGAAGTTCAAAATTGCAACTATTATCTCAAGAAGGCTCATTTTGCTAAAGCTCTTGAGGACGATAAAGCCTTGGTTGCTGATGAGGAAAACTGGTTGATAGATTCATCAAATGATGAAGTTGCACATCTCATGTAGGTAAACCTGTGCTTAATGGCAAAGACTTAAGAAGGAAACTCATCATCTGAGGTACAAAGTTCTCTGAATACTGAATTAATTAAAGAAATTGAAAGTATGAATCTGAATTTAATACTTTGAAAGAAATACTAAAAGGAGAAAGAGCTTCAATGCTAAAATTCAGAGAAGAAAGTTGTGGTTTTAAGCGCTTGAGTGAAGGTCTGAGAGAAGAGAAAGAAGTCCTAAGATCTGAAAAATCTAAAATTGAAAATGATTTTCAGTTGCTTAAGAAGAGATTGAGTGAAGTAGAATGCGAGATAGATAATATTCAGTTAAAATTTGACATAATTTTTACAGAAAGAGGAAAACTATATGATAAAGTCAAGCAGTTGGAGGAAATAATTTTTAAAAGAGATCAATCTGAAAAAATCTTGAAGATTTTAACAAATAAATCCAAGGACTCATGATTTTATAATTCTCAAATGGGTTTAGGTTTTCAGGAAAGTGACACTTTGAAAAAGGCCCCAAAGTCCTTGTATGATTTTGCTCCATGGGGGTCTGCTAAATTTGCCATTACATCCGTTCATGAAATATTCGCCAAGTCATAATTTGAATCATCTATTTTTCCTAAAGTTGATAATGATAAATCAGATGAAGAAAATTCTGATAAAACAAATTTTAAATCAGTTGGAGTAAAATGCGATGATTTAAATTCAAGCTACCAAACAAGACAAATTCCTTTTCACATACCGAGCATGAATCATTGTATCCTTCTTGATCGTTAAAAACAAATTCTTCATCTGTTTTTGAATCACAATCTGATAAGTTTGACAAGCTTTCTGAGTTTGTTGAAAATATGACTTTTAAAGTTTTTGAAAATCTTATAAATGAGTCAGACTCAGATTCTAAAACTGAAGTGGTTTATGATTTTGATAAGAATGAAGAAGTCATAGAACAGGATTGGACTGTGCACTCAAATCCTGAATTTGATTCTAATTCGAAAATATATATTTTAAAGAAACAAATCTCTGAGCTTGAAGAAGAACTCAAAGTTTGAATTTTTTTTTACATCTTTGTGCTCAAAATGATTTTTTGATTAAATCTAATGATTTTGAAAAAAAAAATTTCAGAGTTAACCATACATCTGGTTTGTAAGGACAAACTACATGCGTCTAACTGGGAAAAGATTTCAGACATTCAAAAGGAATTGAGTTCATGTTTTGATGACCGAACTCAGCTAATGAGTAAAATCATTAAGCTTGAAAAGAAAGTCAAAATAACTTCAAGTTCAGATGATAAAAATTCATAGGTTATTCACTTTGCTTCTAAATCTATATCCACTGTTCTTGAAAATTTAAATATTTCTGATTGTATTTTTTAGATAGGAGAGTCTTCTAAAGTCAAAAATCAAAATGTTTCTAAGACTTCTCCTAAATCAGTCAAACAAGTGCAACATGTTAAAACTAAATCTTTATCTGTCAAGCCTTCCACTAATTCAAAATCTTTTTTTGTAACAGATTTAAAAAGGCATGGCAAGGGTAGCAAGAAGAATCTTTTACAAAAGAAATTCCGAAAATGTTTCAAATATTACTTCTTCTATAATGAATTTGAAAGTAAATGATGATAGTTGCAATTGTAATTCATTCAAACCAAAATGTAATCTGAATTCAAATTTGAAGAAAGTTCAAAAGTTTTCTCATCCAAATCTTTTGTCTGTGGCTCATAATCATATACATTGCAATTATTGTGGCTCAAATTCTCTTGCTATCAATACTAAGCGCAAAAAGTTTTTGAGATCAAAGGACTCTAATCTTCAATTAGACATTTCACAAAAGTCCAAAGCTGTCAATGGTCCTCATGTTTTTAAAAATGAAAGTGCTTTAAAGAAAAACTTTTCAAATTCTAAATTTAAAAAATATGAACCATATTTTGTAAATGTTAAATTTGTTTGGAAGGGGGAGGTTCTAAAACAGAAATATGAATGGTGCGTTAAATAATATCTTATTATGTGATTCCTAACCGACCAGGACCCATTTGGAAATGTGTACCTAAATCTACGTGATTGTTTTTACAGGACTGTCATGTGTGGTACATAGACTCTGGATGCTCCAGACACATGACAGGACACAGAAACTTTCTGAGTGAGTTTAAAGATAACTTGGATGAACAATCACATTTGGAAACAAAGATAAAGGATTTGTTAGAGAATATGACACTTTGTCAAATGGCATTGTTAAAATCAAGAAGGTCTTTTATGTTGAAGGATTGAAGTATAAATTGTTTAGTATAAGCCATTTTTGTGACAATGGATTTAATGTAAAATTCTTCATTAATGGTTGTGCCAGAGTTGATTCCGAAGGAATTGAAGTTATTCGAGCTGAAAGATATGATAATTTTTATGTGGTAAATTTCACAACTCTGGCTGCTTCTCAGCCTATCTACTTACTTTCAAAAGCAACAAAGGAAGACAGTTGGACATGGCATCATAAATGATCTAATCAAAACTTCAAGGATATCAACAAGCTCGTAAGCAGAATCTTGTAGTTGGTCTACCAGAACTAAGATTTGGCAAGAATTCTTTATGTTCTACATGTGAAATGGGCAAGATGACTAGAAATTCTCATAAAGCTAAAACTGCATCGTCTTGCAAATCTCCTCTTGAGATGATTCACATGGATCTGTGTGAACCAATGCGAACTCAATCGTTAGGTGGTAAATAGTACATTTTGGTGATGGTCGATGAATATTCCAGATATATGTGGCTAGAGTTTCTAAGAGCCAAGTCTGATGCACCAGAGCTGATTATTTCATTCATCAAGCGCATTCAAGTTCTTTTACAACTTCTTGTGCAAAAGATTCGAAGTGACAACGACACAAAATTTACAACTGCGACCCTTCAAAGTTTTCTTCACTTTGTAGGGATTTCTCATAATTTTTCTGTTGTTCGAACTTCGCAACAAAATGGAGTTGTTGAAAGAAGAAACCGGACATCGGTTGAAGCTGATCGTACAATGCTTGTATACTTTGTCTTACCTCTGTATCTGTGGGCTGAAGTTGTTTCTATTGAATGTTTCACACAAAATCACAAGATCATTGTCAAAAGATTAAATAAATCTGCTTATGAGATAATAAATAATCGTAAACTTAATGTTAAATTCTTTCATATTTCTGGCTGCAGATGCTTTGTACTGAATGATCAGGACAATCTAAGGAAGTTTGATAAAAAAAGGCTGATGAAGGTTACTTTATTGGATATTCTCTCAAGTCAAAAGCCTTCAGAGTCTACATCGAACGAACAAAGATTGTTATTGAAAGCATCAATGTTAGATTTGATGAATCGTCGACTTCTAAACAACACGGTTCAGGACTCAATCTACAACCGTTAGCTTCTGCACAAATCAATGTAGAACCTGTACTGAATAACAGAACAATGAATTTTGATTATATTGTTAGATCAAATTTAAATTCATTGTTTAAAGATGTTGTTGGTCCCGTAAGGGTCTACAAGAAGAGAAACA
>NC_037532.1:19649575-19650877 GCF_001531365.2 Cynara cardunculus var. scolymus | reverse complement strand
CTTAAGATGAAGGCTTGTCCTTTGCTACAGTGAATAGTACAAAAGCACTATTTCTGAGCAGACATCCTTACCTAAAGTTGGTGGACAAAGAGTCGACTAGTCGGCTTCGTACCGTACTAACTTTTGTAAGGGTATGGGTTTTGTCCTTTGTGTGCATAAGGACAAGACAACAACAATCGTGCTAATCAAGCTTCCTTTGATCGCTGAATGCTGGAATGACCTGAAGATCTCATCATCATTCGCTGAAGCTTGAGCAGTCTTCACACATATGTAGACAGACTTGTAATCACTGAATATCGCTTCAGATCACGTACTTGCCGGTCTCTAATCTTCAGTTTTAGTATTCGATGTTTGCTGAAGGTTCTTTGGTGTGAGTGTTGTCTTCTTGAAGTATTGTTGTTTCTAATAGATTTACAATACAAGTTCTTTAGCAATCACTGAACATACTCAGTGAAGATCGCTGGAACTGAAAATACAAGTTCTTCTTCAGTTTGGTCAGTCTCAGCTTGAGAAGTTTTCTTAGGTTATATCTAAGAAAATTACAAGTACGAAAACTGAAACTAAAAGCTTATTCACTGACTTATAGACTGTCAGTGAATGCGAAAAGTAACACTGGAACTCATAGACTTGTGTCCCTATTACTTTTTTCAGGGATCTTTTTCAATGAAGTACATGAAATACTCATTTTATTAATCATAGGAAATATTACAAGTATTACAATACATGTCCAGAACTTACAAAATATAAGTATAATCACTGAAAGGAGACATAGTACATAAAGTTACAAGGAAAAGTGGATTGTTGTTACAAAGAGAATATTATTCTAGAACACTTAGATCTATGTAACCAGGAACATCTTCACCAAGGTTTATTCGACGTAGGAATTCCCTTCGTATCTTCAGATCGACGACTTTTCCAGACATGCTATCATATGTCCAAAGCAAAAGATAAATCAAGTGATCCATTGGACATAGATGTAGCTCTGACATCCTCTGAAATCTGACTTCACCTTCATAGTCAAGGAATATAACTCCTAACTCAGGTTTAAAATGCACAGAGTTGGGTGTATAGGGACCCTTATTTGGCAAGTCAAGATTCAACATAAAAATGTCTGTGCTCTTATGAACCTTCAGGATTTCATCTAAGGAGAACCTTGTTTCATGTTCGTTCCTTAGGGATGGTCCTTCATTAGGATCATAGAGTTTTTGTTTCTTCTTCCCACCTTTCTTCAGAGTTGGCCGGTCAGGGACCTTGACATACCTGGACATCCTTTTGATGAGCTCGTTGATGGTGTCCTCGATA
>NC_037532.1:19647711-19649050 GCF_001531365.2 Cynara cardunculus var. scolymus | reverse complement strand
ACTCGGTAACGGCATCAAGATTGTCCCTGGTGATGAGCATTGAGACCAGTGTTCCATCATCTTTAGAACGTCTGTTGATGCTGACGCTGATAATTGAGCGGGGACTGAGTCTCTTTTTCAGTTTTGCTTTGCTCTATTGCTTGTCCTTATCATCCAGCTTCAGCTTCTTCTTGCGTTCAACTTCTGCAATCGAAAGAAGTCTAGCTTGGGCTTGAACAACATTCACTGTTTTCTTGGACTTTTTCTTGGAAGGACTTTAGCAGCTAGTGACTTGGCCAACTTTAAGCTGTCTTCAATCTACTTCTTTTGAAGTTCTAGCTCTTCTTCAGCCCTTAATGCCTGGAGTCTTTCAGCTTCAGATAAGAAGTCAAACTCACCACCACTATAGGTACGAAGAAGGATTTTTACTCTAGTCTGGTCGAGTGACTCCTTCAGTTGAGACATCTGTTGGTTTATTGGAGCACAAGAGACGGGCAGATCAGATACCCGCTCTAGTCGATCGCAGGTTGTTGATTGGATATGAAGTTGATATTCTGAAGTAATCACTACCTGAGAGGTAGAGACTTCAAACAAGGTTTGTTGAGGGATTTTGAAAAGTACCTTCAAGTTACCTTCTTCAGCGACTGCCTTGTCTTTCGACTTGGGGTCCTGGTTCCCTGATGGAGTCGATTCACCTTGCCCTTTCTCCCCCTGGGATGCAGAATCCCCGAGAGCAACACCTTTGGTGACGGTTGATGGCTTCTGGAACTTGATGGTAAAGTCATCTTCATCATCATCGTCGTCGTCACCATCTAGATCATCTCTGGTGTCTGGAATGACAGGTTCATCGTTGTCTTCATCATGATCTTCATCTTCATCATCACCAACAGCAGTGATGGTATGGGCATCATCCCTAGGGATGGCTTCGACATCCTCAGCTAGAGCAGCTTCGATGGACGTGATTACAGGAGCAGCAACTGCTTCAGCTTCGAGAGCCTCAGCTTTAATTGCAATTGAAGCTGATACTGGACCAACAGCCTGAGAAGCTGTAGGAGCAGCATCATATGATTCACCAACATTGGACCTCATCTCCCCCTCTCTGGCTAAGGCTCGAGAGAATTGGCCAGAGAGTTCGTCCAAGCGCTGACGCTGGAGAACCATAGAATCCTCCAGCCTTTGCAAAACAATGGCTAGAGTTTTCATTGCCTCACGCGTCTCATGGAGTTGGGCGCGATCATCGGCAGAGAAAGAAGGTGCAATCACTGGAGCTGGTTGACGGACAACATCCAGGATTTGTTGAAGAAGACCAGTCTGCTGATCAGCTATTGCCTGAGCATCGTCAGCCCTGCTGTGAAGAACA
>NC_037532.1:19645405-19646555 GCF_001531365.2 Cynara cardunculus var. scolymus | reverse complement strand
AGAGGTAGTGATGGACACAATGGAAGAAAGTGCCACATCACTGTCCCTCAGCTTATGATCCATAATCCTAGATCCATGCCTGAAAGCTGGAAGGTTTCCTTCTTTGGGGTAAAGACTCTTGAAGATCTTTGTCAACACCATTGAAAGAAACCTGGTGTAAGGCACCACCTTTTCTCGCTGGCGCTTGTTCAACTTAAGCACCAGGTCATCGAAAATGACCGTAGCATAATTTATATTGTGACGCTGAATCGCAGAGACGCCTATGATCAAGGCGATCCTGGAAGCCTGGTCCTGACCTCCAGTTTTTCCACCCATGCACTGGATGAAATGAGAAAACACGTATTGCCAGATGGCTGACATCCTGTTTTTCTCAATCTTCGTCAAGGATTTGAGAGGAGCGCTGGAGTCCTTCTTCATTGGCTACTGGTAGCCAATGGCGTCGAGGAAAGTGATGATCTCGGTGGAGGAGGGTTCGCTGTCGAAGGGACCCTTGGGAAGACGAAGACCCGATCAAAGTGTAGAAACCCCAAAATTGACTTCCATGCGGTTGAAAGTGAAATGGATTTGCTTCATTATGCGTCCAGCCTCATCTTGAACTTCGACCACCTCAGCAGTGTACCAAAACTGCTGAAGAAGTTCCTTAACCATGAGGGGCTCATGGTTGAGAGCATATCCTAAGGATGACTGTTTGAGGAAGTCAGCCGCCTCTTGGTAATGTGCTCTGGTGGAGGGTATCTCTAACAAGGCAATGTGATTGTTGGCCTTGATAGAGATCTCGTCAATGGTGAAGTTGACATTCTTGGCAGCCATCTATATATTGTTAAAGAAGTAAAATAAACAGGAAGAAACAAAATGGTTAGAAATACACCAAGAGTATATGGTCAAAGAGTATAGAAAAAGTTTTTAAACAAGGAAAAACTTCATTTGAAAAATCCTCAAAAGATTAGGGTTTTTCAAGTAGAATGTGTATAAAGAAACATATTTGTTAATCAAGAAGGGGATGATTAAAAATCTTTACAGTTTAATGCATTAAGAGAACAAAGTTCTTAATAAGATTAAACACATTTCTTATAACGAAGTAAGAAAGAAGATTCTGACCTTTGAAAATGAAGAGGAAAGGTCGAAAAAGAGGTTTGAAGAGAGAGTTCTT
>NC_037532.1:19629658-19645305 GCF_001531365.2 Cynara cardunculus var. scolymus | reverse complement strand
GAAACATATATTACCCAATTCTTGCTAAGCTCATATATCACTACTCTCGACAATTCTGGTTTAAGCATTGTAGGCTACGCCTCACACCCGACTGTGAAATCGCTTGTCCCAATGGAACTAAACATGACTACCCTGTGAACAGCCCTCCGTCTACCCTCCTTGGAAACTCTCAATTTGGATACCTTCGCCCCAACCCCAACAGACGCCGAATTGATCCAATTTCTTGAATTTCACTCCTACACTGCCAAGACAAAAATTGCTAAAAGGACTGAATTCAAACGAAAAGGCCTTCCCCCAATTTGGAATACTCTGTTTTCCATAATCAACTATTGTCTAACAGGGAAGGTCGGCAGCCATGACCAAGCCTCTCTTGCCATGCTTTCCATCGTATATGGAATCTATTTCAACCTGCCCCTTGATTACGCACAGCTCATATTCGAAGACATGGTGGGATTAATCAAGAGGAAGTGCACTACTCAGAGGGGTGAGAAATCTAAAGTGAAGGCACAGAAGAAGGCCAAAGAAGACCTAAATCATCCAAATCTAATTCTGCAAAGGTTCTTTGGTATGGTCTTTGGCGATATGTTAGCAGAGAAGCTGCCCTCTGCAGAGCCTAATGCGCGTCTGTATCCAATGAAGGAGTTCCACCCCACAKAGCATGAGCTAGGGTACAGAAGCCCAAGACCTCTATCAAAAGCTATGCTCAAATACCTTAGCCACGGAGATAGGAAAGCGTACAGACATGGATACAGGAGACAAGAGCCGGTCCCTGAAACCCCTCCACACATAGGTATCCCTTTAGGAGAGAGTGTGCAAAAAATGAGGGTTGAGGGAAGAATGGAGGAGCCAGCAGAGGCTAGAGAGGTGAGTGAGGACAGACCTAGAGTAGCAAGTCCCCCACCAAAGAAGACAAAGAAGACTCAGAAGGGTGTTGACTCTTCTGAGAAAAAGAAAGGGAAGAAGAGACCCGCAGAAGAAGAGGGTCCAAGTAGTCCTATGCAAAAGACAAAGAAGAAGAAATCAAAGAAGGCCCAACCCGCAGAGGTTATGGTCACAGAGGCTGTACTCCAAGAAAGCCCCGCAGAGGCTGCTCCAAAGCGCAGAAGGTTGCGCAAGGTTGTTCACGAAGAGTCCCCAACAGAGCAGATACACGATGTACTCTTACACATCCAACAAGAGTTTAAAGCGCCCACAGAGGTAGCGGATTTGGGGACAGAAGTCGTAATAGACGAYGAAGAAGAAGAGTTGGAGATAGAAGAGGGAGTAAAAGATGCCAAAGGCACACATCCTAGCCCCCCTCCTAGTGCTACCCACATTTCTAGGGACCCTATTCTAGAGGGAACCCCTATTGAACAAGGCGTGCACACGCAGAGCCCTAAACCAGCAAACCTCGCAGAGGACATTCTTTCGTCCTCTGTTGAATGCATAGCCCGAGAACCATAATTAACTCCAACTTCCTCACAAAAGGATGCTGGTTTTACAATAAGAGTCCATTTGCCCAAGGACTCGTCACAACCCAGAGAGGCATCTGTTGCCCCTCCACACTTGAGTGAACAACCAAGTCATGCTTCAGAGGCATGCGAAAGAGTCACAGAGGCTGCGAGTCTAGAACGCCCAAAGTCTCCACTCGATCCCTCTGCCAAGTTAGGCTCTGAACCTACTGGGCACGACATCGACAGAACACTGGTAGGCTCTCTAATTGGAGATGTTCGCGGATCCGGTGGAAGTCCCCGAGCTGACATCAAAAAACCAGTCACTGAGGGCGCCTCACACTCCGAGGCTACTAGGTCACAATGTGTTGGTGATCTAGGTTCCCATAGTACTTATGTGACGAAGGAGGAGTTACAAACCTTTGCCACAGAGGTATTTAGGAAGATGGATGAGTTGAAAAGCTTGTTCTCCTCCCGACAGGCGATAAAGGCTCTTGCACCTTTAATAGAGGCTCTGAAGGAGTTGACTTACACAACTTCTGAGCTCAAGGCGACTGTATCAGCCTTTCAGAGCTCTGTCCTAAAAAAAATGATATAGCAGAAGCTTTCAACACCTTGTCACTCAACCCTTCTTCAATCCAAAAGCTCAAGACAGAACTATCAGAGGTTGCTGCCCAATTCGCTGCAGACTTTATTTCTGCCGGCTACACAGATTATTCTGCCTTCAAGGACGAGATCAAAGGGATGTTCTCCTCTGCGGTCACCTATGGCATTGACTCTAAATCCTCTAGGGCTAACATTAACCATCTAGCCACTCGCAGAGAGCTAGACGCAATGGTTGAGGCACTTGGAGAGATCGTGCAGAAATACACTGACCAACTCCTCAAGGAAGCCCCAGCAAGCAACGAAGCTATAAGAGACTGCACAAAGAAACTTGTCAAAGAAGGTGATAACTTCATAAATGAGATCTATCGCTGCATCTCTAAGATGAAATGGGCCACAGAGATGGATATCAACACTGCCTCTGTGATTGCTGAGGAGGTCATTCAAAAGATGGAGAGGGCGGCTTCCAAAGTTTTGAAATGATTGAAGAAGGCTCCCCTTATTATTTGCAAGACAGAGGCCACTAAATCCATGATGATCAAGGAGGTGATGACCATGATCGTCATGAGGGAGAGAAGAAGACAGAGAAGAAGACAGAGGAGCCAAAGAAGACAACCTCTGCCAGACCACTAAAAATAGTGGACTCTGCTGCTGCCCTGTTCTCAAAATACAAATCTCTAGAGCCTAAGGGGAAAGGCAAGGGTAAAGCAGTAGAGGAGTCGCCACAGAAGGGGTCAAGCTCTAAGACGCCAGAGGAGATAAATGAAGAAGAGTATGATGACCCGGATCTCGTTCGAGCTTTAAAGGCATCTTTGACAGAGGCACAGGCAAGAAAGGGCAGAGCCCCTATCCCCAGAGCTGGAGAAGGATCTTCCTCTAAAATGGCGAAGGAGGAAACGTCCACGGGTACGTTTGACGCTCTGGTAGGAACTGTCAAGCCAATCCTACCAGAGGGTTCTACCCAAAGGCCGATACTAGAAGAAGAAGAAACCAGAATGCCAGAATCTGCCACAGTGGGGAGGGTCTCTGAGATACTTGAATCTATGAGCAAGATTCCTATGCAGAAAGTGCGCACAGAGTCCGTAACCACTGTGGAGGAGATTCTGTGGTGGCGTTACTCTATTGTGGACACAGAGCCCCCTTACGATCCAGAGGTTACAGGTATGCCCTCTGCTGCTGCAAAGTTCCACTTCTCAAAACTCACAAGGCCATGCGAGCAGGTCTTCTCAGAGCACGTGATAACTTCTCTTGAAACCATATCTCCGAGGACTATGCTGAAGAAGACCGTGCTTTATTCTCAGTATGTGGTGAAGAGGGATGACGGCAACCTCTATACTTTCACAGATGCTGACCTCCACAACCTTTGTGTATTTGACCTTATCTTCTTGCACAAAAATCTTAACAAGTACATGGAAAGGAGGTCAAGCTATTCGATTTCTCTCAGAAGGCTGATTGAGGTGATGCGTGCTCAAGTAAAGTTCTACAACAAGAAAGATTTCAACATTGCGATGAGGTTGGCCTAACCAGTTTTGAAGATTTCCCCTCCAAAGAACAGGCCTAGTTGGTTRCTTAGGTCTCATCCAAACACCATTATCCACAATCCCATCTTTGGGTTTGTTTTCCTGGACAAGGATGAGATTCTAAGGTTCTTTGATCCGGCAGAGGTAAACAAGTATTCGACAGAGTCTCTTGAGTGGGTGTTCAACCTAGTAGCAGCAGAGGTGCACATAGGACATCTAAGGGCAGACGAAGTGATTGGTCTTCTGGAAACAATCAAAGTTCAAGTCTCCTTCAGAGAGTGGATATTCAAAGTCTACAAAACTATCAAGTCAGATCTGCAATTTGCCGTAGATGACTATCCAAACTCTGCTGTGGACTAATTCTTGTAATAGTATAGGCCTGAGCAACAATTTTTTTTTCTTTTCTTCAATTCTTTCAATTAATGTAATTCTTTTCAGAGGATGAGTTTAATCTCCTCTTGTAATTCTTTCATTTAGTCATTTCTTGCAACCTTTTGTCTAAATTTACTTTTCCCTACTTAGGGGGAGATTTTTAGCTCTATTATTCACTTCTTGTAAAAGTATGAAAAAGTATTCTGCAAGTGTTAACAGAAGGGTATCTTCCACATAAGACAACAGAGGACTAGCAACAGAAGCTGTTTCATCGTGCAAGTAAAGTGTAACAGAACCTCTGATGTCTCTCACAGAGGTTCTGGAAAATGGTCATCTGGCAATAAGATCATACAAGTCAATTACAGCAGAGCCTCTGAGATGGCTCACAGAGGGTCTGCGGATTAGTCTTCTGTGAAGATCCTGTTCTACTGTTTTTCAAAGGTTGTTTGCTGCATGTGCTTCTCACGTAACTAGGTCTTTAATAGACTTTATTTGGATGGCTTAGATGATTTCTCTCTTTTAAGATCTTGTMAGYAAGGTCGTTAGGGACTAGTATAAATAGCAGCTTAGGCCTTTGTAAATTGTGTGCTTCTGCATTGTAATCGTCTTATTTTCAATTGAATGAATTGAAAAACCTTTGAAGCTATTCTCCTGTGTTCATCTTCTTCATCATCTTAACTGTTTATTCTTGGTTTATTTTACTCTGTTTTGTTCTTAATATTGTTTCCGCTGCACTGTAATCGTCCTAGAGTTCATTCAGAGTAATAGATCAATATCAAAGCTGAATTTACAGGTCCATCAAACGTATTTTTAATGACGCTTAATTCCAGGGGTAGCTTTAGTTTGTACGCCACTGGACCAATTCTTTCAGTGATCTCGAATGGTCCAGTATACCTAGGGCTTAATTTCCCCTTTTTCCCAAACCGCACTAACCCTTTCCACGGTGATACTTTCAAAAGCACTTTATCCCCAATTTGAAACTCAAGAGGCTTCCTCCGGTTATCCGCATAACTTTTTTGATGATCCCTGGCAGCCTTAAGTCTTTGTCTGATTATTGATATCTTATCAGTAGTTTCCTGCACAATGTTTGGTCCCGTTAGCTGACTATCCCCAATCTCCAACCAACTAAGTGGTGATCGACACTTACGCCTGTATAAGGCTTCATATGGCGCGAATTGAATAGTAGTGTTAGCTGTTGTTGTAAGAGAACTCTACCAATGGTAAATGAATGTCCCAACTTCCTCCAAAATTGATCACGCATGCTCGAAGTTTATCTTGTAAAGTCTGAATTGTGCGTTCACTCTGCCCGTCCATTTGGGGATGATAGGCGGTGCTCAAATTCAGCTGTGTACCCAGTGCCTTCTGAAGTGATAGCCAAAACCACGATATGAAGCGGCTATCTCTATCCGAGATAATAGAAATAGGTACTCCATGTTTTGCAACAATTTCGTTAACGTAGATTTGAGCAAGCTTCACCAGTTTAAAATCTTGACGAATAGGAAGGAAATGTGCATATTTTTTCAGTCGATCCACTATTACCCAAATCGCATCATGACCTATAACAGTTCTAGGCAGTTTGGTGATAAAATCCATGGAGATTTGTTCCCATTTCCATTATGGGATCTCGGGTTGTTGTAACAATCCGGATGGCTTCTGATATTCTACCTTGACCCTTGAGCAAGTCAAACATTTCCCAACATACAAAACTATATTCTTTTTTATTCCTGGCCACTAATAGTACTCTCACAGATTCTTATACATCTTATCCGCCCCTGGGTGAATCGAATACCCAGATCTATGGGCTTCCTCCAAAACTAACTCTCGTAGGTTGTTAATCTTCGGAATCCAAACTCTGTCCTTGAAGTAACGCACTCCATCCGACTTAGTCCTAAATTTATGCTCCAGATTATTCAGGGTCTCGCTCTTCAAATTTTCTGCCTTCAGCGCTTCATCTTGAGCTTCAAGAATTCAAGTCTTCAAACTCGTCTGGACAAGCGTTCCCAGAGCTCGTACTCGAGAGGGTTTTATCCTTTCCTTCCGGCTTAGAGCATCTGTCACTATGTTGGCCTTACCTGGGTGGTATCGGATTTCACAATCATAATTGCTGAGTAACTCCACCCATGTTCTCTGTCTCATATTGAGCATCTTCTGATCAAGGATATGCTGGAGACTTTTGTGGTCGGTAAAAACAGTACACTCGGTGCCGTATAAATAATGCCTCCATATTTTGAGAGTGAAAACCGCAGCTCCTAGCTCTAGGTCATGAGTGGTATAGTTCTTCTCATGGGCTTTGAGTTGCCTCGAAGCGTATGCTATAACCTTGTCCTTCTACATCAATACGCAACCCGAACCTTGGCGGGATGCGTCATAATATACTACGAAGTTTTCGGTTCCTTCTTGCAAAGCCAGGATTGGCGCGTTGCATAGCTTATGCTTTAGCACTTGGAATGCGTCCTCTTGGAGTTTTACCCTAAACAAATTTCTTACCTTTATTGGTCAATGCTGTTAATGGTTGGGCAATCTTTGAGAAACTCTCTATAAATCGTCGATAATAACCCGCCATACCCAGAAATTGACGAATTTCTGTCGGGGTCTTTGGTGCTTCCCACTTCTTTATGGCCACAACCTTAGCCGGATCCACATGAATTCCTTTTTTGCTAATCACATGACCGAGAAAATGACCTCCCGAATCCAGAATTCACACTTTGATAATTTAGCATACAATTCTTGCTCTTTGAGCAATTCTAACATCATTTTCAGATGCTGCTCGTGATCTACCCTACTCCGTGAATAAACCTGGATATCATCAATGAATACGATCACAAACTTGTCTAGATACGGTCTATAGATCCTATTCATTAAATCAATAAATACCGCCGGCGCGTTGGTCAGACCGAAGGGCATAACTAGAAACTCGTAGTGCCCATATCGAGTCCTAAAGGCCGTCTTAGGGACGTCCTCCTCATGAACTCTTAGCTGATGATACCCTGACTGAAGGTCAATCTTAGAGAAATAACATGCTCCTTGCAACTGATCGAACAGATCCTCAATTCGGGGGAGGGGATATCGGTTCTTGATCGTCAACTTGTTTAACTCCCTATAATCTATGAACATTTGAAATGACCCATCCTTCTTTTTAACGAACAGGACTGGAGCTCCCCAAGGTGAAGAGCTTGGCCGGATGAATCCTTTGTCCAGAAGTTCCTGAAGTTGACCTGACAGCTCTTGCATCTCGGCCGGTGCTAAGCGATATGGAGCTTTAGCAACAGGTGCCACCCCGGGAACTAGGTCAATTCAGAATTCGACCTGTCTAGATGGAGGAAGTCCTGACAAATCATCCAGAAATACTTTTATATAATTTTTCACCATAGGAATATCCTGAATATGTTTTTCCTCGGATTTCCTTTCCGATACATGAGCCAAGAATGCAACGCACTTTTTCCTCATATACTTGCAAATCTTCACACATGATACCATCTTTAAACTCTTTCCAGGTTTTTCCCCTTTTATAGATAGGGTTTCTCCATCTTGGTAAGGTATTCGCACAATCCTCTCAAAGCAACAAATCTCCGCTTGATTCTTAGACAACCAGTCCATTCCTACCACTACATTGAAACTTCCCAATTTAATTGGGATAAGATCAATGCTAAATAACTTATCAGCTAAATTTAAAGTACAACCCAAGATTACGTCCCTAACCTTTATTTCTTGGCCATTGGCAAATTTGATAGTGTAAGCATCTTTCAACTTCCTCGATTTCAGATTTATCAACAGCCTAAATTCTAGGGAAACAAAACTTCTATCTGCTCTAGAGTCAAATATTACTGAGGCATAGAGGTTATTTAAAAGAAACGTACCTGTCACAACATTAGGGTCTTGACGTGCCTCTTCGGCTCCCATTGCAAATTCCCTTCCTTGAGCTTGGCCTCCTTGATTTCCCTGACTGGTTTGCCTTACCTGGTTTCCAGCATTGTTGATGCTCGATCCTCTAATTATCCTTGGGAAATTATTCCTGAAGTGATCCTGACTTCCACAATCATAGCATACCCTTATTCCATCCTTGATTTCCTTTTCCCCTCTACAGAACTTGGCGATATGACCCAAACGATTACATTTGCCACATGTAGGACAGGCCCTTGCATGGTGATAATTACATTTGCTGCATTTTGGAAGTGGCCGACTAAACTGCCCCGGTTCCTGAGCCTTTACTCCAAAATTCTTCACCACTCTTTGGTTCTTGCCTAAATTGTTGTTGGCCCTTTTCCACGATTGCCCCTCTAGTTTCCTCTTTCCACCAAATTTGTCTTGCTTTAAAATCCCTGATCTAACTGCATCATTTGTCAGACGGTTTGCCAAAATCATCGCGTTTTGTATGGTGGTTGGGTTTGCCGACGTGACCATCCCTCGGATTTCAGGTGCCAATCCTCAGATGTACCGATCAATTCGTTTCTCCTCCGGAGTGACCATATGAGGTACTAACTTGGCAAGCTCATGAAAACGAGCAGTGTATTTGTCTACCTCCATTCCAATCATGGTGTGATTCCAGAATTCAACTTCTAGCTTCTGAATTTCGCTCTTAGGACAATACTCTTCGGTGAGTAACTTTTTGAGTTCTTCCCATGATAGCTCATAGGCAGCTTGGCGACCACGGGTTTGAACTTGAATGTTCCACCAAGTTAAGGCTCTACCCTGGAGTTGGCATGTTCCATACTCCACCTTACAATCATCAGAGCACTTGCTAATATGGAGTACCGACTCCATGCTCTCAATCCATGATAGTAATCCAATTGCACCTTCTTTGCCATGAAACTCCTTAGGCTTGCAGGACATGAATGTCTTGTAACTGCATCCTCTATCGTTGGTGTTACGGTTCTCCTTCCTAACGAGATTCTCGGTGCTAGGGCCTCCCTCGCTCCTTTGACTTGCATTAATGCCCGCTGTAACCTGAGTGACAATAGTTGGTATCGCCTCCCGGATTTGCTGAGCTATCAACTGCGCTATATCAGGTGTTTGGCTTTCAGGATTCCCTCTCATACTGCGTGCGCTCCTTCTTGGGGGCATGGTTCTAGAATATGTTCACAAACGTTTATTTGATTAGAATTTCTTCTAAAAGACCATACTTATTCTTCAATACCTAAAATCACAACTTGAAATTCACAACAATGATAATCATAAAAAAAATTTACATCCCACAAAAACGGCTTTTCATACATAGTTTGAATAATGTCTATTCAGCAACGTCAAAGATTCATCGCTTATCAAAAGATTTCGACCCGTAGGTCACTAATTCAGTAGAAAGTAGTAAAAAGCACACATTTTTTAATGATCGCAAGTTAATGTTTTTCTTTGCATAAATGTTGTGCCCAAAAGACTACTAATAATTATTCAACTAAAACCATGCCCGATATGCGACCAGTAGGAGCAGCATCACAATTATCGCCAGCGCCAGTCCTCCCATCATTTGACATAACAACACCATCCTCCGCACAGACCTTCTTGTTGCATTGGCGGTCTCCCATGTCTCCTTCGATGTCTGGTGCAGGAGGTTTGCCGCCTCTGTCAAGTTAGTCATAGCCTGGTGCTAATATGCGAACCTTGCCTGGCAACTCTGTAGTTCGGCAGCCATGGACTTAACCCTTTATGTCTCGGCCTGCATCATGCCGGATGCTTGTCCTACAGATACCCCCGGAACTACATGAGGCGTCACCACCGGCTCTTGGCACAAGGGTCCTAGTCCTGCCCTCCTAGACATAGGGACACTCTTTCGTGCCGCTTGTCGAGTGCGCTCCCCACCTGGAACTGGCCGATGAACTACCATGGTCGCCTGGGGTAACTCGGTAGTAGGTGAAATTCTCGGGTGGGATCCATTAGTCGTCTCACTGGACACCTCATGATCCGAATCGGTGTCAACATGAGGTTCCTCCTCTCTAATGATAGGCGGGTTGGCCCGGTGACGATCGATGACATAACCCGACTCGTCGGCCGAGTATAAATTGAGAGATAAAGATGATGATGACATAGTGAAGCTGAGATAAGTGTGCACTAAGTCACTAAGGGTATATCTATAATCATCTATTATATGCAATGCCTATTCACACACCAAATATGATGCTTCAAAGGTTTTGAGAGGAAAATCATCTTAAACATATTCCCAATATAACCATTTCAATTATAACATTAATCTTTCCTTAATTAAACATAGGTGATCAGGCTTTGTTTAGTTAAGGTCCAATAATGCAATACTGATATACAAGCAATATGTTCAGAATTTTAAAAGTTATTTCCAGGTTTTGGCTATAGTTTGGGCTTTCCCAAAGAAAACCAATGTTCTCTATAACCTTCGGCTCTGATACCAAACCTGTCACACCCCGTCGCGGCGGAAACACGAGATGTAACAGCTAAAGGGTTTCACAACACAAGGTAGAAGACAACATCAACCATAGTAAAGAAGATAGTTCGAAAGTTTACAATGATACAAAGTTTCAACATTTCAAAAGGGAAATAACATGATTGCCAACACAAAAATAAAACAAAGATATGCAGCCACACGATGTGCGATTCCCAAAATCATACAAACATAATTAAGATCTTCAAAAAATAAGATGAAGAGAGAGAGTAGATCACCAAAAGTCTCTTGATTGATTGAGAGAGAAATTACAAGTCTAATTTCAGATTACAATTGCTAATGACTTGCTTAATGACAATTACAAAGGAAATTACTATTTATACTAAGAAAGGAATAAAACTACACTATTACAAAACATGCAAAATATGGAGAACTTGAATACAACAATAACGCACATACTCGAACCCAACATTCTTCCCCTTTGGATTCAAGTTCAGACTCTTGAAAATTTTGTCTTTCTAAGTCCAAAAATTTTCTCTAACCTCCTTAGAGCGTTCCTGTACTGAATCTTCTTCTCGAGCAGATTTATGGCATTGATCAACATATATCTTTCTTCAGAACTCATTCTCTCTAACTCTGCAGCTCTATCGTTGTTCACTCTTTTCAAGTCAAGCGCCCGTCTTACCAGCCTTATTGTACCATCTGAATACTTGTTCAACTCGCTGAATCTCATAAATTTCTTCACTTGAAGCTGAGCAAAGTATATGACTCCGAAATCTGGCTTTTCAACAATCATCCGAAATCTAACGAAAGGGTTAACATCCAATTGTTGTCTTAAGAGCCCAACCAAGTCTGGATCTTCAGCGTCAAAATTTTGAGAGGCCATCAATTTTGCGTACAACAGGGATTTAAGTTCATCTACTGTTTGCTCTTGTACCGACGGCTCAGGTATAGGTGGTGGTGATGGCGCAGATGGTTGCTCTTCCATGACTTGTTCTTTCCCCTTCAGAAGTCTTTTCAGACTTGCGATCTATGCATCCATATTTTCTTGAACAACCTTTAGGGCGCCGTTCAAATACTCCCGTGACACAAAGTCTGGTAAGCTAACACCTGGATCACTTAGATTACTAGTTGAAACAATAGTTGAATAAACTGTTGTACCTACGTTCAATGTTGGCATGATGGTAGCATTGGTAGGACTTTCGACCTGTCCTTGTGAAATGTCAAATGACACCACTCTGGTCGTTCCAGCAAGTTCACTAAGAACTGCACCCAGATGCTATAGACTCATGTGTACCTATGTGTATCAGTGCTAGACTCGAGGTGCACAGAATTGATGTCGTAGGCTGGGGCAGCGGCCTAACTTGTTTCAATAACTACGTTCTTCGAATAAGAAGTAGTTAGTGGATGTGTTATATCTCCGTGTTCAATTGAAATAACTGGTTGTTGAGAACCAGTTGAGTGGATGGGTGGGGTGTGCATTTGCATAGCTGGGCTAGCTATGTCTTGTTCAATACCAACATTCAACGAATGAAAGTCAGTAGTAGATGTGGGTGCCCGACTATGTGTTTCGGCTAGATAAGGAGCATGATATTCTTTTTGTGCTCCACTCACACCCTCACCATGTTCTTCTTCGTCCCTTTCACACATCCTCTCAACATTTTCAATTGTATCTCCCTCATCTTCAACACCTACTAGAATACGATCATATTCATCAAATTGAGCTCCATATTCTTCAACATCAAACGACAATGAATGTAGACTTGGACAAGTCTGTTGAGCATGAATTTCTGGAACTATGTCGTTAATATCATCAACCGATATTCCGACTGGAATATTTTGTGAATGAATGGTTTGAGCAAGATTGTCAGCACCATCATTATCATTATTGTCATCATCTCCATCATGATCACCAAGAGCCGCCTGATTATCAGTTTCAGTATCTTCTGAACTAGAAGAAGTTGTGGAATTTGAAGTACTATTAGTTGAAGTACTTTGCTGATCAGATCCCCCTCCGATTCACCCCTCTCTATTACATTTTCTCTCAGCACACTGCCCTGTTCAGGTAACCTTTGTTCCTGAACTCTCTCATCTATATCTAACCTTTCTCGCTCAGCTGAGGCATGGGGTGATCCCTGGGTAAGTTCAACCGGTTCTGGTTGAACTATAGGATCTATAACTCTCCTATAGTCTATCACACATTGAGCAGTCTGATCAGCTATGGCAAAAAGCTCTGGTGGTATTTCCATAATAGAATCCAAGTCCTCAACCTCTGTATGCTGTCGAATTCTAGACATGATGAATGTCGGCCCTTTTTCAGCATTGGATCTGGCCGGAATGTCTTCATTCACATTCATCATCGCCTTTATGATTAGTTGTAGAAATCTCTGGAGGGGCACAAATTTTCTTGCTTTAGAAGGAAATCGTTTTGCGTTCACAAGCTCCAGTAGTTCATTCTAGATGACTAGGGCATAGTCATAATTGTGCGAGAAGACTATTCCGTGAAAGAATTTTAGGAAAGAAGTATTGCAAGTATCTATCCCCGCAGTCTTGGACGTCAGACATCTATTCAAGATGGAGAATAACAGATGCTAGATAGATGGTAGAAAACGTCTTTTGAACTGTGTCAGATTAGATAACTCTGCTGAGTATCCCAACCTTTTGATGTCTTGACACAATTGGTTATCTGATACAAATTCTTCATATCCAATAGAGCCTGGTCTGGGAAGTCGGAGAATCTTTCTTAAACGTTTTAATGTCAGACGGCTGACATATTCGTCTACTACTCCTTCAAAATAAAGTCTGTCGCCGTCTTTTACCAGTGTAAGTGTACTCCAAAATTGTTGTAAGTACACCATTGGGATAGTTGAATTGACTGACAATGAGTAAGCTAGAAAGTGTCCTCTCAGTATTTCTGGGATTATCTGGTATTCAGCAGGCATATCAAAGTTAAAGGCATGGTTATTTGGCTTTATTTCGAGATTTTTGAATTGGGGAAAAAATGTTTAAGAGGGAATGGGTTGATTTGATGGGTTTGGGATATTATCAGATCTGACCGAAGGAATATGAGATTCCTCGTCAGATTGATGTTGAACATTCGCCATTTACCTGTAAACAATTTAAAATATTAGAACCCATATTATTCAAGAAATTCAATCAACTGAAAGTAAAAAAAATAAGACTAAAAAAAATTTAACCCAAAAGAAAAAAAAAATGAATAATAAAAAAATACTAAAAAAAATTTGTAAAATAAAAAATCCATACTAACACAAAAAAAATAACTAAAAAGAATTTAAAACAAAATCTAAACATAAAAAAATAACGCAAAATTAACTAAAAAAATTAACCAGACTCCAAATCCGGTGAACAAAGAAAAGAAAAAAAATTATAAGTCAAGAAATCCTAATCCGGACAACATCAACCGGATTAAGGTTGATCGGAGTTTTCTCCGGTCACCTTCTCCGGTGAGAAGTCCGGTCAAAACCAATAAAATTTCACAGAAATAACCAAAAAAACCCTAAAAAAAATAAAATCTAAAAAGAAACAACAATATTATGAGATTTGCCAGATTTTTTTATTATTCAACAAATTAGATCGAATTAGATTCAAGAATTTTCGATACAGTCCAATAGTCCAATAAAATGTTCATCAAGTCCATATCGTAAAGGTATAAACAGAAGTCGACAAGATCAAACAATCATAAACCTTGAGTAGAAGAAGGATGAAATAGAGTAGAGATTCATAGAACTTTGAGCGATTAACCAGGTTGAATAGCCGGAGACGAAGATGAATAGTAATAGGAGTAAAAAGTAAAAATGAGTCGATTATTTATAGTCAAAGTCAAAAACCGTTCAAATTCTAAACCGCTCAAGGGTTGTCCGGATTAGAATAAATCGGTCAAGAGGTGTCCGATTTATGGATTAAGAATCAACTAAGTGTTTATCCGGACAATAAATCGCTCAAGGTATAGACGATTTAGAAGAATATCGGTCAAGACTTCTTCGATTTAAGAATAAATCGCTCAAGGTTCAAACGATTAAAGAATAAATCGGTCAAGGTTCAAACGATTAAAGAATAAATCGCTCAAGGTTCAAACGATTAAAGAATAAATCGCTCAAGGTTCAAACGATTAAAGAATAAATCGCTCAAGGAAGAAGACTAAATCGCTCAAAAGAAAGATTAAATCGCTCATGAAATGAACGATTTAAGGACTTGAAAGAATAAAAGAGTCAAGTGATTTAAGAATCCGGTCAAATCAAACAAGCGATTAAATAATCCGCTCAATCCCTTGTAGAGCATATCTAACCTTATCTGGATAAGAGTTTATCATATAGCCTTTTGTCTGAATTAGTCTAAATCGGACAAGTGTTGTCCGGATTTGTAATAAATCGGACAAGTGTTGTCCGGATTAGACTAAATCGACCAAACACTTATATTTCTAAACACAACATCTTTCAAAAATTAGATAATACTCAAAATACCTGTAAGAAAAATATAAACTGYTAGTTCAATACAGATAAAATTCACTCCCCCTTAAAATATGATCAGATATTCAAAAACAAATAAAATTCCACACTCCCCCATAAATATAGATTCCCACGATCAAGAAATTTAAAATCAGATAGAAAAATTGAAACACTAACTTGTATTTATGAAATACAGATATTTGATGTAACAACTCTGCACTTTTGGATTTCCAGGTTAGAACCTTATTACGAGATCTTTATTTGAAAACTAAGCCTTTTAGGGTTAGCCTTATCCAGAATAGGATCCTGAAGAGGTCGTCTAAAAGACCAGAGGATAGAACAACCAGAGGCTCTGGTCTGTACTAACACAGAGGCTCTGGTCTGTACTAACACAGAGGCTCTGGTGACAGCTACAGAGGCTCTGTTGTCTCTTCACAGAGACTCTGGTGTCTCTTCATAGATGCTCTAGCGTCTCTTCAAAGAGGCTCTGGCGTCTCTTCACAGAGGCTCTGGCGTCTCTTCACAGAGGTTCTGTTGTCTCTTCACAGAGACTCTGGTGTCTCTTCACAGAGACTCTAGTGTCTCTTCATAGATGCTCTGGTGTCATTTCACAGAGGCTCTGGTTCTTCTTACAGAGGCGCTGGTTGCCCATACTTGATCGATTCAGCACATCAGCTGGTCTTTTTCCAGACTTGGACATTTTGGCACAACATCATTTTCAGGAGTCCAATCCTTAGCCCCAATAGCTTAATAAAACTTTTTAAGAACATCATTAGCATTAAATTAATGCTAACAGATCGTCTTATTTACCTTCTAAAGATTAGTTGTAGATCATATTCCGGTGGGTAGTTGACCAAGTTGGTTCATGCAAATGCCAATCAAACTCGAAACGTTTCACATAAAATAAAGT
>NC_037532.1:19624885-19627678 GCF_001531365.2 Cynara cardunculus var. scolymus | reverse complement strand
ATGAAAAGAACTTAATCGATCTCATTAGAAGTATGCTCCAGTTTTGAAACTATCAAGAAAAGCATGAGCCTTGTTCCACTTTTACGAATATTCGTTCCCTAGGATTAGAGGCACTGGTCAAGAAGACCAGAGACGATGGAAGTTGGAATGCTCAACTCTTGCTATCGTTGTGTCTGCAGAGGCTCTGGTCTTATGATCAGAAGCTCTGACATGGACGAATAGGAGAACCAGAGGATCCATGCATGAAATACTTGAACGGCAAATATAGGGGTTGCCACAGAGGTTCTGGTCTCACTACCAAAAGCTCTGGTTGGGGCAAGAGGTAGGACCAGAGGGTCGTTGAAAGGAACCCTTAGCATACCTAAGTACTGAAATTGCCACAGAAGCTCTGGTAGGCACTCTGTGAACAGAGGCTCTGGTCTCGAAAGCCCTATGAGGAAACAGAGGCTCTGGTCTTATATTAGCAGAAGCTCTGGTGTAGAAACCAGGGGTGTTGTCTAGGGATCCTAGCATGTTTGTTGAGACTTAGTGTTGTCTAGAAGTTTCCTCTGAATCGCTAAGCTTTTGTTAGAGGATACACCTTAGTAACCAAGATTGTTCATGTCATAGATCTCGATGATGCCTTCAGATTCAAGCGAATATTCTGTTGATGATTCTGGATACGTAGTCGGTCGCTCTCAAAGGAACCCAACTCGCGGCGAAGGGGTGGACCCATATGACCAGGACACAGTTTCTAGTGATGCTGCGACCGCAGCACAAGTGTCCTACCTACCCCCAATGGAGCCAGCACCTGATGTTCCGTCGCGAGCCCAACAAGGTCCAAGAATCAGAGTCACGCCTCGAAAGAGTGTCCCATTACCACAGAGGGTGACATTCGGGAACTCTCAGAGGGTCGTACGGGAGTCGTCCCAACCCCATGGTGGGAACAAAATGACTCAAATCGTGACTGGTATGCCGGCGACCTATCCGCAAGGGATGAACCCATCTGAGAAGGATTGGATGAGAAGGATTGCAGATGACACACAGATGCATCAGGTTCGACTTGGATATCACCACAACATCCTCAACAACCTATCTGAAATAGTGGAAGYGCATCACCAGAGCATAGTGTGGAATGGGGAAATTGTTGTTGCCGCCAGACGAGAAATTAGGAGGTTATATAGGTGGCTATTTGTTTGTAGCATGATGATGTTAGCACTAGGGATAGTCATTGGATGGATGTTGCTTTAGAAGCAATTTAGAATGGATTACTCTTTTGATCAGAAGTTAGAAACTCTGTTTTGTACTTAATATCGAAAAATCAATGTATGATATCTTTTGGGAGGAATTTCTATTGTATCCATTGGTTATGCGATTGAATATGCCTTATATCGGTTCTTTGTCATCTTCCTATCCTTTGTCATATGAGAAAAACATTTAAGCATCATCGAAATTTTATGGAAAGCTACCACTTTATGTTACCCTCAAACTTATAAATTCCATTCTGTTTAGGATTCAAAGAAATGCCATCAAGAAGAGAAAACCCCAATTTAGCACAACTCGTTTCAGAGCAACTCATTGCTGCACTCCCTAACATAGTCAGCCAAGTGGTTGCTGGTTTAAATGCCAACCAACCCTCTAACTCAGAGCCTAGGCCACTGCGGGAATGTACTTACAAAACTTTCAGAGCTTGCAATCCTAAGGAATTTAATGGAACAAAAGGAGCGGTAGGATTATTATTATGGCTCGAGAGCATGGAGTCCGTTCTACACATTAGCAAGTGCGCTGAGGGAAATATGGTCGAGTACGCAGCATGCCTTCTGCAAGGCAGAGCGCTCACTTGGTGGAATACCATAGTACAAACTAGAGGCCGAGAAGCGGCCAACCGACTTCCTTGGGAGGAGTTCAAGAAATTGCTAAAGGAAGAATATTGTCCAAGAAGTGAACTCCAGAAATTGGAAATGGAGTTGTGGAACCTTGAGATGAAGGAAGACGATATTTTTGCGTACACAACGAGGTTTCAAGAATTGGCAAACCTGGTGCCACACCTTGTGACACTAGAGGAGGTTTGGATAGAAAGATACATTTGGGGTTTATCCCYAGAAATTAGGGGCAACATAACCTCTACCAACCCGAAGACTATTCAAGAGGCGGTAGAAGTTGCTACAAAACTCACAAACAATGCGGTGCGATCTAGGAGACTGACTAAAGGAAAAAGAAAGATAGAGGAGTTTGGGGACCGAAAATTTGGAAGGAAACTGGACAGGAACAGGAGAACAACGAGAAACTTTGGAGCTCAATCACAGGTAACTGGACAGGGCGATGTAATTAGATGTGATAAGTCCAAAGTTCAACATCGAGGGAGTTGCATTATCTGCCAGAGGTGTCATCTTGGGGTTCACACGGCAAAGGACTGGCGGAAACGGCTATGCTTTGAATGTGGGAGTCCAGACCACATGAGGAATGTTTGCCCAAGAAGAAGAACAAGGACAAATATAAATCAGACTCGGCAGAACAGTTCAGGCAACTCGGGGAGTCAGGCTCGGGGCAGAGCATTCAAATTGGGAGCCAGGGAAGCCAGAGAGGATCCCAACGTAGTGTCAGGTACGTTTCTTCTGAACAATGAATTTGCATCGGTTTTATTTGACTTAGGCGCCGACAAAAGCTTTGTGTCACTAAATTTTAGGAAGAAAATTGACTTAAGGCCTCAGAGGTTGAAAGAAGCCCTTATCATCGAATTTGCCAATGGTCAGGAATTCAAGGTCAGGAATATAATTTTGAACTGCACCTTGAATTTAGCCAATAAGGACTTTA
>NC_037532.1:19587104-19624785 GCF_001531365.2 Cynara cardunculus var. scolymus | reverse complement strand
AAGGAACCTTCCAAAAATCCAAATAATGACATCATTAAATGTCATCCCAAAACAAATGATGGAAGCCGCCAATTACCAAAACCAAGAGATTTTGAGTGGGTTTAACACTCTTTTCAAGAATAATCCACATTTCTTGAGCCACACGCCTTCATCACCGATTGCATGCAGCTCAATATTTCCAAGAATTAAAAAAA
The DNA here is from genome assembly GCF_001531365.2 of Cynara cardunculus var. scolymus. Classification (NCBI taxonomy): domain Eukaryota; kingdom Viridiplantae; phylum Streptophyta; class Magnoliopsida; order Asterales; family Asteraceae; genus Cynara; species Cynara cardunculus. The sequence continues at coordinate 19,624,591 of NC_037532.1, read as the reverse complement.
ATCTAACACAAAACCATCATCTTTGAACAACTTCCAGAAAACAAAAATAAGTTCTGATTCCAACAAGTTTTCGAATGGATAAATCCGTTTAGAGTTGCATGCAAGACCTATCATCCAAAAATGTGATCGGACCTCAYATGCAAGGAATTTTTCTTTCTTTCTTGGAGATTAAAGAACTTGGGTCACGGATTATCATTCCAACAAAGACACATGCAGGTCTTTGATGAATAATCTCTCCTCTTTAAATCCCATAAATAGTCAAAGAGTCGAGTAGGGAGAAAGATAAAGACTTTCGGACATCAAGAAGAGAAGTAAACAGCTCAAAAACATACCTTTTCTTGACTACGAACTTGTCTCAAGAATAGCAAAAATCTTGAGTTTTGCTTGGAGATGGAATCGGTTGGGAAGTGATGGAGTTAGAGAGAGAGATCAAACGGCTGGAAGTTTGGAAAGTGAAGAACTTTCAAAAGGGAAGGGGTATTTATATGTGGATTCAATGAAACGAATGGGTTGACCTCTAAAGGCCCAAGCCCAAAAAGACTTTTTATTACAAACTAAAAGACCCCAATAAATACAACAAACTAAACAATTTTGACAAAAGATTTTTAAAGCCACACTCTTTCACAATAATAATTGGCAGCCAAAAATAAAAGATCGAAACTTTGGAAATTTGAATTTTAAGAAGAACGAAACGAAAATATCGACTTTATTTTTATGTGAAATATTTCAAAACTATTTGGCTTTGCACGAACCAACTTGGTTAGCTACCTGCCGAAACGTGACCTAACAAACTAATCTTGGAAGAAGAGCAAGATGATCTCAGATCATCATAGCTAAATCCTAGAAAGACTTAGTTTTCAATAAAGGTTCTAAAATGGGATAGTAACCTGAAATTCCAAAATGCAGAGTTGTCACAAAAGGGCATCTGGTTGACTTGACTCTAGATGGTTTTCCTCTAAGTTCTTTGGCAAGTGAACCAGAAGGGCTCTGGTTGATCTCACATTTAACCAGAAGGCCTCTGGTCATATATTAAGTTCATTTTAAAGTTTGTTTTTAGGGATATCATCTCTGGTTAGGAGAACCAGAGGCTCTGGTCGTCCAGAGGGCCACTGGTTGGCAGTGGCATTTTGTGACTTGTTTCTAATTAGGCTAATGCTTTTAAATTGGCTATCTTAAAAGTATTTAATTTGGTTAAAAGTGGTCTAGAAAAGCTCTAATTTGTCTTGGACTTCTGGTTGAGTTGGAAGTTCAGGACCAGAGGTTCTGGTTAGTAGGACTAGAGGCTCCAGTCGTTTTGAGAGCTTCTAGTTAGGCTTAGCATTATATTTGAAATTTTATTTTGATCAACTTATTGTTGTTTGATTTCAAAATATGACTCTTATCTTGTTGTTAAACCTGATGGGGGCTCCGGTTGTTGAACAAGAGGAACTCTGGTCCTTATGGGACAAAGGGGTTCTAGATGGTCTCGGACAATGTGATACGAGGAGTTAAGAATCTTGCATCATGTATGACAAGGAAGATTTATAAATCCGTTTTGGAACGTGTTATTTGAGTTGGGATTTATAACAAGCTGTTATATATTTGTTTGATTACAAATATGATTTTAACCGGTTTTGGTGATCTTCACTTTGTAATTGCAAAGAAAGGGTTTGTTGGTCTCTTGAAGGTCTACAAGATATGTATAACAGTTTGTAGAAGAGGGGGGATGAATACAAACACAATATTTTCAAATTTAAAATCTATATTGATAAAAGAAGATCCATACAAATTTTACAAGACTGTTTGCGGAAAGATAAGGTAAGAAAACCCATATAAACAATCTTTGGTTACATACAAAATCTTAGCAAATAAGAAAAGATATGTTGTAGAGAAAAGTTCTTTTACTTAAGCTTTAAGAATGCTCAAAGTAAGAATTAGGTTTAGAGAGTGTGTTGCACGCATTCTTACCTAAAGTTGGTGGGTAATAGAGTCAACTAGTCGGCTCCGTACCGTACTAACATTTAGAAAAGGTATGAGTTTGTCCTTTGTGTGTATAAGGACAAGAAGACAACAACAATCGTGCTTGGCAAGCTTCCTTTGATCGCTGAATGTTGGAATAACCTGGAGCTCCCTTCAGTATTCGCTGAGGCTTGAGCAGTCTTCACACATATGTAGACAGGCTTGTAATCACTGAGTACCGCTTCAGATCACGTACTTGCCAGTCTCTAATCTTCAGTTTCAGTCTTCGAATTTGGCTGAAGGTTCTTTGGTGTGAGTGTTGTCGTCTTGAAGTATCGCTGTCTCTGATTGAATTACAATACAAGTTCTTCAGCGATCACTGAACAGATTCAGTGATGATCGCTTGAACTGAAACGACAGAAACATAAATATATCGTAAAAGTGAAAAGGGATTATCATCAAATTACTGAGAGAGAGGATCAACAGTCTACCGTTATTTGATGATAACAAGACAACATAAAGAAAGTTGTCTTATCAAATAATAGTAAGGAAAAGTTACATATAAAGTACATGTCCCTTTTTACTATTTTGGGATCTTTTTCAGTGAGTCAGTCTTTGCTTGAGAATTTTCCTTAAGTCATATTTAAGTGAAAATTACAAGGATGAAGACGAAAACTAAAAGCTTGTTCACTGACTTATAGATTGTCAGTGAATGTAAAAAGTAACTCTAGAACTCATAGACTTGTGTCCCTATTACTTTTTTCAGGGATCTTTTTCAGTGAAGTACAAGAAATACTCACTTTATTATCATTGATAATATTACAAGTAGTTCAGTACATGTCCAATACTTACAGACTAGAAGATTAATCACTGAAAGTAGACATAGTGAATATAGATTTACAAGGAAAAGTGAACAAAAATTACAAAGATAAACTAATATAGAACACTTAGATCTATGCAACTAGGTACATCTTCACCAAGGTTCTTCCGACGTAGGCATTCCCTTCGTATCTTCAGGTCCACGACTTTTCCAGACATGCTATCATCTATCCAGAGCAAGAGGTAAACCAAATGACCCATAGAACATAGATGTAGCTCTGACATTCTCTGAAATCTGACTTCACCTTCATAGTCAAGGAATATAACTCCTAACTCAGGTTTGAAATGCACAGAGTTGGGTATATAGGGACCCTTGTCTGGCAAGTCGAGATTCAGCATAGAAATGTCTATACTTTCATGTTCCTTCAGGATTTCATCTAAGGAGAACCTTGTTTCTTGTTTGTTCCTTAGGAATGGTCCATCATTAGGATTAGAAAGCTTATTTTTCTTCTTCCCACCTTTCTTCAGAGAAGGCCTGTAAGGGACTGCGACATACCTGGACATTTGTTTGATGAGATCGCTGATGATGTCTTCCATAATCGGCTTCTGTATTGACATGGATCGCTGAATGGATTGCCTGATCTCCAGCCATTCGCTGTATCCATAGCAGCTAAGGTAGGAAGGGTACTCGGTGATGGCATCGAGATTGTTCCTGGTGATGAGCATTGAGACCAGTGTTCCATCGTCTTTTGAACATCCGCTAATGTTGACGCTGATGATTGGGCGGGGACTGACTCTCTTCTTCAGCTTTGCTTCGCTCCACCGCTTGTCCTTTTCAACCAGCTTCAGGTTCTTCTCATGCTCAGCTTCTGCAATAGAAAGAAGTTTAGTCTGGGCTTGGACAGCGTTCACCTTCTTCTTGGACTTTCTCTTGGGGAGAATCTTCTCAGCTAGTGACTTAGCCAGCTTTAAGCTGTCTTTAGTCTGCTTCCTCTAAAGCTCTAGCTCTTCTTCAGCCCTTAATGCCTCGAGTCTTTGAGCTTCTGAAAGGAAGTCAAACTCACCAACACTAGAGGTACGAAAAGGGATTTTTACTCTAGTCTGGTCGAGTGACTCCTTTAACTGAGCCATCTGCTGGTCGGTGGGAGCACTGGAGACAGGGTTTTCAGGGACCCACTCCAGTTGACCGCAGGTAGTTGAAGGAATTTGAAGTTAATATAATGAAGTGACTACTAGCTGAGAGGTAGAGTCTTCAAATAAGGGTTGAGGGATATCGAAAAGTACCTTCAGATTCCCTTCCTCAACGACCGCTTTGCCTTTCGACTTGTGGTCCTGGTTCTTTGATGGAATGGATTCTCCTTCCCTTTGCTCCCCCTGGGATGCAGAATCCCTGAGGGTGACTCCCTTGGTGGCGGTTGATGGCTTTTGATATTTGATGGTAAAGTCATCTTCATCATCGTCGTCATCATCACCATCTAGATCACTTCCGGGGTCTGGGATAACAGGTTCGTCATCTTCATCATCATCATCTTCGTCTTCATCATCATCACCACCAGCAGCAGAGGTCATGGGAAGATCATCATCCCTTGGGATGGCATCAACTGCCTCACCTGAAACAGTTTCGGTGGTCGGAATTACAAGAGCAGCAACAGGTTCAGCTCTAGGAGCTTCAGCTACAGTGAATGTTGGAGCAGCAGCAGGAGTAGCAGCAGCATCAGATGGTCCAGTAGTGTTGGACCTCATCTCCCCCTCTCTGGCTAAGACTTCAGAGTATAAGCCAGAGAGTTCATCCACGCGTTGATGCTGGAGAATCATCATCTCCTCTAGCCTTAACAGAGCACTGGCAAGAGTTTCCATTGCTTCACGCGTCTCATTAAGCTGAGCACAATCATCAACAGAGAAGGAAGGCAGGATCATTGGAGCTGGTTGACGGACAGCATCCAGGATCTGCTGAAGAAGTTCCGTCTGCTGAAGGGAGAGAACCTGAGCATCATCATCCCTGCTGGAGAGAATAACAATGGCTTCAGTGTTGGCTCGAACAGCTTCCTGGAGAGTCAAGAGATGACTTTGTACTTCTTGAACATCTGCTTTGAGAGCTGAGAGGTCCGCTTCAAATTCAGCCTTGCAGGGCATCTCTTGGTGAACTTTAGCCATCTTGCAGTAAACGGAATCGATGGCTGGGAGAAGGAGTTTGACATCTGACGCCATGTCATAATCCTCGTCTTCTTCGTTAATAGTGTCATCTTCCCCATCTTCTTCCTTCTCTTCCCCGTCTTCTTCCTCCTCTTCTTCAGCCAAAGACTGGGGCATAGAAGAAGGATCTGCAATAGAGGAAGGGTGAGCAACAAGAAGCTCGGGGTTAGTAGAAATGAAAGGGTAGGAGGATGGAATACTTGAGGGGTCATCAATGAAATCCAAAGGATTGTCACCGGCATGAATAAAGATATCATCAAGAGGATGGACATCTGTATGCTGAGGAGCATCGAGAGGAGCAACCTCAGGTCCAGTGGTGTGTGTTTCAGTATCAAAGAGGACGGTCTTTGATACGTCATCAACATGTGTAAAGACCAAGGAAGGAGGAGAAGAGAAAATGGTTGAGAAGAGACGTGGGTGTTCAGCGGTTACGGCGCTGATATTCACACCTTCAGTGATTTGGGTCACTCAGGCGGTTGGGGTATATGCCACTGATATGACAGTGATGGGAGGAATCACTGAAGAGCTAGGAGGGTTAGCTAAAAGTGTCCCGAGTTAAGGCTAGTTTCAATAGTTGAAACCTGTCGAGTGGTTTCAGCCAGAAATGTGGCTATCCCCTTTTTGGCCTTCTTGACTCTCTGAGGAGAACCAAGAGTTGGTTGAGAAGGTCGTTTGGATGAGGTTTTGGTGGTTGGGCTAGATGCGAGGGGTTTACCCTTGTCCTGGCCACCTAAGGATAGGAGGTAGTGAAAGATTGTATAGAAGAGAGTGTCACATCACTGTCCCTCAACTTATGATCCAGAATCCTGGATCCAAGCTTGGGAATCTGGAGGTTACCTTCCTTGGAGTATTTATCTCCAAAGATCTTAGTGAAGATCATCGAAAGAAACCTGGTGTAAGGCACCACCTTTTCTCTTTGGTGCATATTAAGCTTTTGTACCAGGTCATCGAAAATGACCGCAGCATAAATTATACTGCGACGCTGAATCGCAGAAACGCCAATCGTCAAGGCGATCCTAAAGGCCTGGTCCTGATCTCCAGTCTTTCCACCCATAGACTGGATGAAGTGAGAGAACAGGTATTGCCAGATCGCTGACATCCTGTTCTTCACAATCTTCGATAAGGACTTCATGGGAGCATTTGAGTCCTTCTTCGTTGGCCATTGATAGTTAATGGCTTCGAGACACTTGATGATCTCTACCGTTGTGGGTTCGCTGTCGAATGGGCCTTTGGGAAGGCAAAGAGCCGTCTTCATTGTGTTCACGCAAAACTTCACTTCCATGCGGTTGAAGGTGAAGTTGACATGTTCAACTTGGCGGCCATGCTTGTCTTCGACATCCACGACCTCAGCAGTGAACCAGAACTGTTGTAGAAGTTCCTTAACCATGATAGGTTCATGGTTGAGGGCGAAGCCAAGTGACGACTTTTTGAGAAAGTCAGCCGCCTCTTGGTAGTATTCCGTGGATGAGGGAATGTCCAACAAGGCAATGTGGTTGTTAGCCTTGAAGGACACTTCATCGAGAGAGAATCCAACATTCTTGGTAGCCATCTGTTTTTAGTAAGAATAAGATAAAACAGTTTGTTAGTAAAACCAAGATTTGTATTGGATAAGAATATAGGTAAGATTTTGAATCAATAAAAACTCTTTTGAAAAATCCTTACAGAAGAAATAGGGTTTTTCAAGTAGAAAGTGTTTAAAGAAATCTAATTATAACCACGTAAGAGTTGGTTAAATAATCATCATTGTTTATTATTTCAAGAGAACATTGAGATCATTAAACTTATTTCTTAACAGAAGATAAAAGAAAAAGAAGGATTGACCTTAAAGATTTAGAGAAAAAAGGTCGACAGGTTCTTGAGAAGTTGAGAGAGTTCTTGCTTTGGAAATTCTTGCAGAATTTCGTCTTTGAAATTTTGTAAGCGTAAAGAGAAAAGAGGAGTAGAGGTCTCATATTTATAGGTAGGAGAAGAGAGAAGAAATATGATAGAGATAAAAGATGACGGTTGAGGAAAGGGGCCATGATGAAAAATGGCACGTTCTCATCCATGATTGGATGGCATTAAATGAGGTAGCGTATGATAGTACCTTTTTACGCGTCTCAAAGCGTTGCGCATAGTAAATAAAGAATTTCATCATTAAGACGGTTCATTAACCATTTTCTTTTAAAAACGAAAGGTTTTTAAGAAAATGAAGAGTCACACAGTGTTTAACTAAACACTAAAACGACCTTTTAAAACATTTTAGTCACTGAAGAAGGAAAGCTTCAGTGATAAATTTTAAGAGATCAGTGTCAGTGATAAAAGAATCACTGAATCTGGCATTTAAAAAAATTGAATCACTGATCAGAAAGATTTAGTGACCATTTTTTATTTTTAAGAGAATAAGTATAAAGCTATACTTATATATGGTCAGTGATATAAGAATCACTGAAACTAACTTTTAAAACATTTTAGTCACTGAAGAAGGAAAGCTTCAGTGAAGGTTTTAAGTTTTGAAGAAAAAGAGAAGAGTAATCATACCTTAGAGAGAATAGATATATCAACTCAAAAGTTCAGTGTCAGAGATAGAGCACTGAATCATTTCACTTACTGAGTGATGTTAATAGCTGAAGATTAGTCTTCAGCGTTTAGCATCCCCAGTTCGCTGATCAAGATGTTGAATCTTGTCTCATCAAGAGGCTTGGTGAAAAGGTCAGCGAGCTGGTACTCAGTTGGAACAAAGTGAAGTTCAATATCATCATTCATAACATTATCTCTGATAAAATGAAATCGGATCTTGTTGGTCACGGTTCCAGCATCTTCCTAAATCGAAACGTGGCGCTGGCTGCTATGCTATAAAGGAAATAAAGTTGCGCCTTCACCAAGGAAATTGCTTTTGGTGTAGTGGGTAAGCGCTTGATCCTAACAATTGGTATCAGAGCAGGTCACGGGTTCGAATCCCATGGTGTGCATAATATGCAAGGAGTGCATAATTATGAGAAAGGCATGTTGCGCGGCCATTGACTTCTAACGAAGCTCTTATTAGTACCGGCAGATGCTGGGGGGGATTGTTGGTCACGGTTCCAGCATCTTCCTAAATCGAAACGTGGCACTGGCTGCTATGCTATAAAGGAAATAAAGTTGCGCCTTCACCAAGGCTATTGCTTTTTGTGTAGTGGGTAAGTGCTTGATCTTAACAGATCTCAATATGTTTGGTCTTGGAGTGAAGTACAGGGTTCTTTGCAATTGCAATAGCACTAGTGCTGTCGCAATAGATAGGAACTTTTGAAAACTGAAGATCATAGTCTAGCAGCTGGTTTTTTCATCCAAAGAATTTGGGCACAGCAACTACCAACGGCTATGTATTCAGCTTCAGCCGTTGATGTGGACACTGAGTTTTGCTTTTTGCTTGTCCAGCTCACCAACTTTCCACATAGAAGCTGACAGCCTCTAGTGGTGTTTTTCCTATCAATTTTGCAACCTGGAAAATCACTATCCGAATAACCGATTAGGTCAAAGCTTGAACCTTTAAGGTACCAAAGACCCATGTTAGGAATTCCCTTAAGATATCTGAAGATGTGTTTTACAGCAATCAGATGTGATTCCTTTGGTTCAGCTTGATATCTTGCACATATGCATATAGAGTACATGATATCTGGTCGACTAGCTGTTAGGTACAAACTTCTTGGATAGATGAACTATTGGATAGATCAAACTTCTTCAGCATGTCACGAACATACGTACTTGATTGATAAAGATACCTTTATCTGACTATTTGATCTAGAGACGTAACAAAAGGTTAGTTCTCCCATCATGCTCATCTGATATTCTTTCTTCATGCGATCAGCAAACCGAAAACACAAAGAGAGATTGGTGGAACCAAATATAATATCATCGACATAAATTTGGACTAGAATGATGTGACCCTTAACTTTTCTATAAATAAGGTCTAGTCAATCTTTCTACGAACAAATTTCTTAGAGATGAGAAAAGAGGAAAGGGTATCATACCGGGCACGAGGAGCCTGTTTTAACCCATAAAGAGGTTTATCCAACCTATAGACATGGTTTGGATACTTAGGGTCAAGGAACCCTGGAGGTTGTTCAACATAAACTTCCTCTTGAAGTTTCCCATTTAGGAAAGCGCTTTTTACATCTATTTGGTAGACTTTAAAGTCTCTATGGGCAGTAAAGGCTAGGAAGAGTCGAATTACTTCGAGACTAGCCACAGGTGCGAAGGTTTCATCATAATCGATCCCTTTTTCATGTCTATAACTCTGAGCAACAAGTCAAGCCTTGTTACGGGTTACCACACCATCTTCATCCAACTTATTGCGATAGACCCATTTGGTGCCTATCACTGATTTGTCAGAAGGACATGGGACAAGGTACCAGACTTTGTTCCTATCAAACTCAATGAGCTCCTCTTGCATGGCAAGGACCCAACTAGGGTCAGAGATAGCATCATTGATTTTCTTAGGTTCAACTAAAGAAAGAAAGTTGACAAAGAGACAGATATTACCTAGACCACGACGAGTCTTGATACCTGCATCTGGATCACCAAGAATTTGATGAATTGGATGGTATTTTGTCCATTGTTGAGCCGGTATAGGAATTTCTTCTGAGTAGGTAAGTTCAGGAACAGAGGATGAGGCTTCAGCTGTAGTTTCTTTAGCAATTGGGACAATCGCTAAAGGAGCCTTAGATTCAGCGACTAAAACAGGTTCAGATACTGAAGGCATTTCATTTACTAATTGATCAGTGTTTGAAGTAGAAGGGGAATACAGCTAATGGGCACGGCAGCGATCTCTGAAGAAGATGCGTTGGAGTGACTAGATGTTACTGGAATGATAGGTGGATCATCTTCAGCTTCAAGGGATTCAGTGTTGAGAGGAACACTGCAGGAAGCTTCAGGTTGTCCATAGTGAGAGAACATCCGATTTTCTAATTCATCCTAATCATTTAAGATGGGTCTTGAATTAGCTGATTGAGATTCGTCAAAGGTGACATAGATAGATTCTTCTATCGTCTGTCTTCGTTTGTTGAATANTCTGAAGGCTTTGGATACTGAAGAATATCCAAGAAAGATTCTTTCATCAGCTTTGGGATCGAACTTTCCAAGTTGGTCGCGATTGTTCAAAATGTAACAAGACAACCAAATATATGAAGAAAACTTATAGAAGGCTTTCTTCCATGAAAAAGTTCATAGGCTGTCTTCTTGAATCTTTTCACGGTCAGCGATCGATTTTGAGTGAAACAAGCGGTGTTGACAGCTTCAGCCCAGAATTGATTAGGAAGATGGGATTCGCAGAGCATTGATCGAGCAGCCTCTATGATTGTTCGATTTCTCCTTTCAGCAACCCCATTTTGCTGAGGAGTCCTCACTGAAGAAAAGTTGTGAGAGATTCCCTTGTTCTCAAAGAAGTTATCCATAGTACTATTTTTGAATTCAGTACCATGGTCACTTCTAATTAATTGTTCCTTGATGTTGTTGAGTACTTCTATTTTCTTGATGAACGAAATGATTTCTTCAGGTGCTTCATCTTTGGATCTAAAAAAGAAGACCAGAGTGTACCTGGCATACTCATCAACTATGATGAGTGTGAACTTCTTTCCAGCTATGGATTGTACATTGACTGGACCAAAGATATCCATGTGCAGTAGTTGAAGAGGCGCAGTTATTAAAGAGATTTGCTTTGACTTAAAGCTAGCTCTTGTGTGTTTTCTTTTTTCACAAGCTGAGCAAAGAGATTCTTTTGCAAAGGAGTGTTAAGGAAGACCAGTGACAAGATCATTTCTTGACAGCTCACTGAGTGTCTTGAAATTGAGATGAGAAAATCGTTGGTGCCAAAGCCAGTTAATGTCTGACGAGGCTAAAAAGCAGTTGTTCTCAGTGGAAGAGGAATTCATATTGATGATATATACATTCTCTAGACGAGAAACGGTTAGGGCAACCTTATCATCTTTGTCAAGGACGTGACATGAATTCTTTGAGAATTTTACTGTGTAGTCTTTATCACATAGTTGACTGATGCTTAGAAGATTGTGCTTTAGTCCTTCAACATATGCAACTCGCTTGAAAGTTTTTGCACCATTGGTTAATATACCAAAACCTGTAGTATATCCTTTTCCGTTTCCACCAAAGGTTACGGAAGGTGCTCTTTCTTCCTTGAAATGAGTAAGCAAGGATTTGTCTCCAGTCATATGTCTTGAACATCTGCTATCAAGATACCATATACCTTTGACGTCCTGAGTAGTAGAAGAAGTAGATGGCTCAGAAGAAGTAGATGCCTCTGAAGGTTCTTCAATAGCATCATTGGCCATCAAGCAAAGATAGGCTGTATCTTCCTTATCAGAAGATGATTCATCAGATGAATCAGCCCAATCATGCTCTTCAGCGATAAGACCTTTTGCCTTTCGCTGGTTGTTATTCACTTTACTATACTTCTCCTTTAGTTTTAAGTACTTTTCATCCTTGGATCTGAAGGAGGATGGGGCTTTAGAAGATAGCGTCGCAACTTTCTTTGATCTGCATTCACCTGCAAAATGTCCAATGCAGTGACAATTGTAGCAGACTGTTGAGGCCTTGTCTATTATTTCAGACTTTGGCTTTTCCTTAATGGTCAGCAACAGAGATCTGCGATAGTTGCTTTTGCTGGTGAATCTCCTAAAAGATTTAGTCAAAAGTGCCAGGGATTCATCAAAATCTACTAGATCAGATTCTGGAATATCCTCAAAGTTAGAAGAGTCTATCTCTGTAATAACAACAGGAGGAAGAGAAGAAGTAAAAGAAGTAGAAGGGGTTTCAGCTGAAGTAGCTTCAGAGATCAAAGCTAAAGGAGAGGTTTTCATTTCTCTGGAATCTTTGACTAGATTCCTCTTCAGTTGACGAGATTGCTCATGATTAAGCAATATCCCATAGAGAGTAGAGAAAGAAAGAGAGGACATGTCATTGGATATCTTAAGACACATGGAAAAAGTGTCCCAAGACTCAGGAAGACATTCAAGAAACTTAGTTAAAGTTTCAGAGTTCGAATATTTCCTGCCTACAACCCTTAGATCAATAAGGAGACAATTAAAATGTTGATGTACTTTAGACAGTGTTTCAGTCTTTCCAGAGAGAAAACATTCGTACTATTTTACTAAATTGATCTTTCAAGTTTCTTGAACCTGAGTGGTTCCTTCATATTGAACACAAAGTGTGTCTCATATGGATTTAGAAGTCCTGAGCTTCATCACAGAGTGATAAATCTCGTCAGGAAGAGACATAGATATTATAGACCTAGCGCGAGTGTCTATAGCTATTTTCTTCTTGTCTTCATCACTCCACTGATGAGGGAGCTTTAGAATCTGCCGTTCAAAAATCACGGCAATCGTAGCTGTTGCTGGAATAGGCAGAGAAATAGCAAATGGTACATATGGTCCATTTTCTATATTGTGTGGAATTTTACAATCTACACCTCCCAGAAAGAGGGACATCCGGTTTTTTCATAGACTAAAACTGTCACGAACGAACCGGGGAGGTTTAGCAAGAGAGCCATTGTCTTGAATGTATGTGTTTGTGTTTTGCAAAGCCATTTAAAAGCAGTAAAGTTTATCTAGAGAATAAGATAAAATAATGCAGAAAAACAACCAAACAGCTTAGAAAAGATAGAACACTGCTCTGATATCACTTGTTGGTCCCTTGAGGGTCTACAAGATATGTATAACAGTTTGTAGAAGGGGGGATGAATACAAACATAGTATTTTCAAATTTAAAATGTATATTGATAAAAAAAAGATCAATACAAATTTTACAAGACTGTTTGCGGAAAGATAAGGTAAGAAAACCTATCTAAACAATCTTTGGTTACACACAAAATCTTAGCAAATAAGAAAAGATATGCTGTAGAGAAAAGTCCTTTTACTTAAGCTTTAAGAATGCTCAAAGTAAGAATTAGGTTTAAAGAGTGTGTTGCGCGCACACTCTGCATGGAGATGAAATACTTCTATTTATACTCATTGCATTAAATGTTCATTTAATGCAATATGGTAGGGTTAGAGTGCGTGTCAAGCCTTAAGAGGAAGGCTTGTCTTTTGCTATAGTGAATAGTACAAAAAGTCTATTCATGAGCAGACATTCTTACCTAAAGTTGGTGGGTAATAGAGTCAACTAGTCGGCTCCGTACCGTACTAACATTTAGAAAGGGTATAGGTTTGTCCTTTGTGTGTATAAGGACAAGAAGACAACAACAATCGTGCTTGGAAAACTTCCTTTGATCGCTGAATGCTGGAATAACCTGAAGGTCTCTTCAGTATTCACTGAGGCTTCAGCAGTCTTCACACATATGTAGACAGGCTTGTAATCACTGAGTACCGCTTCAGATCACGTACTTTCCAAACTCTAATCTTCAGTTTCAGTCTTTGACTTTGGCTAAAGGTTCTTTGGTGTGAGTGTTGTCTTCTTGAAGTATCGTTGTCTCTGATTGAATTACAATACAAGTTCTTCAGCGATCACTGAACATATTCAATGATGATCGCTAGAATTGAAAAGACAGAAACATAAATACATCGTATAAGTGAAAAGGGATTATAATCAAATCACTGAGAGAGAGGATCAACAGGGTTATCTCACTAGACCTTCTGGTTAATCCTCATTTTTTGTTTTAAAATATGCATTGCAGGATCAGTTGGGTCTCGAGATAGTAAGGGAAAGGGGAAAATATGATTATTTTCTTTATATGTTTATCTGTTCTTTTTTGAAGATCAACCTATTAATTGATGTATTTTGAAAATACATGTTGTGATGCATGTGATAGTACAAGAACATTATTTTGGAATTTTTGAGTTGTAATTTCTGTAACATAAGTTTCTTGTACTAGTGGGATCTATGTGGTATAACTGTATTTCTTTTATATGAAGTACATGTTATATGCAAATGTGGAGTATGGGGTGTTACAAGTTTGGTATTAGAGCCTAGGTTTAAGGGATTTAGGTATTCAAAGCATGATGCCTAGACTTAAACTGTTATTTGCATATTAAGGGGTCCCGTACGTAGATAGTTACTCTGGGAATAAATATGATGGATTTAAGAGGATAATATGGAAGGTAAATTCGAATTACAAATGGCCAATGTAATTATGAATTTACAGGTACATATTTGTACTCGGACACCTTATTATATTTGGGAATGTGATTATTAATGTTGCAAAATCTGTAGATGGCTAGTCACTCTAGAAGGTCTGAAAGGATCACCCGCCTCAATCCAAAAGATAGAGAGGATTCTCCTGATAATGCTCCAACTAATGTTTCTGAAAGTCAAGGCAGGGGAAGAACCAGGAGCAGAGGCCGAGGGAGAAGTTAGGCCAGAGGTAGAAGGAGTCAGACTGAAATTCACCCAGATCAAGGAGAATCTATTTCAGGGAAAATTAATCAAGAGCAGGTGCTTCAACCAGAATATGTTACATGGCTGAAGAAATGAGCAAGCTGAGGGAAACTTTGGTATCTATTATGGGATTACCAGCCAGAGTTAACAAGTTGGGATTAATCCTACAGTTCCAGCAACAAGTAGTAAAGGGGCAGACAGAAAAATGGTTCTTGCAAACCCCTAATGTTTTCTGGGGAGAGAGATCTAGTAAAAGCTATATGCTAGTTGAAGGAAATTGAATATGTATTCAATACTTGTAAATGCTCCGAAGAAGACAAGGTTCGATTTGATATTTCTATGTTAAAATCTAATGCTCTTTACTGTTGGGATGTTGAATCATTGGCTAAACCCGACATTTTGTAAACTATGCCTTGATCAAGATTTGTTGATAGATTCAAAGAACAATTCTGTCCGAAAGCGGTTGTTAGACACATGGAAGAAGACTTTCTGAAGTTAGAACAAGGCAACCAGTCAGTACGGGAACATATAGAGAAATTTATTGAACATTCTGAATTTGCAGAGCATTATATTTCTTCTGAAAATAGAAAGGTTGAGAGATAAATCTAGGGATTGAAACCTTCAATTCAGGAATTTGTAATTGCAATGAGTCCTGTCACTTTTCCATTAGCAGTAGATGTTGTTGAAACAACTGAGAGAAACATGAATCAGCAAGGGGAAGAGAAAGTAATTGAGAAAAGAAGATAGGAAGGGCCTTCTGCAGGGTTTAGAAGACCAAAAGTTGTAAATATTGAAAGTCGACTTGTTCAAGAAATCAACGAAAGACTCGGCTACCGATGTGGAAAATCTATGCATATCTCCCGAAAATGTTGAATGTCCCAACGTTGTTACCAATTTAATTCCCCATATCATGTAAAATCAAACTGTCCTCAGTTGAGAGTTCCAAGATTAACCATGGGAGGAAATGCTCCGAGTACTCGTGGAAGACCGAATGTGTCAAAGGGAGGACAGGGAGGGGCTTGGGGTCAATCTTTTTAGATGACAAAAAGTGAGGCCGAAACAACGCCAGACGTGGTAACATGTACTTTTCTTGTTAATTCTATATATGCTAAAGTGCTATTTGATTATGGTGCGAACTTTTCTTTCGTATCACCATCATTTGCTAATTGTGCATATATGAATTATGTGCCCCTTAAAAATATATTAGTGGTTGATACCGCTAATAGTAAAGTATATGTTACTTATGTGCTTAATAATTGCATAATTGAAATTGAGGGGTGTGTGCTGCCGACCCGTCTGTTTCCTATGCTGATGAAAGAATTCAATGTTGTGGTAGGAATTGATTGGTTGGTAGAAAATCAGGCCAGTATCTTATGTAACAAGAAGATGATTAGTATTAATTTGCCAGATAGAGGGCCGATTGTTATTTATGGTGATCGGCAAGATCACCATACCAGTTTATTATCAGTCCTGAAAGATCATAAATGTATTCAGAAAAGAGGTCAGTGTTATTTGGCCTATGTGATCGATTCAAAGCAAGAGTCGATTCCAGTTGTTTGTAATTATCCAGAAGTTTTCCCGAAAGATTTGACTGGTTTACCGCCTGATAGATCTATTGAGTTTAGAATTGATCTTATACCTGGGGCAGCACCAGTGGCTAGAGCACCGTATCGGTTGGCACGATCATAATTGAAAGAGTTGGTTACTCAGTTGAAAGATCTTCTTGACAAACGTTTCATCAGACCAAGTACTTCACCTTGGGGTGCTCCGGTTCTCTTTGTCAAAAATAAAGATGGATCGATGTGAGTGTGTATTGATTACCAGGAGTTGAACAAGCTGACGATCAAAAATAAGTACCCTTTACCAAGAATCGATGATTTGTTTGATCAACTAGTCGGACCCAGTTACTTTTCAAAAATCGATTTACGGTCAAGATACCATCAATTGAAAGTCAGGGATGAAGATATTACTAAAACTGCTTTCAGGACCAGGTATGTACATCACGAGTTTTTGGTTATGCCTTTCAGTTTAACCAATGCTCCTGCGGCTTTCATGGATCTAACGAACCGGGTATGTAGTGAATATCTCGATAAATTCGTTATTATGTTTATCGATGATATTCTTATATACTAAAAATCTGAAGAAAAGCATGTTGAACACCTTCGTCTGATCCTTGAACTCTTGAAGAAAGAAAAGTTGTACACAAAATTGTCCAAGTGTGAATTCTGGTCGAGAGAAGTTCAATTTCTGGGACATGTCTTATTTGAGGCGGGAATAAAAGTGGATCATGCTAAGATTGAAGCTGTAGAAAAATGGGATGTACCGAAACTCCTTTTGAAGTCCGTAGTTTTCTGGGGTTAGCAGGCTATTACCGGAAGTTTATTCAGGATTACTCTAGAATCACAGTACCATTGACTAAATTGACTCGGAAAGATATTAAGTTTCAGTGGGAAGAGGATCAACAAAGAGCTTTTTAGTTGTTGAAATATCGTCTTTGCAGTGCTCCGGTGTTGACACTACCTGAGGGATATGAAGACTTCGTGATTTATAGTGATGCTTCAAAGTTGGGTTTGTGTTGCGTCTTCATGCAGAGAGAAAATGTGATTTCATACGCATCCAGACAGTTGGAGGATCATGAAAAACAGTATCCCATGCACGACATGGAGCTTGCAGCCATAGTTTTTTATCTGAAAATTTGGAGGCATTATCTGCTGGAAACAAAATGTCAGATCTTTACAGATTACAAGAGTCTCCAACATTTATTTAGTCAAAAAGAGTTAAACATACGGCAACGTCGATGGATTGAGCTGGTAAATAATTATGATTGTGAGATTCTCTACCATCCAAGGAAAGCCAATGTGGCAGCGAACACTTTGAGAAGAAAAGAGAAAAGTGGTACGATCAAGACTGTAGCAATGAGAATGAACCCATTACCAGATCTCCACAATGAAATTTTAAAGTGTCAAGAAGAAGCAATTAAAGAGGATAATTCCAAGTTTGAACGAATGGGTAAAATGATTTCCACCATGGAAAAGAACGACAAGGAAATTTTGTGTTTTTAGGGACGGATCTGGATACCGTGCAATGGAAATATCCGGGAGATTTTGGAAGAAAGCCACAAATCCCGGTATTCTATTCATCTCGGTACGAATAAAATGTATAAAGATTTAAAACCATTTTATTGGTGGCCTGGATTGAAGAAAGACATAACAAGGTATGTCAAACGATGTCTAACTTGCCTACAAGTAAAGGATGAAAATCAGAGACCATATGGAAATTTGTAGTCTCTGGAGATTTCTATGTGGAAATGGGATCATATTACAATGGATTTTATCATGAAACTACCTCGAACTCCAAAGGGATATAATGCCACATGGGTAATTGTAGATCGTTTACCAAAATCTGTACACTTTCTACCGATAAAAGAGAATTATCCGTTAGAAAGATTGGCAAAGACTTACATTGAAGAGATTGTAACAAGGCATGGGGCTCCACTATCTATCATTACAGACCGAGATAGTCAGTTTACGTCTAAATTCTGGGAGAATTTTCAGAAAGATTTGGGTTCTCATATTTGGCTGAGTACGACGTATCATCCGTAGACTGACGGGCAGAGTGAAAGAAGGATCCGAACTCTCGAAGACATGTTAAGAGCTTGTGTTATCGACTTCGAGGATCGTGGGAAGATCATCTGCCATTGATTAAATTTGCCCATAACAACAGTTATCACTACAGCATCCAAGAGGCACCGTATGAAGTTTTGTATGGCCGTAAGTGCAGAACGTCGTTATGTTGGAATGAGGTGGGTGAAAGGCAATTAACAAGTCCAGAAATTGTTCAAGTTACTTCAGGGAATATTGAAAAATTAGAGAGAGAATTGAAATAGCTCAGGACCATCAGAAGAGCTATGCCAACAGACGCCTTAAGCCAATTGAATTCCTTGTGGGGGATTATGTAATGTTAAAAGTCTCTCCGTGGAAAGGGGTAGTCAAATTCGATAAGAGAGGTAAGCTCAGTCCAAGATATATCGGGCCATTCAGAATATGCAAGCGAGTCGGAATGGTTGCATATCAATTAGAGCTACCAAAGAAGCTTAATTCGATCCATAACACTTTCCATGTGTCTAATTTACAAGAGTGTTTAGCGGATCCGAGTCTAGCAGTACCGCTACCAGAATTGAAGTTAGATAGCAAGCTGAACTTTATGGAGACACCAGAAGCTATCATTGATCGAAAAACCAGAGTGCTACAAAACAAAGAGATCATTCTAGTAAAAGTTCAGTGGCACTTCCATAAAGATTCAGAGGTGATCTGGAAGTTAGAATCTGAAATGAGGACCGAATATCCATGGTTGTTTAATTAAATGAATTTCGAGATGAAATTCTTTTGAGGGTTGGAAAAAGTGATAACCGGGTTCCGGTTATATATCTAGAAGGTAATTATTTGATTGTTTGGTTACATGATTATTTATTATGTGATAAATTGTGCATAATTAATCCATAATGTGGGTATATGCATATATGTGTGTGTATGTGTATATGTGTAGGAGTATATGCATACATGGGTTTGTTTGTGAGTATATGTGCATATGTTTAAATATGCATGCATATGCATGATTATGTGAAGGTGTTGGTGTGTATGCATAAGGTTGTGAATAATAAAAGAATTTTATAAATATTTCTTTCCTAAACCGCCTCTTATGGGTTATTATTATTACAATTAAATTTTATGTCATTGGTAAGTGAGATATTTTGATTTTAAAACAATTTATCTTCACCTCCTCTTTTCATTAAATATAAAAGGAGTGGATAAGAAATTCATCTTGTCGGTGGTTTTTGGAGAGAGAGAAAAGAAAGAATCCTTTCTGTGTGTTCTTAAGAGATTCATATGTGGTTTTTGGTAAGAAGATGAAGTTGATTATGTGATAGTATTTGAAGTTGTTGCTATGTAATCCATCTTCAAATACGTGCATAAGGTGAGTTTATGTTATCAAATTTATTTATTTGATGTTTAAGTTAATGAACCTCATGGTTCATATGTCGGAAGTTGATAAAATATTTCTTGAAATTTGTTTGAGTTTAATGGTGAATTTGGTATGAGAACCTTAAAGTTCTTATATGAGTTTTTGTTTTGAAAGGGTTTGGTTGCCAGCTTTGGCAAAGAAAAAGAAGGATTTGGATCATGATTATATCATGATGTGTTGTAATAAGGGTGACACATCATGGAGTTGCGTACCTTGGTAATAAGGGTGACACATCATGGAGTTGCGTACCTTGGTAATAAGGGTGACACAATCAGGAGATGCGTACATTTGTAACAAGGGTGGCATAATCAGGAGTTGCATACATTGGTGATAAGAATGGCATAATCTATTTTATGAAAGTGATGATCTTTTGATCATGGGTTTGAACCACATTCTTGTGAAGTGATGATCTTAAGTTATCATGTATATGTGATATGAGGACTTAGATTATCACATCCTATAGGTGTGATGAAAAGAAGTGTTTGAGGACATAGGCTCTGGTTGGTCTTTGTGTGGAACCAGAGGGCCTCTGGTTGTATGTAGGACTTCGATCCTTTCAAAATATTCAATTAATCTTGAATTCAAGACTTTGTATGATCTATGCAGAGGCTTTTTATTTGGACTTTGAATTATATGTTCAAGCTTTGTGTTTAAAACTATTTCCAAAACTTCATTTTCATATTAAACACTTAGAAATCAAAACATAGTTCAACCAGAGGGGCTTTGGTTGTCTAGAGGGCTTCTGGTTGACTAGACTTTAGATGGTATTAATCTAAGTTATTTGGCAAATGAACTAGAGGGGCTCTGGTTGATCTCACATTTAACCAGAGGGCCTCTAGTCATATATCAAGTTCATTTTAAAGTTTGTTTTTAACTATATCATCTCTGGTTATGCAAACCAAAGGCTCTGGTCGTCCAGTGGGCCTTTGGTTGACTATGGCATTTTATGACTTGTTTCTAATTAGGCCAATGCTTTTAAATTGTCTATCTTAAAAGTATTTAATTTGGTTAAAAGTGGTGTAGAGAAGCTTTAATTTGTCTTGGACTTTTGGTTAAGTTGGAAGTTCAAGACCAGAGGTTCTGGTTAGTAGGACTAGAGGCTCTGGTCGTCTAGAGAGTTTCTAGTTAGGTTTAGCATTATATTTGGAATTTGATTTTGATCAACTTCTTGTTGTCTTATTTCAAAATATGACTCTGCTCTGGTTGTTGAACCAGAGGGGCTCTGGTCCTTATGGGATAGAGCGGTTTTGGATGGTCTCGCACAGTATGATGAGAGGAGTTGAGAATCTTGCATCATGTATGGCAAGGAAGATTTATAAATCCTTTTTGGAACGTGTTATTTGAGTTAGGATTTATAACAAGCTGTTATATATTTGTTTGATTACAAATATGATTTTAACCGGTTTTGGTGATCTTTACCCTGTAATTACTAAGAAAAGGTTATCTCACAAGACCTTCTGGTCTAAACCCTCATTTTGTGTTTTAAAATATGCATTGCAGGATCAGCAGGGTCTCGGGATAGTAAGGGGAAGAAGAAAATATGATTATTTTTTTATATGCTTATCTGCTGTTCTTAAAGATCAACCTGTTCATTGATGTATTTTGAAGATACATGTTGTGAGACATGTGATAGTACAAGAACATTATTTTAGAACTTTTGAGTTGTAATTTTTGTAACATAAATTTCTTGTACTAGTGGGATCTATGTGACGTAATCTGTATTTTTTTATATGAAGTACATGTTATATGCAAATGTGAAGTATAAGATGTTGCAAGATTCTAATTTCTTAATAGATTTTATTTTGATATTTTCCAACCAAACAGATGATCAAATCTAACAATATTTCATTTCAATGCTTTTAAATTCAAATTATGTAATAAATTCCATTTCACGTAAAAACATTTTGCTAATCAAAACGACCAATTACTTTTAAAAGTGAGACCGTTATCAGAATCATCAAATGAGTGCTTGTGAGAATACATCGTCGTAAACACTCGAGTGGGACGACAGAATCCACACACACTCACTGCCGGAATTAGATGCAGACACCGTGAGGTTCTGCGTTTGGAAAAGCAATCAAAGAATGGCAATGCATCTACTCTCATCATCATCATCATCATCAAGAATCTGTTCTTCAAGTTTCAATCAAATACCAATTCAATTCACGCATTCATTCATCCTGTTAAACCCTATAATTTCACTTCAAATTCTCAATACCATAAATGATGCTGCACTTTTACTAAGGGGCTGTTTGTTTGGCTCTTAATGGTGACATTAAGAGCCAACCTCTGAATCGGTCAGAGGTGAAATGTGTTTGGCAAAAAAAAATAGCCCTCTTAATCATTACACAGACCTCTTAACCATTTTGAGGGTGGGGGGCTACTCAACCATTCAGATTACCATTTCTTCCATGAATACCCTTCCACACCCTTTTCCAAGTAGCTGCGCCCATTGTCTCCCTAAGTCGTCGCCTTGCTGGTTATCGCCTCCCCCATCTTCTCCGGCGCCGGTGTCGTCGGTCTCCCTTTCCACAGCCCCTTCGTCTCCTCAAGTCGTCGCCTCGTCGGTTCCCGTCCTCCATCTTCGTCGTCGGTCTCGCTTCTGTCAGGTATGTCTCGCCGTCCTTCCTGTTTTGTCGCCGATCGTTAGTCGGTTTAAGTCGCCGGTCGCCGGTCTTCAAATCCCTCCCCCCACCCCACATCGCCGGTCTTCAAATCGCTCCCCCAACCCTACGATTGTCTCACGTCGCCTTCTTCTTCCAGCAGGTCTCACGTCGCCTTCTTCCAGCAGGTCTGTCGTTGCCGCTCGTCGCCGCCTCTCGTCGCCATGTCTCGTCGTCGCCTCTCGTCGCCGTCTCCGGTCGCCTTCCACAGCCTCCTTACTGCTGCATCCTCTCCTGTCTAGGGTTTGGTTTAGGGAATTTTTAGCATTTTTCTTTGGAAATTGATGGTGTTTATTGCTAATTTCATGTTTGTAACAATGTTAATGATGATTGGATTACCAACATTTTGCAATTTCTTGAGGATTTGATACTGAGATATGAAGAACAGCAACTTTTCTATATATCCGGCCGGTTAGAATTGATTGTATTTCTTGAGGGTTAAAATGGTAATATGTTGTAATTCAGAGAACAATTACCAAACAACCTTGTTTCATTCAGCACTTAACCATTCTGAGCCTCTTAGCCATTCTAACATCTTAACTATTCTGAACTAAATCATTCAGCATATGCCAAACAGCCCCTAAACTTGCTTGTTTATGTTCAAAATCGAGATTATTATGCCAACGTACCACAACAAAGGCAGTGATATCAGAAATTCCCTACCAGAATCAGAAATACTCCAAGATTGGTGCCCTTTCAGTTGGTCCTATTCCATCCGCCAAACTCCTCGAGAGCGTTGAAATTGCTGCCAAAACTGGAGCTGAGGTTTGCAYAATTCAATCTCTCTCAACRCACAGAAGATACTMATAGTAGGGTACATGAAATTGTGTTGCAAACTTGATACATTCTGTCGTTCTACGATAAATTATCAGATCCCCTTTTGTTTTCCTCGGTCTTGATAAAAGTCGCATGGTGGACTATAATTTGGTACTGTCCCAAAGAAATAAGTGCACAATCTCTTTTGAGTTATTTAATTCCTTCTATCAATGCAATGCAAGTTTGAAGTGAATTTCGTTACACATTTGATGAATACTTGTCTCTATCTCTTAAAAAAAGTTCTAATCTTGGTAGCGAATTTGAAGATGGAAATTCCCCCTATTGTGAAATGAGGGAGTATTCTATATGTATATACATGTACTCTATTGGGAGGCAATCAAGATTCTCTGTTCATTATTCCTTATGGTGAACCCTGGGATTCTTGCCTAGTGGGTGCAATTTTAAGGTGGATCAAAGACCTGCAAAGTTGTCCGACGTGTTTTTAGATGAATTTGACCGTTTGGAGGGATTTTTTTAAGATTTTTGGTTGACTTTGGGGGATTTTTAAGTTTTTTGGGTTGATTTCGAGGGACATTTTCGGTTTTTGGTTGATTTTCAACAGACTTTTTCAGTTTTTGGTTGATGTTTTTTTGTATCTTCTAATATCTCGGAGCACTACTTGAAGTTTAGCGGGTGCACCTTTCATACCTCAAAAGAAATCTACTTGCCAAAATAAGTTAAGCTGGTGCATGGGACCCCAATTGGGCCTTCATAATCCTGCCCCTGATTAATCCCATGTCATGCGAGATAAGGAAATTTTGTGTGCATCAGACAGAAGATCATTGTGTAACCTGTTGGCATTTATTTGTTTCTGTAAGTGTTGTTTATCAAGAATTGTTTCTTATGGCTTTGTTTCTTATCTCAGATTGTGATGGAAGCTGTAAATAAGCCTAGAAATATCAGCTATAAAGGACTCACATATTTGGTTACCGAGTATGGCCATTAACTCTCTTGATGCGGATATATTAAATAGCTTTTTTGAGTTTCTTTTAGGACCATGGTCCTACAACTAACGTTGGATGTTAAATGGGGCTTTACTTCCTTTGTGCTTGAATGGATCTTGAGAAATGACTTCATCCCTATTAACTTACTGGTTGAAGATGATACAGATGTTGACAATATTCGCACTTCCTACTAACTTTATGAAAGACTGTATGCTTGGACTCATGGTGCAATTGTTTTTGAATATTTGTGGGTGCCATTGGAGTTTCTACATATATATTTTGATAGACTGTTGACCAGCATTATTGACCAGCCTTTACTAGTGAACACCTTGTATTTTTTGTAAATAGAACTGAATGTGTATTTGTTTTGATACAATAATAACAAAACTTTCTCCCTCTCCCTGTCGGGTGGTATATAGTGGGCTCGTTTGGTGTAGTTTGAAAATGAAGATTAACGTTAATATGGCTTCTATCGGAAGGAAACAAATGAGTCACTATGACAAAAACACTCATTTGTGAAGCATTGTTACCGCAATAGGCTCAATATGAGTCTTAAGTATCTTCTTTGGCAGAGACACTTATCCRGAATTGTCCATTTTGCTACCGGATGTGTAATGATTTGACTAGCAGTAGTTCTATTTTTGATGTTTCGGAGGAGGTATCCTCTTTCAAACATGAACTACTTCCACTCTTATCTTTACATATATACACGCCAAAAAAAGGAAGACTGCTTTTGCACATACACTTGGGAGTTTATGTATGTAAAGCTACACTTTTTGGCTAATTACACAGAGAGAGAGAGAGAGAGAAAGAGAGAGAGATAAATACTGTATGTTTTCTTTTATACATACATACATATATATAGGGTATATTTCTTTTACAACCCTCCTTATTTATACAACCCATGCAACCTCCCTCTCAACCAATCAATGAATTTTTTTTGTTTTAATTTATTTTTTAAATGAAAAGGTTAATATTGTCAATTGCTAGTTTTATATAATAATTATTATTTTTAAATAATATCGATAAATATCCTATTAATTATGAATCCATATATTTTCTATTAATAACTGAAACTGATATGGTAATTAAAACATTACTAAATAATAATTTTCTATTAACAWTCAGGTATGAATCGATAGAAGCATTTTTTAGAATAATAATTCATCATAATCCTATGNTTCATCATAATCCTATGGATCCCATCTCCTTCAACGAGACATTCGTCAAGGATATTTTTGATGAAATGGATGGCATTAACGGTAAAYGTAACRGWAYTAATRATGGTACAACACAAGATAAATGCAATTACTCAGCTAGGGATGATGATGGGTGCATTCGTCAAAATGAAACAATACCTGAGCGTAGTGACTTGATTACGGACGGAGTTTCTACTGAGTTTGACGATGATGATGTTGCGTCTTTGAGTAATGAAAATGAAGGTACTGTTTTGTTATAGTAACTGGTGAAAGATATGTAAATCTGTAATGAAACCCGAAAGACGATGTGGTGTCAAAAATCTGTTTTGTTATAGTAATCAAATGCAGATTATTCATAATGATTAATGTRAATCTGTAATGAAACCCGAAAGACGATGTATGTTTCTTATTCATAATGCAGATTATTCAAAAATCTGCAAGATATGTTTTGTTATAGTAAATGGTGTAAAAAATATGTTTCAAATCGTGCTTGTGTATTTGAATACACGAAGATGCATCTGGAAGAACTTGTTCATAACCTGCATAATACAGAACGATGAAACCAGATTCATCACGAAGATGCATCTGGAAGAACTTGTTCATAATCTGCATAAACCAGAACGATGAAACCAGATGCATCAGCATAAGGATGCTAATAGATTACAAAAAATGCTAAGAGATTACAATAAATGAATAACTAATGAAACCAATAGCAGTAGCAATGGATGAAAATTATATACATACATAGTTGATGGAATCAATGGATGAATGAATGAAGCAACAGCAGTAGCAGAATCAGTTTAGAGGGAGTCCACAATGAGTATATAGGTACTGATGAAGCCATATTCATAATGAAGTACCAGTAGTAGTAGCATTAGCAGTAGCAATAGCATTAGGAGTAGCATTATCCGTAGCAGTAGCAGTTGCAGTAGAAGTAGCAGGAGCATTAGCTATTTCAGATGAAGAATATGAATTAGACAAATGGAAAATGTTTTGTTTTTGGTGGGAGAAGTGGATTGTATGCCTAATTTAGAGGGAATACACATGAGTATATAAGTACCAATGACGCCATATACTAGATGAAAATAGATTCATACATAGTTAAGGACGTGGTGTTACTGTTTTTAATCTAAAAGTGGCTTTATGATATATTTGAATTAATATAAGATTCATTTTGGTTATTGTTGTAGATTATCGCTACCAAGACATGGGGGAAACGTCTACTGGGGTCGAAATATTGGGTTCCTAGTGTAGACGTAAAATATAAACCTAAGGTTGGTGATTCTTTTGAGTCTGTAGAATCGGCTGAAAAAATGTATCGGAAATATGCCAATGAAGCTGGGTTTGATGTACGTTTATCTAACAAGAACATAAATAAGCTTGGTCGTATCACGTCCCGATTTTATGGGTGTAGTAAGGAAGGGAGGCCCCAAAGTAAGTATTTTGATTCCTTAGATGTTCTTCCAGGTGGTCGTACAATCCGAAATTCAAATATCAAGCGTTCCGGTTGTGGAGCATGTTTAAAAATTCACCTTGTTAATGAACCGAACCAATACGAAGTTTACAAGTTCGTTGAGCARCACAATCACATCCTTTTTAATAAAGAGGAGATGAGGTTTTCCYGTTCRAAAAGGCAACTCCACTACGYTGATYATAAGAATGTATTTCATGSTTCTAGTTCAAAGGTTGGCGTCACCAAATCTCATAGATTTATGAAAGCCGTTAAGGGTGTTGTAGATTCATCGGGTGGCACTGTAAGAGATCATCAAAACTTCAAACGCGATATGGCATATTTTGTTGGCAATAAAGAGACACAAATGTTATTAAATGTGATGGCTAATAGGAGGAAGGTTTGTCCTGAGTTTTTTTTTCGAGTACAAGTGTGATGACAAGGAGTTGTTAGCAAATTTTTGGGCTGATGAGACTGCACGATCAAATTATAGGGAAATTGGCGATGCAATATCATTTGATGCAACGTTTAGAACCAACAAGTAAGTTGTACTTGATATTAAAATATTATGTTGGTTTTATCAATACTCTATCTTGTACCTTATATTAATATTCATTGTTTATTTTTGATAGGCATGCTATGATATTTGTTCCGTTCATTGCAATTGACAATCATAAGAAATCCATTGTTGTTGGAGCTGCATTGATTCATAATGAATCTGTAGTTGATTACACATGGGTACTAAAAGCATTTGTAAAAGCACATGGACGTCAACCATGTTTCGTTATCACCAACCAATGTGCGTCGATGAAACAAGCAATTCCCATTGCATTTCCTGAATCCAGGCATAGATTGTGTATGTGGCATATCACTAAAAAGGTGAAATCGAAGGTAATTAAGATGATAGTTTTTGTAGTAATTCTTTTGTTTATTTTCATTTTTTATGCAATTGTTTGATGGTCAAATTTGCAGATTAGTAATCACCTCCAACACCACACGTAGTTCGTTAGCGAATTCAATAAGTTGGTGTGGAACGTTCACCTTGGTCCTAATGAATTTGAGATGCAATGGAACAATCTGATCGATTTTTATGGATTATGTGGAGATCCATGGTTTGATGAATTGTACAATATTAGGGAGTCGTGGATTCCGGCTTACTATAAGGATTTTCACATGTCAGGCCTAATGAAAACAACATCCAGGTCGGAGAGCATCAATGCGTTTTTTAACGTTTATGCACATTTTTGGCATGATCTTGTTGTTTTTCTCCGTTCTTTTGATAATGCAATTGAAAGTCAACGGGCAACACATGGGTCACTAGAGGTGACAACAAAAAGCACGATTCCTCGATTAGTGTCCCCTTGCAAGTTGGAAGCTCATGCAGCAGAGGTTTATACACGGACTATATTTTTCGAAATTCAGAAAGTGTTAAGAAAGGTTGTTTGGCTTTGTGGCTGCGATGGATTCACTGACAATGGTGAAAACAGAGTGTACATCATTACTCACAAGAACAAGGCTCCGAAGGTCACAACAAAGTACACGGTATTTACTTTGTCCAATTTCGTTTCGCACCCATTATTGTTAATTATTATTTTAACGAACAATATGATGAAGCCTCCTCCCATATAATAGGTGATTAAGAACAAGATGGAAAACTCCTATGATTGCAGTGGCAATTGTTTTGTTCGTAATGGGATTTTATGTCGTCACGCTCTCAAGGTGATGTTAAATGATGAGGTTGACAAAAGTCCTGATAAATATATAATACGTCGTTGGCGACGCGATCTAGTTCTCGTGGAATGGTTACCAGCACGTTTCAGATATGGTGAAGTTGATCCAGAGAAAGAGAGATTGATGAACTTGGCTTATTCATATTTTGAACGTAACTTAGGTAGAGTTCGAAATGAAAAAGACATTTTGGCAAGATTTGTTGACCAACTCGAACAATGGGATTCAAAGGTTGACATTGAACTTCCTTTACAGTCTCACACTGAAGAGACCACAGCGTCTATTAAAGAGTTTCTTGGAGTATCTCAACCCGAAACTGTTGATGTTCTTCCTCCCACCAGTATTCAAACAAAGGTTGTGGAACTGGTAAGAGACTTATTAGCGCTGCAGAGAAAGCAATTTCAAACGGAAAAAAGCAAAAGAGAAAGTGTCGACTATGTGGTCAGATGGCTACACATGATTCTCGGAATTGTCCGAAGCGTGATTACATTTAAGCTATCTTTTTTATTTTTTCGTATCATTTAATTTTGAGATGTTATTGGATTGTATTGATGGATTTTAGTTCACTTTTTTATTACGATGTTATTTGGATTGTATTGATGGATTTTTAGTTCATTTTGATTATATTGAAGTTCTACTTTTTGATTTTTTTCGTATATGTTAATTTTGAGATGTTAATTTATCTTTCAGACTTTGTCATATCATTTAATTTTGAGATGTTATTTGGTTATATTGTTTAGAGTTATTTCACTGGATTATATTGTTGTCGTATCACTACACTTCATGAAACCTATGTGTGTAGTGATTCATGATAAATTAATTGTAATGTATAATATGTACCGGTGAAACCAAGTTCATAAGATCAATCAGGTAAGCTAAGTTCATTGGTAAATTTTTTTTACATCATGTAAGGGCATGTACAATGTACTGATGAATTCTGGTTCACCATGAGGTAAAATAAGTTCAACAGTAGACTTTATGAAATCCAAGTATAATAGTAAATAGGTGGTTTGATGCATAATGGTTAATACAATCTTCATAATGAAACTAGGTTTCATTACTAATCTGGCTTCATTTAAAAGATGTACTAATGAATCAATCCAGTAATCTAAGTTCATCAGATCAATTCGGTAATCTAAGTTCATTGGTAAACTTTATTGCATCATGTAAGGGCATGTACAAATGTACTGATGAATTCTGGTTCACCAATAGGTAATCTAAGTTCATTGGTAAAATTTATGAAATCTAAGTATAATAGTAATCAGGTGGTTTGATGCATAATGGTTAATACAATCTTCATAATGAAACTAGGTTTCATTATTAAACTGGCTTCATCTAAAAGAGGTACTAATGAATCTAGGTTCATCAATATGTACATGTGGGCGTTGAAACACATAAACAACATGATGAAGGAGATCGATGAACTAAATGAATTGTCCTGCCATGTGATGTAATGTAATAGTAAACTTACTTGTTCAAGACAACAGTTACGGTATTCATGAACGGCATGGAATCCGTCACCTAAGAAAGATCACAGATCATTTACAATTTACCTGCATTAAAAATTACAAATTAAGTACTAATCTTAATGTATTACAAATAAGTAAGCAAGTTATCAACTAATACTTGTCTGCACAGTATTTTCATAATAATCAACTATTCATCCATTCTTTATGATCAAAATTTCGTATCAATATCTTATTTGATATACTTAACTATATGAATCAAACGTACATCAGCTTGAGTACCTGATATATCTTTTTGGTGATCATGTTGTTATAACTTATGAATCTGTGATCATTGAAACACGATTCATTAATGAAAAAAGCTCATAATAATAGACTGATCAACGTCTAACAATTTGCAAAAACATGAACTCAAAAATTGTACATCCTCATCAAAACCACAATTGTCAATACCTGATGTTATTCTATGTGATTGTCAACAAAAGAAAAACAAACACAATCTTTAAACAAAATGATATATGAAGTTAAATTGTCAAAAACATGTCGCGAATAGGCAAGTGTAATGTACAGTGTTATGAAAACAATAYATTGATCAAAAATGATATGCACCCTGACGTGTTGAAATCCCAACTTGAAAAGGTTTAAACAAACTAGAAAATTCAGTACTAAATGTAAGTTCTTAAACACGTCTACACGAAAATTCAGATTTGCAGTCTCTCTACCCTTGTATCGTGAGCTCGCTTCCTTATCTTAGCACGGACGACTTCATCGATTGAATTGAACTTTTCAACTTCTTTAATTACGTAATCCTTCTTGACGTTATAGCTGTTCATCAATATTTTTGCTACGTATTTCACTCTCAGGTTTGCGATTTGAATTTCTTGAGTTTTACTTTCGGGTGCCAATCCAGTCTTCCATGATTTCATATCTCCCATGTATGTTTCCATCATTGTGAACACACCACAATCATCAAAGTTATTGTTTGTCTGCCAGTCCAATCTCAATCTTTCTTGACTAGTTTCATCCAATTCTTTATCGGCTGCATGTCCTACTGCATTCAAATGTCTGATCATCAACCTTTGCTGCATAAACAGGAAGAAATTCGTAGATCATCTTCTTCAAACTTAATTTAGAATGCAATTATAAGGTAGTTTTTGATTCATACCAGGATATCCGTTATGAAATCATACATTTCCAAAAGGTGGTCATCATCGGACACTTCTAYACGTCTGTTGTCTATGACCACAATTGATGGATTCTTCAAATTGAAGACCACAAGATAGTAATGACCCTTATCMAGCAATGGGAAGAATACCTATTGTTTGGTCACGTTGTCAAAATAGAATTTGGGTGAATTCATATAGAATATAATTAACTGAAAACTACATTAGTCCAAAAGATAGAGTTGTGAAATTAGATTCATAATACACACGATTATTTGAAAATAGATTCATTATAAACATAAACTATATGAACCTTATATTATTTCAATAGTGTATCAGATTCATTGATACGTTTGCCTAAGTGTGCATATTATAATTGTTAGCCAAATACATCAACTACAATCTGAAAATGGAAAACATACCAGGTCTACGTTACGCATTTGTACTACTTCCCAATTGTTCTTAGCTGAAGATAACAAACTCTTTTTGAAAAGTGCATATTGGGTGTTATGATTGATGTTCTTAGATCTTAGCTTAGTGTCTCCCTGTCATAATCAACGATGAATCTATGGATTATATTGAAGAAGCTGTTAGATAATGCAAAAAAATGCTATTTAAAATATTATACTTCTCACGTACCATAACTTCCGTGTTGAAAAAATAACGACGAACGGAATCCCTGTTCCGAAACCGTTCCTTGTAGTTAAGCAAAGTCGCCCAAGCGTCTATCACGTTTACGTAAATTGTAGATTTACGCCCCCAAGCTTTCGATTGCATGCCGATGAAGCTTCGTATCGTTTGGTGTAGAAAACAACAACTCGCTGCATTTAAAACCATCGAAATGATAAATAAAATATGAAGATGGATGACATGATGTTAATAATTGCACAAAGAATTTTTCATATAATTATAAACTTACTATTTTCCTCCAAGCCCAGCAATTGCCCATTCATGTATTTTTCTTTCTTCTAGCGTCACGTTCAGGTCAACAGATCTGATAACAAAAGGGGACCTGAGATGGTCACCCAACTTTGGTTCACGTCTTGTCGCTCGCTCCACATGATATTCCTTTGCATCTTCGGATACATTAAACCTTTCAACCGAAGGACATCTGTCTATACATTCAGCCTTTTCATGCAATACCATTGACAAAGGCTCCGATTGCTTAATTGGACTAATACCCAAATCAAACTTTGGAGGACTAATGGCTGCATATGGTCTTTTCTTCTTTGACGTTGATATAGTATTTTCAACTACTTTGTCAACTGCTTCAATGAAACCAGGGCTTAACCAAACCGTGGGCAGTTGGTTTCATTGAACCCACTTGGATGACTTGCAACAATATCCAATGAAGGATGTCCATCATTTTTTGCACTTGAATGATCCTTCAATCCACTAGAATGGGTGTCATTTGTCGTCTTACATGATCCTTCAGTGAACATTTCATCCAGTTGTTTTTTGTATTGCTTGAATTCTTCTTCATCTGGAAACTTGGACATCGCTTCTTTAATTTCCATATCAGCCTCTACTCTTGCACTTAAAACGACAGCAATCTTCATAAGTATACGTTGAACATGATCCTGCATTTGTTGATATTTAAATGTATTAGAAAGTGATAACTTAAAGTAATACGTATTATCTATTAATGAACAAGTGACGGCAGTAATGATGCATGATATGGCAGCCGTAATTGAAACATGATTCATTAATTCAGTGTGTTTTAACTGTTTTTTAATGCTTAATACAGATTCATTATTTTAACATGATGAATACAGATTCATCAATTACAGTTTTTAAATGAAACATCTTACGGTGTGTTAAATGAAATTGTGGTTTCATGAAAATACAATGCATAAATCAAACCTCTTTGCTCAAATGTGTCGGTGTTGATGTTTCACCAACATTCTCTCGATTTGAAGCGTAACGRTGATGAACATCTTCACTTGATTCAGCTTTAGATCGTAGAGGTAGTAGCCCGAACCCTCCGTCTTTAATCTCTGTTGATTGTCGTTTCTTTAACAAATCAAGAGTCCATGATGAGATTGCATGGCCCTTGTGCTCCACCACAACTTTTGGACTTATCGTCGATTCCACGTATAACAACTGCAAATGAAATATTGGTTATGTTATGTAAAGATTTTTTGTAGTTTTATATGTAGACGAAAACTTACAGCGAGGTATGTCAATGGTCCAGCATAGAAGCACATTCTACTATCCCTTCTCCATTTGGACTTGCTTGTTTTTATCTTCGCATATATGTACTTRCACCAATCTATTTCTRGTATTACATCCTCACTTTCTATTCTAGATAAGAACCCAAAACTGCAGCATCCCATTCTATTACATTCCACCATCAGATTCACGAAGAGAACAATAAAATTCAGTTTGAAGTTCAACCCTGCATCTCCGGAACTTTGTATTATCTTCATAATGTCTTTCGGGCGCATTTTTTTCTTATCAAACTGTTTCCTCCAGTTAGCTGTMATATTTTTTGAATSCTCCACTTCATCAATCTCTAAAATATCAACTCCTCCCATTCTCAAACCCAACAAYTGATGGATTGATTCAATTGTGATTGGTATTCCACCATTCACAACCTTCAACTCCATCTTCTTCACGTCAAGGTTGTCGACAACAAAAAAACCAAGCTTTGTTGGCACTCCATTGATTGTCATCTCTAATAAAGCTCCAAGCCCCATTTGTTTAACAGCAATCTTTTGGGCGTCATTTAAACCAACTATTGTCTGGTACAAGGTTCTTGGTGACGTTCTAGTTCTCAAATTTTCCAATCCGCAAAGATTTTCTTCACTTGAATCAGGGTCTTCTAATCGTTCCTTACATTTATTCGTTTCATCTTTTCCCCCATCCTTTGTTTTATCTACTGCAATACTCTTTCGCTGGTTTTGTCCTAATTCAGATGTTATAAATAAAACGATGAAGCTGTTAGTGTCGCAATGCATATATAATTTGATTTTATATAAACGAATAATGAAACAAATTACACATCATTTATATAATGAATTCTCACCTATATTTCTAGTTTTTTTATCCGCARTGCAAACTTCATCTACTTTCCTTACATGACGTTTGCTTCTTGTGCACATTGAAGGACTTTTTTCATGATCYATTGATGCTGCATTGTACGGTCAATAAGTTCACTTCAATATAATATGCATATTTATAAAGAGTAAATGTTAACTCGATTGTATTTAGATAAAACTTACCAATCCCGGATACATTTTCAGTTACGRCRTCTTTCTTGCCTACACCAGTAACTGTATCTATATTTGTTTTTGCTCTCTTCCATCTAGATCTAATTAGAACTTCACGACCATCATCTGATTGACACAAAAAAGTGGTTTGGTTATTTCACTTGAATTTTGTGAAATAATTGTTCAATGGAGGAGTATCATATATGTTTAATGAACATTTAGGTAATAATATTTTACTAACCAGTGCAAATTGTCGAGTCATCTGCTTCATCGACTGTAAGAACTGGGCCAGCAACATTTTGGACATCAACTGGATTCACTTGGTCCGCAACTGTGTTCACTTGGACATCAACTGAGTTCACTTCGACTGCATCTGGGTTCACTTGGACATCTGATTCTTCTATTTTATGAAATGGGCCAGCAACATTCTGGACATCTTGGACATCAACTGGATTCACTTCGTCTGCAACTTTGTTCAATTGGAGATCAACTGATGAAAATATATTCACGATGAGTAAAAATATTGGTTAGGTCAATGAATTGGGTGAAATGATCAATATGGTAAAGATATATGTTAAACTTCACTAACCAGTGCAATGTGTTGAGTCATATGCTTCTTCTACTGTATCGAATGGGCCAGATAGGACATCTTTAATGACTACACCAGTAACTGTATATATATTTCTTTTTGCTCTCTTCCGTCTTGATCTAATTACAATTTCACGACCATCATCTGATTGACGCATCATTGTGGTTGGTTAATCAGATTGATTTTTGTGAAATAATTGTTCAATAGAGGAGCATCATACATGTAAAATGAACATTTTTTATGAATATTTGTTCTACTTAACTAACCAGTGCAATTTGTCGAGTCATCTATTTCTTCGACTGTAAGAACTGGGCCAGCAACTTGAGCTTYAGCTGACATATGTGTAAGAACAGTAATAATTAGATGGTAATCTTTTTATTCTTGATACAACTCTTTTTTAATGATGGAATACCTGATTCGACATTTTCAAATGCAACTGGGTTCACTTGGACAGGAACTGAGTTCACTTGGTCTGCAACTTGGTTCAATTGGACATCATCTGGGTTCATTTGGACTGCAACTGGGTTCACTTGGACAGTATTATAGAAATAATCATACCATATAGTCAAAAATAACAATGTACCTTTCTTCATGTAACTAAATCAAACCAGGTTATTGAAACTTGATGAACCCAAAAATGATACTTCACATCATCTTGTTCAATCAAGTTAAAGTACATAAACGACATACATAATGAAATGCTAATCCAAGTGGTTAATGATAATTAACCCCTAGGTGGCAAACTAACTGTATTTAACTAATTGAAGTTGTGACATAATGCTTAATACAAAGCTGGTGTTTAAGCATTAAAATGAAGTTAAAGTTAAACTTCACTAACCATTGCAATGGGTTGAGTCATCTGCTTCTTCTACTTTATGAAATGGGCCAGCAACTTGATCTGCAGCTGGTTTTATTACAATTAGATTAAATATTAGTAGGTACGAAGATAAAGTTAAAATTCACTAACCAGTGTAATTTGTTGTGTCATATGCGGCTTCTACTGTATGAAATTGGTCAGAAACTTGACATGCAGCTGGTTTTATTACAATTAAATTAAATCTTATTAGGTACAATGAACAAGCTAAGATGCATATGGTTTTGAATAAATGGATAATTAAATGAAGAAGTACCAGTAGTAGTAGCATTGGCAGTAGCAGTAGCATTAGCCGTAGCATTAGCATTAGCAGTAGCAGTAGCATTAGCAGGAGCATTAGCAGTAGCAGGAGCATTAGCAGTTGCTTGTGAAGAAGATGAAATAGACAAAAGGAATTGGGTGAATTGAACAATAACTTAAGGATAAATGTTAAACTTCACTAACCATTGCAATGTGTTGATTCATCTGCTTCTTCTACTGTATGAAATGGGCCAGCAACTTGAGCTGCATCTGGGTTCATTTTCATACAATTAACTTAATAGGTTAAATAATCAGACAATAAATGCTACGAGATTACAAAAAATGCATAAACAATTAAACCAGATTCATCATGATGCTACGAGATTACAAAATTTCCCAATCACGATACTAAAGAAACCTGGTGTTCAATATTTACATATGCCCCTGATGGACAGGGAAAGAAAAGTAACATTGAAGATTAAGCATGTAAAAAGGCCTCAAGCCTATATGATTCTGAATTTGGATGCCATCCATTTAGTTATTTCATTCTTACTAATCAGTTAATTACACCAGGATATTGAAGATTTCCACAACTTGACATTCCAAGTTTCATTCCACAAGAGTTGGCATTGATCTAAGATATGAACTGATTATTCATCATGTCACAATGACAACTAACTTTCCCTTGTAGAAAATGGAATTCAATTTTTATCAACAATCTAATTTCTTGAACCCAGATTCATCATGGTGGTTCATGTCAATGAATCCAGATTGATCATTATRGTATGCATAAATAGGTTACATGATCAGACAAACAATACTAAGAAACCAGATTCTGCATGATGGTATGCCTAAATAGGTTACATTTAGGCAAAATATGCTAAGAGATTACAAAAACTGATTAACTAATGAAACCAGTAGCAGTAGCAATGGATTTCCAAATATATTAATACATAGTTGATGGAATCAATGGATGAATGTATGCAGAAGTASCAGTAGCATTAGCAGTAACACTTCAATATAAAATGTATATTTATAAAGAGTAAATGTTACATGATCAGTCAAARTTTGCTAAGATATTACAAATGAAAACAGATTGATCATGATGGTATGCATAAATAGGTTACATGATCAGACAAACAATGCTAAGAAACCAGATTCTGAATGATGGTATGCCTAAATAGGTTACATTTAGGCAAAATATGATAAGAGATTACAAAAAATGAATAACTAATGAAACCATTAGCAGTAACAATGGATTTCCAAATATATTCATATAGAGTTGATGGAATCAATGGATGAACGAATGAAGCAATAGCAGTAGCAGAATCAGTTTAGAGGGAATCCACAATGAGTATATAAGTACTGATGAAACCAGATTCATGAAGTGTAACCTGCTATTGATTGTTTATTGTTAGCTTCAAACCCTTGTCTTTTTTTTAAGAATACTGATTCAGCCTTTACTATTCTCAGCCGATTCTGGTGGTTTGAATCAAGGTTCTGGTAACAGCTCTCCAACTGGACAAGTTATAATGACAAAAATATAGCTATGAAAATATAGCTGATTGGTAAAATATCTATTAACCTCACTATTGAAAGGGATTCAGTAGTGCATGGTGACACCAGATTCATGAAGTGTATAATGCAATTGACTGTTTATTGTTAGCTTCAAACCCTTGTCTTTTTATTTAAGAATACTGATTCAGTCTTTACTATTCTCAGCCGATTCTGGTGGTTTGAATCAAGGTTCTGGTAACAGCTCTCCAACTGGCCAAGTTATAATGACAAAAATATAGCTATGAAAATATAGCTGATTGGTGAAATATCTA
>NC_037532.1:19583910-19586798 GCF_001531365.2 Cynara cardunculus var. scolymus | reverse complement strand
ATATAGCTGATTGGTGAAATATCTATTAACCTCACTATTGAAAGGGATTCAGTAATGCGTGGTGATTCCAGTAACTAATAACAAATTTATCCAAGTAAACTCAAACCCTAAAACATCGAACTWTGATATTTACTAACCATCGAAATTCGTCGAGTCCTCTGCTGGTGGAAATGGAATAACTGGTCCAGCAGGTTGAAATGCATCTTGGTTCATATCAAAATCGTCAGGTTCATCCTCATCTAAAAGAACCGGATTATCAGCCGTGTTCTTGAACTTGGAGAAGGATTTCATGATCATGATTCTCTCACTCCTTTTCCTTACTGAATCATAGACATGTCGAACAATAAGATTGTTTCAAATAGCTATACTAAATGGAATCAACCATATGATTACCTCGATTTGCTGCAACTGCAATACCCGGTTGAACATTGTCTGCCATTGCTTTGTTCGTCTTGATCGTATGTTATGAATCTTCAATGAATCTCGTTAATATAATACAACCCAGAGTGATTCTCGCATTCGTAATCTATTAGCATCCTTTCTTCGAATAGATGAAATCTCCAATTCCAATTTTACCCTTATTTGCCCTCAATATATGCAGCGCGTGTTTCCCAACTTCATTTTTATTACAGTTATGCCATGAAATTAATCTAGATCATTGATTAAAAAATGAATGGTTTAGATTAAGGTTGCATAGGTTGTATGAATGGTAGAGGGTGTAGAATAACACCTATATATATATATATATATATATATTTGCGGGAGGTGCCGTCCTCTTTCCCAAATGCTGTATGTACAGAAATGAGGCACTGATGTGCCATCAATTTGTGTGTGGGTGTATGGTGCCACTACAGCTGTAGTGTTTTGGTGCATCTGTGTGAGATATATCAAGGAGAGGACCCTGTTCCTGATTTTCAGGCATCCTTTGGATGTTATTAACTGCTCCCTTGCAATTTGTACTTTTCTCTTGCACCAACTTCAAGTTGTGCTAAAAACTCTGTTGGGTCCTTAATGTACCATTGGTCCTAACCGTTGACTTTGAGAACTTATTTAGGTATTACAAAAATAATAACAAAAAGAAATTTTTAATGAGGAAGGTCCACATTGGATTCATGACTCTTCTTATTTATGACAACAGAATAACTACATTAATCCTGGGTTGGCCAGGTCATGAGGATGAACATTCTTTAATTGCTTGAATTCACCAAGGTGACATATTCTCTTTTGATGGAGAGCATAATTGGAAACACATCTTCATTATTGAGTAATTTAAGCTGTGGATACCTATATTGAACACTTTGGCAAGGAGCCAAAGAGGGGGAACCTAAAATGTTTATGTGTCGTGCACAGAAATCATAGTTTGTAAGTTAATGAATACAATGTGCTGCGCATTCCCTTTCGATATGAGGAAATATAGCGTCTAAGATTTGGCATGTTATTCATTGTTTGGACCTATCTACAGTGGTCTTTCTTCCTGGTTTCTATTACATGTATTCGATAGTATTGCCTGATTCATAGGAAAAAGATTTCAGTCATTGAACTTCCTTCAATAAGGATGATCCTTTTATGATTATCATGAACCATGAACAGTTTCTTCTATGTCCTTTTCTACTTTATTATAATCTTTCTCAATAACAAATGTTGTGTACTTGCAGCACAGATAAAATGAGCGAGGCAGCCATTCTCAGTGTTGTGAGAAAGAATTTTCCCGATCACCTTATTTTAGGAGAAGAAGGAAGCGTCATTGGAGATTCATCTTCTGATTATCTTTGGTGCATAGACCCCTTGGGTATGTGGTTTACTGGTCTTTTAGTTGGATCAAGATACACATTTATCTGAAACATCTATTTGGTTCTTTGAACTTGAACTGCATACATGATACATGTATATATGAATTTTATGATGTTGGATAACAGTTTTCCATAATTCTTCACACTACTTAGTCCCGTGTAATTCATTTGATCTAATCATATCAGTTTCCTATAAGCCGGCATTGATATATTTCATTATTAGGTAAATTTTACTATGGAGAACCAAAAAAAATTGTACAATTATGCTGCTATGTGTTTTGGGAATCAAACTAAGCACCAAATGGTGGTATGATTCGTGGACGGATCTCTCCTTCCTTGTTGCTAAGTAAAATAGCATAGTTTTTTCACTTTTAGATTGGTCGTCTGTAAGAATATAAGATGGATATAACAATCCACCCAATGCATGATGCTGGGTAACCCCTTGAAATATAACATAACAAGGAGAGTGGTTTAATATTAGCTCATATCAGGAGACACACTTATCATCTAATGCAGCCTTAGCCTTAGTGATAGAGTCCACAATATGATCCTTCCATATATTATGGTGGATTTTATTTGATGATCAGTCGGGTAGGATTGTCTTATTTTTGTTATATAAATAATTAGGAATTTAGGTCACTTTAGTCAATTTGTATGGTTTATTATCGGGTATGCATACTTTAGTCTCTTATAATGTCTTATTAGGGTTTTTTTTTTATCTATATATATATATATATATATATTGATGATGTAATGCCACATGTTGTTTATTAGATTAGTGATAAAACGATTTGAGAGTTGTTATGAAGCACTAGGAAAGTAGTTCATTTTATTGTTTGCCCAAATCAGCTTCCTTCTTTGTTTTGTTCTGCATGACATTGTGTTCATCAGTATATTGGCTGTAGGGGTGTTCAAAAAAACCGTTGGACCGCTCAAACCGGCCGAACCAAGTCAAACCGGGACCCTTTTTGGCGGTTTGAGCGGTCTGGCGGTCCGGTCTGGTTTGGAAAATAGCAAAACCGGGCGGTCCGGTCCGGTCTGCGGTTTGGAAACTTTTTTGGGCGGTTTGGACCAAACCGACCGCCAAATATATATATA
>NC_037532.1:19582353-19582980 GCF_001531365.2 Cynara cardunculus var. scolymus | reverse complement strand
GAAATGTTTAATTATACAATTGTTTGTTTCCTTATTCCAGGCTTTTTTGTACATGTTAATGCAATTGTTTCATGACACTTTATGCATACTACATGTATGAATGAAACCTTTTCATTAGCTACATGCAATGAAACATTTTCACCTTCAAATTCTTACATGCAGATTAATTTCATAACGAACAAAATCTATTATGAATTATTTCATTAGCTATGAAGCTATTTCATTATCTATTTTATTAACTTTTTTACATGAATCTTTTTCATTACATATTTTACATGAAACTATTTCATTAACTATTTTACATTAATCTATTCCATTATGCACCCATTTCATGATACGTATATTTCAAAAAGAAGAAAACTCATTATGCACCCGTTTCATGACCATTCTAACAACTGAACGGATCAACTTCAGATATAATGCATCATGGATCATAATGAAAGTAGTGCATTAATCTCGATTTACTTTATTAATTTTTTTACATGAATCTATTTCATTACCTATTTCACATGAATCTATTTCATTAACTATTTTATTAACTATTTTACAAGAATCTATTCCATTATGCACCCATTTCATGATACGTATATTTCAAAAAGAACAAAACCAATTATGCAACCGTTTCAT
>NC_037532.1:19574614-19582088 GCF_001531365.2 Cynara cardunculus var. scolymus | reverse complement strand
ACCGCTTTTACTTGGTCTGGTTTGACCGGTCTGGGCACTTGATGTCAAACCGTTCGGTTTGAAAATTTTATAAACCGCCATTACGGTTTGGTTTGTGGTTTGAGGGGTTAAACCGCCCAAACCGGACCGCGAACACCCCTAATTGGTTGTATCTGTCTTTTTCTTACGTTTTTATTATACATTTTCAATTATTCTTAGGCCTTGTTTGTTTTAAAAAAAAAACTCTTATCAGCCTCTTATGTCTGAGTCGGTAAGAGGTAGGGCCATTCAGACCGATTGTTTTTTCCAAATTTTCGGAGGCACTTATTTCGTACCGTTCTCTTATTTGGTAAGAGGTAAACCATCCGCTTATTTGCCTCTTATTATTCTCCAGACTCTCAACAGCTGGGGTTTCTCAATTACTCCTCTCTCAATTGATTAACCTTAAAATTGTATAAAAGTATATAAATTCAACATTATAATATTTTGAAGGGTAAAATAGACAATTATACAGATTCAGACATCTATCAGTTTACAAAAACGGTGTTATTGATTCTGTTTTCAGACTTCAGCCCCACCTCTTATCAATCAGAAGTGAAATAAGACTTCAGACTTCAACACCTCTTAAAAAAACAAACAGCACCTAGTCAGCATATCCAGTATACTGTCTATTTGAACGTGCACTACCATCACTAGGTTTCTAGGTCTTACTTTCCATGTACAGCTCCCTTAAAAAGACTTGTATACGGTTCTGAATGTATGCATGAGAAGGTTGCCGCCGGTAAATGAACTTGTTTTTCTATTGTATGTTTGTTCCTTATTGTTAGTCACATTAACCTCTGATGTGGGTATGCCCGTTTGATGTTTGCTGTGTCTGTGGGAGTGCTCTTCAGAGGAAAGCCAGCTGCTGCTGCTGTGGTATATGTCCTAACCTAATTCACTTCTTAATTTGATGGCTTTAATATATGATAAGTTTTATGGTCAAGCATGCAATACTGCAGATCTTTATTCTTTGGTGTTCATGCTTATCAATTAGAAAGATAAAACACTGATAAAGAATCAAAGGGTACTGCTTAATTATCTTTTTTTTTTTTGGTCCATTTTGATATCTCTTTGATCTAAAAGACTAAAGACTTAAATAAATATAGAATTCTTGAGGGTTATGAAGTCCTAGAGCATCAATTTTGTTTTCTGATGGGAGTTTAAAATGATCTCAATAGCTTTTTCCTTTGTTTTCTGAAATTMTAGCATCATGTTGGAGGCCATAACAGCAATATGTCGTCAAGCAATCAAATTTTCTTCTACTTGCTTCATATGGTTAGGCAACATATGTTCCTTCTTATTTTATTTAGTCGACATGCTCGCTCCACAAACCCATGCTTCCAATAAGGGGAGATCTTTGATTAGAAAACATGCATCTTTCTTGGAGTTTGGGAAAAGGTATTCATGTGAAGCGTGATTATTTCATTAACAAAAACGTGAATACATAGAGTAATGTAACCTCAATGATAAAACATGGATGAAAGACATAAATGACCCCATACAAACGTTCCTCAAGTTGGAACAACTATATGAGGCATGTCAAACTTGTTACATATAAGGGTAGTGTATGATTCTTGTAGCTGTGTGTGTGTATATATATATATATATTGACAAGATGCGCCTTGAATTCCTGAGGCCCACGCTTCATGCATGCGCCTCGCACCTCATGCCTAGGCCCTGGGACCCATTTGCGTCTAACGCTTTGAGCCTTTAACAACTTTGATATAGACGCATAATCATTTACAGATCCAATAAATTGTACAAACTTACAGACCAGTTTTCATGTGTTGTTTCACATATGAAACAACATGTGTGAAAATGCAATGTTTATATAATGTTGTTTCATATGTGAAACGTATGTGATTGTTTTGTGTGGGGGAAAACCAATCTTGAAAGAAGGGGACTCACATATGAAACAATACTATATAAACATTGCATTACATTTTCACACATGAAAACTAATTTGTAAGTTTGTAGTAATTATTGTGTTTGTAAGAGAAGGGAGACTCTCTCCCTTTATTAGAGTAAATTATGGATTTGGTCCATGTGGTTTGGTGGTTTTCACTAACATGGTCTTTGAACTTCATTTATTACATATTAGGACTCGTCGTATGGCGTTCCGTGACAAATTGGTCCGTCCCTCTAAACGGCAATCTAGTTCCTCCGTTAACCTTGAGGGTATTTTCGTTCTTTTTCCTTTTTTGTCTTTACTCGTGGACCAATTTCATGAAAACCACACAAACCGCAGGGACCAAATCCATAATTAAGTCTAAAAAATAAGAAAATAATAAATTTTTTATACTTTGAGTTTATTAAATTAATTAAGTTAGTATAA
Source organism: Cynara cardunculus var. scolymus (assembly GCF_001531365.2). NCBI lineage: Eukaryota > Viridiplantae > Streptophyta > Magnoliopsida > Asterales > Asteraceae > Cynara > Cynara cardunculus. The sequence continues at coordinate 19,579,732 of NC_037532.1, read as the reverse complement.
TTTAATATTATTAATTATTATATTTTAAGTTTAGTTTTAATATACAATAAATTTTCTTTCAAAAAATATATAGCCATTAGTGATGTTCAATCGTTTAGGGAACCATCTCTATCAACCCATTAGATTAAAATTGATACAATGGGTGTGATTAAATGGACGTTTATAACAATATTTTTTAAATTAAAAAAAACCTCACTACCCCTAATTTTTGTTCGGAAAAAAAATGAAATATAAACAAAAACTGAGAGAAATAAATTACACCACATTAATATATATTTTCATCCGTTATTTTGTGATTTCCCGGTGTTTCATTTATTTAGGTTTTTCCCTGAACTCAACTCTCTCTCTCAATGCAAAATAAATGAAAAACCAGAAAACCACGAAAAAAACGGATGAAAAAATATATCAATATGGATGTCAAATTATGAGAAAATTATGATTGTTTTTTTTGGTGTAATTTATTTCGTTCGATGTTTGTTTATATTTTATCTTTTTTCGAATAAAAAATAGGTGGGGATGAGGTTTTTTTAATTAAAAAAATATTGTTGTAAAAGTTCATTTAACAATATCCGTTGAATCAATTAATCTAATGATTGATAGATATCATTTTCTCCTGAACCTCACTATATATGTATATATGTGTGTGCGTGCGCAAATGTGTGTAGACGTACATAATGTATATCTTTTTGAAAGAATATATATTGTATATTAAAATTAAACTGAAAGTATAATAATTAACATATATTAAAATTTAATAATTAATTAATTTAATAAACTCAAAGCATAAAAAAATTAATATTTTTTTATTTTATTTTGTATACTTAATTACAGATTTAGTCCCTGTGGTTTGTGTGGTTTTCACGAAATTGGTCCCTCGAGTAAAGACAAAAAAAAAATGAAAAGGACGAAAATGCCCTCAAGGTTAACGGAGGAATTGGATGGTCGTTAGAGGAAGGATCAATTCGCTACAAAACGACATATGATGAGTCCTAATCTGTAATAAATGAAGTTTAGGGACCATTTTTATAAAAACCACCAAACTACAAGGACCAAATCCATAATTTACTCTTTATATTATTACGTATACCTTTTGGAAAGGTTAAGGTAGTCTTCAGTTTCCTTTAGAATCCACATGGATACCCTTTTCATCTTTGAAATTCAAATGCATCTATCTTCTTTCTTTCTAGTCACTTTTTTTTGGCATGAAAGCAGTATTGAAATAGCATTTACAGCGAGTATTTAGAGTACTTCTCCACATGACTGATTCGCATATCTCGACATGTTACAAACCGTAATTGAGATAATGAAAACTCAAGAAGTTGTCACATGGATCTCAAGAAAATCATGAATTTCTGTATGCTTCTTAGTTGCTGAAGGAAGTACATATAAATCTGTGGGGCAACTATCACCTCAGTGCATAAGTTTTTAATCAATTCATCTTCACTTCGACAATCTTGTAGAAGATCTTTGTTACAATACACGAGGCTAATTCATCAGCCAAAAGCAGTGATGATGTGTGTATGTGACAACCATTCTAGTACAATTTTTTCATTAGTTGATAAGAGAAACTCTTCCTCTGTATTTTGTGGGCAGGTAGAATTTGTTGGGGGCGCCATGTGTTGGAACACACGCATATTCTCTGCTGTTGCTGGTATGGAAGTAGTAGTTTAGCAAGTGTATCCTGTGCACTTTGTTACCATTATGACTCSGGYAATTTTYATTAAGCRAGTGTCTTCTTATGTACTTCAGGTGGAGGTGCWTTCTGTAATGGACAAAAGATTCATGTTAGTCAGACTGACAAGGTGAGGTCTAATTTCCTTCTTAACTTCATTTGTCAAGTAGAGTTCATGGCTTTATATGTAGATTTATAGCATTCCAATGTTGCTGCCATGGCATCAGTAAGTTATTAATATGTGAGCTAATTTGAGTGCTATTATCACTAGTATCTCTCTTGTTTTGTTTATTTTGTTAATGAACCTTCATCACTCATGTATAATTTTATGTTTTTGAGCAAAAAGTTTGTGGTTTATGAATCGTTCTGTAACTAGTGGTGATAATTGCCTTAACTGCTTGTTACAACTTTATAGGTTGAGCGATCTCTATGGTGACTGGGTTTGGCTATGAACATGACGATCCATGGGCTACCAACATGAACTTATTCAAAGAATTTACAGACATCAGTCGGGTAACAACATTAAYTATAACATTTTATTTGAGTACCTTCCTTCTTGTGGTTTATCATAATAAGGGTTGAGTTCTATTCTCTTTCTGTGTGATTTTCTTAGGGTGTGCGAAGACTAGGTGCAGCTGCTGTGGATATGTGCCATGTTGCTCTTGGTATCATAGAAGCATATTGGGAATATCGTCTAAAACCATGGGATATGGCTGCTGGTGTTTTGGTAATGCTACTTATCCTCGAGATATGCTTTAAAAAATCATCCCTATGCAGCGTTATCTAAATATAGTTAAAATTTAACCATCAAATATTCATCTTTCTTGCTGGTGCTCAATGCAACCCCTGGTTTTACAATCATTTACCTTACCCGAAGTATCTGCATTCTAGTGCATGACAGAAGCAGCTTTTATCTGTTAGCAATAGGAAATGTAAACGTTACTGCAGCTGCTATCTTAGGTTTGCTTCTATGACACTAAACTCAACCCCAATTCTTTTAGCCGTTGTGATAATGAGTATTGCGTGTGAGGTAGTCATCTTGAATTTACACAATGGCATCACTCAAACAGCTTATGATATCATATCAGATTGCTAAGTTGCTTCATAGGGCAGTTTATTGCAAGTGGATATTAATATAGTGAAGGCTTGAAGCAGTTATTTCAGTACTTGCAAGTTGCAATTTGAGTGATTTCAATTGTTTCTCTTCTTGATGGAGAGGGAAAAAAAAAAACATTCACGAAGCTATGAGGTATGAAGTGAAAGCTTAATTTAATGACGGATGTGGGTCCATGCTCTTGAAAAATGTTGTGGGGAATGATGAAAAAGGAACATATGGAAAAGGATGATTTGAAGAATTATAGCTATTAGATCTTCACATTAAGTAATAATTCACTATGTTAATGCCGAAATGACATTCTTATTCATATAATTGGTGAACTGACATATTGGTTACATTTTCTTAAAAGTATGAAACTCTTGTTACGTTACATTCTTTAATTTTCTGGTCCTCTAAGTGCCTATGTTCTCTCTCCCTCCCCTTTCCCTCTGTTCTCTATGTTTTTCGTCCTTTGTTTGCGCTTGGTTAGGTCCATCATGGAGAAATCAATTACTTCCCCTCAGTTATTAAGGGTAAAATTGTCATTTAGTTAATCAAGAAGTGTAATAATTACACATTTCTAAAACTTTGTCCCTTCTTTATTATGGACATTGATTTTGGAATGGAGGGAAGTAATTGATTTCTCCATGATGGACCTAACCAAGCACAAATAGAGGAGGAAAATCATAGAGAACAGAGGGGAAGGGGAAGGGTAAGGGGAGGGAGAGAAGAACTTAGGCATGCATTTAGAGGACCAGAAAATTAAAGAAATGCGTCAAGGGAGATCAATTTTTACCGTCTTTAAACTTGCTCTAACAATAGAGCCACTTTTGATTCTGGAATGTCTTGTATATTAAAGTAACCAGATTCTTTCATGTCCATGCAACGATAATTGTGTTTTGTAGACCCTTCTAATAATTTGTTCCTTTCCTATTGTTACATCAAAAGGACAAAAGAAACTGCAAATGTAAACATAGCAAAAACAGAAAAATAAACYATCAAGCCAAACTTTGGTATTTCAATTACTGGTTTATGTCGTCACTYGGTTGTCAGGTAGTATTTTGCAGCAATATTGCTAAGGTATTGAAGCTTTTGCTTTCAACAATTTTAGGTATCACGTGTTGCACTATAGATCAATATGCAACAATGGTTCAAACCTTGCAGTAAACTCTGATCAAGAATATCAAATTATCACTAGGTCATGTAAAATAGAAAAATCCGGGTACTTGTATGCTTGTAGTGTGTCTGATACTTTTAACTGAACAGATAGTTGAAGAAGCTGGTGGGACAGTTTCGCGCATGGATGGTGGAAAATTAACTGTATTTGACCGATCGCTCTTGGTCTCAAATGGCATATTGCATGCTAAGGTATGTTTCTTTAGTTATGTGCCTGAATAACTTGTTTTCTTTTTATGCTTTCRTTTCCTATCAATCATCATCATCTTGCTTGCAACAATAATGAACAATTATCCCACCGCATTTGACCATCAARTGCATAGCTTGAATGTTCAAATCGTTTTCCCCCTTTGATGGTTTGAAAAATAAAAAGTTATTTTGCGTAACCCCACAAAATTCCTACCGAGCTAACCTTGTGGGGTTAGCTCAACTGGCAATAAGGCTTGGGCCTTTGGGGATCTTCCTTAGAGGTCACCGGTTTGAGTCCTGCAAGGCCRCCGGGGATTTTCCTGGTTGTTTCTCCAGGGCCCCTGGGATTAATCGAGGTGCGTGCAAGCTGGCCTGGATACCCATGGTTATTAAAAAAAAGAGGTAAGATAGATGTTGTCAATCTGAGTGCTAATCTTGTTGCTTCTCAAATGCAGCTTCTAGAGAAAATTGGTATTGCAACAGAGGAACTAAAAGGCAAGGGAATCGATTTCTCTTTATGGTACAAGCCAGATGATTATAACACAGAATTATAATTGACACAACTTATTGCTGTTGTTATTAGCTCATTTTATTTTGTTCTCTTTCTAGACTACAAAATTAAGGTTTATCGCACGATAACCGTTACTTAAACTTTATGTGAATTGTATTTTGTACCTCTTTTGTTCTCCTATGTAGACTATATATGTCAATAAGCATACATCATAATAATTTTCTTTTTGTCTGCAAGTTGGTATGCATACATACATCTTATCATCTTACCAGCAGTTGATTATCATGTTAATATTGTTTGTCCATGTCTTGGTGCCACCTAGGACTGGGAGAGGTAAGCATGTATGGTGCGGATAGAAGGTTATTTAGGAGAATAACTATTGGGTCACCTATTGATTTGGTGATGACTCACTGATCTGTTCCTCTACCTTAGCAACACTTAGTAGTTATTGGTTCTTTATAAGTTGGTGTCTTG
>NC_037532.1:19568912-19573924 GCF_001531365.2 Cynara cardunculus var. scolymus | reverse complement strand
TGTTGTTATTAGCTCATTTTATTTCGCTCTCTTTCTAGACTACAGAATTAAGGTTTATCGCTCGATAACCGTTACTTAAACTTTATGTGAATTGTATTTTGTACTTTTATTTGTTCTCCTATGTATACTATATATGTCAATAAGCATACATCATAATAGTTTTCTTTTTGTCTGAAAGTTGGTATGCATACATCTTATCATCTTACCAGCAGTTGATTATCATGTTATATTGTTTGTCCATGTCTTGGTGCCACCTAGGACTGGGAGAGGTAAGCATGTATGGTGCGGATAGAAGGTTCTTTAGGAGAATAACTTTCTGACAGATTTTTTTAAAGGCATAACCTTCTGACATATTTTAAGGCATTATTCTGTTAGGCAGGGACGTTCTTAAATCTGTTGGAAGATCATGAATTTACAAAAAGAAAATCTGTCAGAAAGTTATTCTCCTGAGTAAGCTTGTGGGGATAACTATGCTGCAGGTGTGAGCTCTGTCTGAAGATTTGGAAAGCGGAAAACAACATAGAAGATTTCATAGCCATGGGCTTATTACGAAGCACCGATATCATTGGTAAGTGGTTTTATTCTCAAACACAACTCTAATTTAAAAGCTTACATATTAATAGGAGTCGGGTTTTTCTCAACTTTCAATATTTTGGTCTAATGCTTGCACCTTTGACAAGTAGACCTCTCTTCCAAGCCCCACCTTCGTATTCATACAACGAGAATTCCACACATCCTCCCTTCTTTGCTTCCACCATAAATTCCCCCACCATGATTTCAAACCAGTTTGATCTTGGCTTTTCCATCAAACTTTCTTTGCGTTCTTGTTTATTTCCATCTGGTAGAACGAGTCTGATATTGATCGGAACTTCCCAACCGTAAGCCGGATGTTTTAACATCACCAGAAACACAACCTCATACTTCATTCCTGGTGTTAGCTTGGCCATGTCAAACTTCCCATGGACTTCCAACCAGCAAATATTTAGTATTTCTGCAACATCCACAGACACTTCACTGCAAAAACCAGGGAAAACCCATATTTAAGTCGCTGTTTTTTTTTCTTTTTTGTAAATTTTTACAGTCGGACACTATGATGTCCCTCCACAATCTAAAACGGAACCAACGAGCCCATTTAATCCCACCTGGAGGTGGGGTATTTCTTTTTTTGGGTGGGGGCAAGGAGGGTAAAGATGTATGCAGACCTGACTTCTACCCTAAATAGTAGAGTGGTTGTTTCCTTTAAGAAATGGAGGAGAACATATATGCTAAACATTGAAAATATGATGTGAAACGCAATACTGATAGAGAGAGAGAGAGAGACAAATATGCTAAATTTTGAGAAACTAGACATGAGTCCCTCCACAATCTGATAGGATGAAATTATGATCTGATGCACAAATGCCATCGTATCACTTTGTTAACTTGGCACTAGAATGTGTTTAACTCTCATGTGTTACGAGCCTAACACATAATTGGTTTTCTTCTTCCCCTCAAAATGTTATGTGAGGAACACATGGGAGTTAAAAACGGAATCCACTAGTGTTTGCCAAATGATTCATGTGTGACGTGACGTGTTTCGCCATGAACAATTCTTTCAAATTTGATAGTCAACGATAATGGTAGTATCGTTGTTAAAGAAACATAAAGACTAATTTGTTCATAATTGGAACCGTTGTGAAATTATTATTAGAAAATAATACTCCCTCCATCTCAAAATAAATGTCCATAATAAAGAAAGAGACAGTTTTAGAAATGTGTAATTATTACACTTTTTAATTAACTAAATGACAATTTTACCCTTAATAACTGAGAGGAACTAATTAATTTATCCATCATATAATTAAGGGTAGAATTGGAAATTAGACGTTTACTTTTGAAAGTGCACACTTATTTTGAGACAAACAAAAATAGAATTATACACTTGTTATGGAATAGAGGGAGTTTGGCAAAAGAAGGCAGTAAAATGCAGTTTGTATGTCAAGTAGTTGTCATGGCTTGTTGGTGCTTTTATTGTCGAGTAGTAACATTTGTACAAGGGGCGTATAAGGGCATAATGGTAAAATCACTTGTAACTATGTAAGTAACTGAAAGTTAGGCTTTCTGGTTTGTATAAAAGTAGTCATTGTATTGTCATTGATTATTTGGTGACAGCACAATGAATATTACATACTAACCAGAAATAACCAGAAAGTCTACTAATTTTTGAAATAGTTGCACCAAGTGATTTTACCATTATGCCCTTGTACGCCCCCTTATACAATTGTATACTGCTGAACATTACACCACCAACATGGATTTGCAGATCTTCTTTGCGTATAATTCTAATCACCTTGTTTCTTTAACGCTGGACCAATGCCAATAACGTTCATCTTCAGCCCACGTGATCGAGAGGTCCCGTGCAAACACAAAGAAGCAATTGCTGTACGATGTCTTGACTACCCAATACTTCTGCTTGAATCGTAAAAAGAACGCATATTTAACATACTTCAGGTAAGGTTAATAACTGCTCATATATAAGGCTTGGATAATATTTACATGATTTAGCAATATACTTACACAAATTGTAGTTAGGATTCTTATTATATCTCATTACTTCTATAATACATACAAAAATGAAGGCAAAACGCCATTTATACCATATCTCCGAGGGTTAGGCTGACTTTTTATAGGGTCAGTGGCATAGTTATGCTCGAAATCCCGATTCAAGTAGTCATTTATTTGGTACCTATCAAGGAGCATACACGTAATCAAGTCCGACAACTCTGTTTAAACAGTGAGTTACATTTCCGTACCATCAGTGTCAATATTGGCATATTGGGGGCGATGAAAGTAATTACAGATTAGTCCTTGTATTTTAGGCGTTACTTTTTTGTTTTGAGTCAAAATAAGCATAAACATGCATTTGAAAGAAGAAACAATTTTGATTTATATTTCTAAATTCTAATCCTTTGTAGTTTCTTTTGAGTGCGGCTGCCAGGTTTGAATGTTAAGTATGAATCATCGTTCAGATATTTCTTAATTATCAAACCAAACGAACCCAGTATATCTCACACAAAAGTAGAGTCCGGGGGAGGGGGTAGGATGTACGTGTCTTTGCCTTCACCATAAAGGATAAATAAGTTGTTTTCATGAGAAGATCTCCCGCTTTACAAAACAAAAATTACAAAGATACAAGTAGTAGAAACTATATGCAAGCAAGCAACATATACAACGAACAAAAAGGGGAGTAGGGACACATGATGAGACGGACATAAGATAAACCCAACTAGGAAACTTAAAGCAGTAAAACTAAAACTACTAGACCAGGAAGAAAAACTTAACGATCATACARTAAAAACAGGAAAAACYAACGCCAGTTATTAGAAAAGCTCAAYTAGTCAATTGGAAACAAGGCGTACCWTTCTCTTTTTGTTCAAGAACACACCYGCATARAGTTGGTCRTTTGAGGACTTATCAATGACGGTATCCGCATCCTTTAGAATGGCATCACAATCATGAGGTAAGCTGTTGTTCAAGTGTGTGTTTGTAGTTTTAACTGTGTTTTTTGCATTACGATGAGTCTCTGGTTCACCATGTTGTGTATCTGCTTCTTGTGATGATCCAGACCCCATGTTGATTTTTAATTAGTAAACCGCTATTTGGCAACCTATTTTATAGAGATGCAGCAGGAGCTTGGTTCTGGTCACTATCATTTTGGCAAAAAGTTGAAAGAATTGGATTCCATGGAGCACTCAAGAGGAATCTTATGCTTGTAAGGCCGTCTTTTAGATCTAGATATGCTAGATAAAAGTATAATTTTATTCTGAAAAAAAGATATGCCGTTATTCAGTGGCGGATTCAGCAAGTCAGATGATCAGGAGAACTCCTAGGGTTATTAAAGAAGTCCAAATACGAATGACTCGTTGGAACTGAATGAGGTTCGGGTTAAACGGTTTTATGTTTAATCGGAAATCCTTAGTCCCCCATTAACATGAGCGAACACATAAACTGACAAAATCAACAAGCATTCCAAAAGAAACGCTAGGCTTAAATATTGAAAGCATTTAAAAAACCACTAAAATTGCTGAGAGTTATGATACCAAAAAACAATAGCAAAGAATGGACGGATGAAAAATGGTTGGCAGCAATAAAAAAGATTGTGGTAAATGCGAGATGTGTTTCAAAAAGATAAATTTAAATCAATTCTAGATGGGGCATGTGCCCCCTAAACCTAAAGGGAGCCATGACACCATCTTCTGTAGCAACTTTTTTTTTTTTAACAAATAAACTCATATATTCTTCTTATTTTTTGTGAGGTTTGAACCCTTGACATTCTAGAAGACTAAAGACTACAATACCGTTAAGCCAAATGTTCTTTAGTTCTTATGTAGCAACTTTATATGAGATCTATTTTTAAGGGTATATTGCCTGTTAAATCATAAAAAAATTTGAGTTAAATGTACTTACTTTTAGTTCTTTAAATATTTTTATAGTGAAACGAGAAACATTAAAGCTTTAAGGATTTATATAAGAAATATGAAACAGAAACTCCATAAAATATCAATATATTATGGTATTCACTTTTTCATATATTTCAAAAAGAATTCTAAGTCCGCCTCTCTATGCATGAGATACATTAAAAGGAAAAAGAAAAGATTCCCGACAATTTTTGACTGGATGGGGTAGGCAAAAGTTGATATGGTAGATCGACAAGAGGCATTGTCACTTATGGGCTTTGGCCATTCTTGTTTCTTTTGGATACAGATGTTCGATGATTGTCTTAGGGTTGAAATGGTCTTAGCTTATGTAGTCTTTTGGTCCTTAGCGGACCCCCAACTTTTAACGAGGACCATTGGTTCCAACATACACTACTAGAAAACCAGGTATCAGCGACGACTATCAGCGAGGGAATTTTTCCCTCGCAGATGAGCGAGGGATCAGCGAGGGAAATGACAAAAAACACATTCCCTCGCTGATCCCTCGCTGATCTGCGAGGGAAATTCCAAAAAACTCATTCCCTCGCTGATCCCTCG
>NC_037532.1:19562527-19568812 GCF_001531365.2 Cynara cardunculus var. scolymus | reverse complement strand
TTCTACATTCGAGGGGGAGAATGCTAGAAGATCTTTCTCAACAGTTTATTGGTTGAAGAATTCTTTTGAAGAAGACATAATGTGCTTAAAGATTCAAAGTTCAAACAGGACTCAAAGTGCAAAGTTTCTTTCAAGTCTAAATACAAAGGGGGAGAATGTTAGGACTGAAAATCAGTATTAAATTGTATTCGTCTTGAAAGTTAAATATTGTCTATAATTGTAAAAGTCATCGTGTTTGACTTTTCTTAGGCAGGTTTGACTTTGACTTGTGTTTAGAAGTTTGACCCTGTAAATAGGGTATTTGTCTTTTAATCTTATAAAGGGGAGCATTATTGTAAAAAAATATGTTACGTAAAGAGAGTTTGACTACATTTGGATGCATTGACTTTTTCTCTCAACTTCTCCTACATGTTCTTAATGTTCATATCTGTAATCTGCCATTATTGTTGAAGATTTATTAAGCTTAATGAAGATTGATCATTGTAGTGGGACACACAACCGGATATGACACTTTTAAGTGATCGTCTTGTCCGTGTTGAATTAAAGCTTCAACTCCAGTAACCAAGACCAATAGTTAACTACAAGAAATGGCGGTTAGAGAGACGAATTATTGTTAGTGTATATGCCAAAAGCCAATCATCGGATAATTTTGTTTGGAAATTCTGTTATGTTTATTAAATGAAAGGCATTGTCCAATTAGTATGTTTATGTATTATTATGTCTTATGTCTAAATGTAATAATAATCTTAGTATATTGTATTCTAAAATGTTCCTAGTCAAATGTTGGTTTGGGTTTAGGTTAAATCAATATGATACGACTAGTATTGTAAGGATTTATATGGAGATATAGAATCCATATATGGGTACAAGATGAGATATTTGTGTATCGAATGTGACTCACGATGAGCACGTTTTATTGGATGTTATATGAGTGTCATAGAAGTTTTTCATATGGTTATTTTACATATAGTCCTTTGACTTGAGATCATGCAGTTTGCTTTGTGTGTGTGGTGTACTTTGATAACGGGTTATAATAATTCTGTTATGTGTCACTTAGTAGTACTAGCATGGATGAATATAGGATTTGTTCCTCTTAGATGACAAGAGTGATATCTTTAGGCTCCTCGATTGAATAGTATTGAGGAAGGTCGTGCATGCTCAAATAGTCAGTATAACATATTGATATTTGTCTTATTAGTATATTCTAGAATTGAGAAATTAAAGATCAAACATAATGATGATGACACTTTCATGCCTCATGTTCAATCTGAATCTCGAGGACATAGAGACATAAAAAGTGAATATTGATAATGATCACATTGTTTGCTGATTAGCTGAATCACCAAACTTTATCTTTTGGGCAACAATAACTTATTGCTAGATGTTGCTCTTCACTTATTATTAGAAATATGATTTATGATTATTGTCAACGTGATAAAGTCTAAATGGGTTATACGCATAAATGTATATATGCAAAAAGAAGGAATAAATAATTAAAGTCTTTAATTGTTATATCTTGTTTTGTGATATTTAATCTGATTAAATATAATCAAATAAATTCTAGCTTGTTTAGCAAGCATATGATAGGATTGTCAACGTGATAAAGTCCTAATTGGTGAAGGCAAACGTAATACATGTACGGGGGAGCTTAACGGAAGGTACTCTGAGACACCATTTATCTCTTGGAATGAACCGCCACTTCAAAGATACACCAAAACATCATCACTTTGACGTGATTTCATATTTGTGTTTAAGGGTGATGGGTTGTGATGGTAGATTGTGTTTAATGGGTTAAGGGTTAAGAATTGTGATGGTTTATTGTGTTGAAGGGTTAAGGGTTGTGAGAGTAGAATATATGAGAATAGAAATGAAAAAGAAGGTGTGAAAAATAATGAAATAGGAAGTTGGTATTTATAATGAAATTTGTTGCACTAAAAGACGAAATAAGATTCAACATAAAATATCTGATTTTTATCCACCAAATCAGATACAAATAATTTTTTTCGTCTCCACAATTATCATAGAATATCAACATTTCTTATAAGAAAATATATAACAGCATTCGTTGGTTAACTTATGCGTTTAAAAAAATTGGTAAAAATTTGACATCTTCACGTACAATCATATTTTTATAAGGTTTGTCACGTTAGTTTATGTTTACGGGTTGTGAGAGTAGAAGTGTTTTATTTTATAGACTAAAACCATGACATTTGTTCCTAAAAAGGTAAAAAAAAAAACAGTTTAAATATCGTCTCCTATTTATTAAAAACACCCCTTAATCGATATTAAAAAATGAAAAATAAATGAAAAAAAATAAAATAAAATGGATCGCCCCCAGGGGGGATTGGGTGACGTGGATCACCCCCGGAGGAAGATTCACCAAAATCGAAGCAAATAGTGTTTTGTTTTCTAAAGGTGATGCATGTGGGACCCACGAAATTTATTTTTTAATATTTTTATGTACTTTTCGGTCAAAGAAGGGGGATCGCCCCCCATGGTCAACCCTAGCCCCCGGGGGTGATCCGTGTGGGTATTTTTACAATTTTGGTAAAGTTTGGTTGTTTCGTTAATATATCAGGTATATTTTGGTCATTTTGGTGAATATCCCCAAATAAAAAATGTATAAAAGGACAAACATGCCTTTTAGAAGATATGAGTGTTGAGAATTTTTTGGCTAACATAAAAGAAAAGCTTTTAAGGCTTGTCCCACATCGGTGGAGCAATAAAAGGTGAAAAAGGACTCCAAGCCTATAAAAAGGGGTCCAAGCATAGGTTTTAAATCATCCTATCTTGTTCCCTTGTTTTTTGAGAGTAGAAAGTGTGAGTTAAATCTTTGAGAGTGTGGGTATTATTGAGTGAGGCTTTAAAGATTAGAACTGTATGATTGTAATAGTTTTTCACATAGTGGATTTTCTCTTTGGAGCCCGTGGTTTTTATCTTGTTTTGGAGTTTCCATGTTAATTCTTGTCTTCTTATTTTCTCTATAGTTGTTCATTGTTTGGATTGTTGGAAACTCTGAGACCAATTTCCCAAAAAGTAGTATTAGAGCTCTAGGTTAGAGGAGATCTCAGTTAGAGGGTTCTTAGTATGCTATGTGGTTGCAGCTTTGTCTGATATTCCACATCAAAAATGAATTGTATCTTAGGGGACGTTTACCTAAATGCTTACCCTGTAAGCGCTTACTCTTAGGAGTCAACACTGTAATTTATTTTAACGGGTAAGATTGTAGTACATCAACGTGATAAAGAGGAAATGGGTTATACGCATAAATGTATATCTGAAAAAAGAAGGAATAAATAATTAAAGTCTTTAATTTTTATATCTTGTTTTGTGATATTTAATCTAATTTAATATAATCAAATAAATTCTAGCTTGTTTAACAAGCATATGATAGGATTGTCAACGTGATAAAGTCCAAATTGGCGAAGGCAAACGTAATACATGTACGGGGGAGCTTAACGGAAGGTACTCTAAGACACCATTTATCTCTTCGAATGAACCGCCACTTCGAAGATACACCAAAACATCATCATTTTGACGTGATTTCATATTTGTGTTTAAGGATGATGGGTTGTGATGGTAGATTGTGTTTAATGGGTTAAGGGTTAAATTGTGATGGTTTATCGTGTTGAAGAGTTAAGGGTTGTGAGAGTAGAATATATGAGAATAGAAATGAAAGAGAAGGTGTGAAAAATAATGAAATAGGAAGTTGGTATTTATAATGAAATTTATTGCACTAAAAGACGAAATAAGATTCAACATAAAATATCTGATTTTTGTCCACCAAATCAGATACAAATAATTTTATTTGTCTCCACAATTATTATAGAATATCGACATTTCTTATAAGAAAAAATATAACAACATTCGTTGGTTAACTTATGCGTTTAAAAAAATTGGTAAAAATTTGAAATCTTCACGTACAATTATATTTTTATAAGGTTTGTCACGTTAGTTTATGTTTACGGGTTGTGAGAGTAGAAGTGTTTTATTTTATAGACTAAAACCATGACATTTGTTCGTAAAAAGGTAAAAAAAAAACAGTTTAAATATCGACTCATATTTAATAGAAACACCCCTTAATCGATATTAAAAAAATGAAAAATAAATGAAAAAAATAAAATAAAATGGATTTCCCCGGGGGCGATACCGATTTTTTCTAAAGGAACACCATTATTAAAATACCAACCAAAAGAAATAGTATTAGATTATCAAGTAAATTTAAGAAAACTTGATTCAAATATTGAAGATATAAAACAAAGATTAAAACATAGTTATACGAAGAATCCATTACAATTTTGGGATAAAAACCAGATTACAACCAAATTAGAAATAAAAGATAAAGAGAAAGAAATTAGGGTCAAACCAATGAGATACAACCCTGAAGATCAAAAAGAATTTATGATACAGATTAAAGAATTACTAGATGTGATAACCGGATCCTGGTTATCACCCAAGGTAATTAATGTGTGATTATCTGATTAAATGATTTCATGACAGCATGATAAATTGATACGTTTGATCATGCTAGTATGTGAATTTGTGCATTAATTGGATATATATATATATATACATATATATATATATATACATATATATATATAAATGCATGATATATGTGTATAGATGCATAGGTATATATGTATGTGTGCATGGTTTGTGGGTATGCATGCACATGGAGTAGCCGACCTTCCTGTTTGGGAAGGGTATATAAAAGGGAGGTTAAGTCTTCATTAAATCTTCTTGCTATTTTTGGAGAAAAGTTGAGCGATTTAGAAGAAAAAGAGTTGACCGGATTATTTCTTGTCTAAAGATCAAGTTGGTTTTCAAAAGGCTTTTAAGGTGAGTGATTTCTAAACCTTTTTACATAAAATTTGATACTGGTTTTATTTGAATGTTGATTATTATTGGAAAGAAATCAGTTATTTTCAAGGTGAGTGATTTCTAAACCTTTTTACATAAAATTTGATACTGGTTTTATTTGAATGTTGATTATTATTGGAAAGAAATCAGGTATTTGTTTAAGGGTTTTATACGGACAAAGGGTGACCAGATTAAGTCTAAATCGGATAAAGCTTGTCCGGGTTATTCTTTTGTCGATCAAGGGTTGGGCTATTAAGCCCTAAACCGCTCAAGTGTTGAACGGTTTAGTCTTAAATCGATTAAGTGTCAAGCGAGTTATGATTGGTAAGAATGGTTAACATTTTGAACTGAGAAGTAGGAATACGACCATGTGGTGACCGAATTATTTTAAATCGGTCAAGCTTTGGGCGATGTATTGTCTGGACTTGTTATCCGGACAAAGGTGTTGAAATTCATTCTAAGTATTAAATCGGATAAACCTTGGACGAAAAGTTGTCCGAATTTGGTAAACCGGCGAAGACTTGACCGAAGATGAAGTCTGGCCAAGTCTATGCTGACCAGATTTGTTTTATGCCTTGTGCTTGAAGGAAAAAAAATGTTATTTTATCATAAAATGGAAATTTGATATAAATGATTTTGGATTAATAATAATTCCAATGGCTGCGGTTTATTTGGAATTATTTTTTTTGAAATGTTTTGATGAGGAAATAAGGGTGGCATATCAAGAAGAGGTGTACCATGGGATAATGGTGGCATATCAAGGAGTGGTGTAACATGGGATAAGGGTGGCATATCAAGGAGAGGTGTACATTTGAATAAGGGTGGCATATGTATGTGTGTTGTATGATATAACTCTTTCTATTATATCTTTTAAGACTACCGTGGTCTGGAATCTTTATTTCTCTGTGATTTAAAGATTTAGGATCAAGGTTCTTATTGGAAATCATAGTCTGATGTTATTGAGGAGAAAATATCAGGTTTGGCCAGAAACTTTATGAAAACCTTGTTTGATTAGAAAAAGGTTTAAAAGTGGCATTATATGAAACCTGATTGGTTCAAAGGTATGAGAATTGAATAGCTGAGTGCTTAGTTTGAAAGTAAAAATGATCTGGTATTATGTCCATATTTGTTATATATATATGAAAGGTTGTTTTCCATAAAGGTTTTGGTGATTTACACCCTGCAATAACATAAAAGGGTAACTCACTAGACCTTTCGGTCTAACCCTCGTTTTGTGATTTTAACTATGTGTTGCAGGAGGTGCGGACGGTAAGGGAAAGGGGAAAATGTAATATTTTCCTATATGTATTTCTGCACGAAGATTTGTTTTTGATGTACAGTTTTGATTGATTAGTACAAGATATGTATTTGAATTTTTGGACCTTGTATTTGGTTATAATAGATTCTTGTACTACGGGACCT
>NC_037532.1:19547341-19561017 GCF_001531365.2 Cynara cardunculus var. scolymus | reverse complement strand
ATATCCGAAACATTATATTAAATGAAAGCCATAAGTCCTGATACTCTATTCATCCAGGCACCAATAAGATGTATAGAGATTTGAAACCTTTTTATTGGTGGCCATGGTTGAAAAGAGACAGCTAAATATGTGGAACAGTGTCTGACATGTCTACAGGTTAAGATTGAACATCAAAAGCCGTATGGAAATCTTCAATCCTTAGAGATACCTGTATGGAAATGGGATCACATTACCATGGATTTTGTTATGAAGTTACCTCGAACTCCAAAGGGATATGACGCGATTTGGGTAATTGTTGACCGTCTGTCTAAATCTGCGCATTTTCTACCAATAAGAGAGAAGTACTCTTTAGAAAAGCTAGCACAGATTTACATCAAAGAAATTGTTACCAGACACGGTGTTCCCTTGTCTATTATCTCTGATAGAGATAGTCGGTTTACTTCAAAGTTCTGGGAAGGACTACAGAAAGTTTTGGGGTCTGAAATCCGATTAAGTACAACTTATCATCCGCAGACTAATGGACATAGTGAAAGAACTATTCAGACTCTCAATGATATGTTAAGAAGTTGTATTATTGACTTCGGGGGATCATGGGAAGATCACTTGCCATTGATAGAGTTTGCATATAACAATAGTTACCATTCCAGCATCCAAGCGGCACCATTTGAAGTGTTGTATGGACGTAAATGCCGAACGCCGTTGTGTTGGAATGAGGTTGGTGAAAAATAGCTGACGGGTCCTGAAATTGTCCAAGAAACTTATGAAAAGATCGAATAGATCCGCGAAAGAATCAAAACAGCACAAGATCGTCAGAAAAGTTATGCTGATAATCGTCGAAAGCCGATTGAGTTTGGTATAGGTGATTTTGTGATGTTAAAAGTTTCGCCATGGAAGGGTGTCATCAGATTTGGAAAGAAAGGGAAGCTCAGTCCGAGGTATGTAGGGTCGTTCAGAATATGTAAGCGAATTGGGCCAGTAGCATATCAGTTATAGCTGCCAGAACAGCTGAGTCTGATTCACAACACTTTTCATGTGTCAAATCGGCGGAAATGTTTGGCTGATCCGAGTCTAGCTATACCGTTGCCAGAGATTCAATTTAACAGTAAGATGAATTTTGTGGAAACACCGGAAGCTGTAATTGACGAAAAGATCAGGGTGTTGAGAAACAAAGAAATAAGTCTGGTGAAGGTTCAGTGGAAGTTTCACAAAGGACCGTAAGCAACATGGGAATTGGAATCAAAGATGAGATCAGAGTACTTATGGCTTTTTGATTTAAGGAATTCCGGGACGAAATTCTTTTGAGGGGTGGATAATGTGATAACCAGATCCTGGTTATCACCCAAGGTAATTAATGTGTGATTATCTGATGAAATGATTTCATGACATCATGATAAATTGATACGTTTGATCATGCTAGTATGTGAATTTGTGCATTAATTGGATATATATATATATATACATACATATATATATATATAAATGCATGATATATGTGTATATATGCATAGGTATATATGTATGTGTGCATGGTTTGTGGGTATGCATGCACATGGAGTAGCCGACCTTCCTGTTTGGGAAGGGTATATAAAAGGGAGGTTAAGTCTTCATTAAATCTTCTTGCTATTTTTGGAGAAAAGTTGAGCGATTTAGAAGAAAAAGAGTTGACCGGATTATTTCTTGTCTAAAGATCAAGTTGGTTTTCAAAAGGCTTTTAAGGTGAGTGATTTCTAAACCTTTTTACATAAAATTTGATACTGGTTTTATTTGAATGTTGATTATTATTGGAAAGAAATCAGTTATTTTCAAGGTGAGTGATTTCTAAACCTTTTTACATAAAATTTGATACTGGTTTTATTTGAATGTTGATTATTATTGGAAAGAAATCAGGTATTTGTTTAAGGGTTTTATACGGACAAAGGGTGACCAGATTAAGTCTAAATCGGATAAAGCTTGTCCGGGTTATTCTTTTGTCGATCAAGGGTTGGGCTATTAAGCCCTAAACCGCTCAAGTGTTGAACGGTTTAGTCTTAAACCGATTAAGTGTCAAGCGAGTTATGATTGGTAAGAATGGTTAACAATTTGAACTGAGAAGTAGGAATACGACCATGTGGTGACCGAATTATTTTAAATCGGTCAAGCTTTGGGCGATGTATTGTCTGGACTTGTTATCCGGACAAAGGTGTTGAAATTCATTCTAAGTATTAAATCGGATAAACCTTGGACGAAAAGTTGTCCGAATTTGGTAAACCGGCGAAGACTTGACCGAAGATGAAGTCTGGCCAAGTCTATGCTGACCAGATTTGTTTTATGCCTTGTGCTTGAAGGAAAAAAAATGTTATTTTATCATAAAATGGAAATTTGATATAAATGATTTTGGATTAATAATAATTCCAATGGCTGCGGTTTATTTGGAATTATTTTTTTTGAAATGTTTTGATGAGGAAATAAGGGTGGTATATCAAGGAGAGGTGTACCATGGGATAAGGGTGACATATCAAGGAGAGGTGTAACATGGGATAAGGGTGGCATATCAAGGAGAGGTGTACATTTGATATAAGGGTGGCATATGTATGTGTGTTGTATGATATAACTCTTTCTATTATATCTTTTAAGACTACCGTGGTCTGGAATCTTTATTTCTCTGTGATTTAAAGATTTAGGATCAAGGTTCTTATTGGAAATCATAGTCTGATGTTATTGAGGAGAAAATATCAGGTTTGGCCAGAAACTTTATGAAAACCTTGTTTGATTAGAAAAAGGTTTAAAAGTGGCATTATATGAAACCTGATTGGTTCAAAGGTATGAGAATTGAATAGCTGAGTGCTTAGTTTGAAAGTAAAAATGATCTGGTATTATGTCCATATTTGTTATATATATATGAAAGGTTGTTTTCCATAAAGGTTTTGGTGATTTACACCCTGCAATAACATAAAAGGGTAACTCACTAGACCTTTCGGTCTAACCCTCGGTTTGTGATTTTAACTATGTGTTGCAGGAGGTGCGGACGGTAAGGGAAAGGGGAAAATGTAATATTTTCCTATATGTATTTCTGCACGAAGATTTGTTTTTGATGTACAGTTTTGATTGATTAGTACAAGATATGTATTTGAATTTTTGGACCTTGTATTTGGTTATAATAGATTCTTGTACTACGGGACCTNATGAGAATTGAATAGCTGAGTGCTTAGTTTGAAAGTAAAAATGATCTGGTGTTATGTCCATATTTGTTATATATATGAAAGGTTGTTTTCCATAAAGGTTTTGGTGATTTACACCCTGCAATAACATAAAAGGGTAACTCACTAGACCTTTCGGTCTAACCCTCGTTTTGTGATTTTAACTATGTGTTATAGGAGGTGCGGACGGTAAGGGAAAGGGGAAAATGTAATATTTTTCTATATGCATTTCTGCATGAAGATTTGTTTTTGATGTACAATTTTGATTGATTAGTACACGATATGTATTTGAATTTTTGGACCTTGTATTTGGTTATGATAGATTCTTGTACTACGAGACCTGATCAGTATATAAACATGTATTTCTTTTGTATAAAATATGTGTTACATGCAATGTATGTTATGGGGTGTTACACTAGATCTTAAATTAATTAGGATAAGTCATAGTCCTCATAGTTCTCCTGGTTTTATGGTAAGAAAACATGCAGAAATAGCTAGAGAAAAAAGCTAGGATGGTAATAAACTATAAAAAAACTAAATGATAACCCTATATTTGATGGATACTTTTTACCTCATAAAGAAAGCTTAATAAATTGGTCTACAAACAAAAAGATATTTTCAAAATTTGATTGTAAAAGTGGATTTTGGCAAATAAAAATGTATCCTGATATTATATCTTATACAACTTTTTCTACACCTCAAGGTCAATACAAATGGCTTGTTTTACCATTTGGATTAAAAAATGCCCCACAAATATTCCAAAGAAAAATGGATAGTATTTTTAAAGATTATGGTTTTATTTTCGTATATGTTAATGATGTTTTAATATTATCTGATGATATAGAATCTCATTTAAAACATCTAGATATATTTATAAAATTATGTAATAAAAATGGATTAGCCTTATCCGAAAAGACAACAAGACTAATACAGGATCAGATAGACTTTTTAGGAATGAAGATTGATGGCAAAGGTATAGAACTTCAAAGCCTCATCTTAGAAAAGATTAATTCATTTCCTGATATATTAATAGATAAAAAACAAGTACAAAGTTTTTTAAGAATACTTAATTATGCGTCAGATTTTTTAAAAAATTTGGCCGTATTAAAAAAGCCCTTCCAAGATTTACTAAAGAAAAATAAAATCTTTAGTTTTGATAAAGGTTTAGAAATCCAAGTAAAAAAGATAAAAGAATATTGTAGATCTCTACCAAAACTACAATTACCAAAGGAAGATGATAATTTGATTCTTGAAACAGATGCTTCTGAAAATCATTAGAGTGGAGTCCTTAAGAAAGTAGATTATAATTTACAACAAGAAAAGATTGGAGAAAGCATATGTAGATATTGTTCTGATACATTTACAGATACCCAAACAAGATATCATATTAATGAAAAAGAATTATTAGCGGTAGTAAAAAGTTGTCAAAAATTTTATTACTTTTTATTACCAAAAAACTTTTTACTAAGAACTGATAATACCCAAGTTAAGGCATTTATTATAAATAATTTACCCTCCAAACCATAGTATAAAAGATTAATTAGATGGCAAACTCTTTTATCTGAATATAATTTTGATATAGAATTAAATTATTAAATTTGGTAAAAATGTTTTAGCAGATTTCTTAACCAGAGATGGAAAACATGAATGAAGAAATCGATAAACTCCTTTCCTTTATGGATAAAGAGATAGAGACGATTGAAGACACGGTCTCAGATATCGTTGATATTGCCAATCTACCAGGCAATACTTTACAAGTTCGAGATTTATTAATAAGAGCAAGCCACATAATAAAAAATGGAGCAATAAATATAAAACCGATAATTTCAAGATAAGAACTTTAACAAAAAAATACATTGAAAAAAGATGATATTCCCTCTTCATCTGAAATACAGATGACAGATCAAAATTTTGAAGATAGTCAAAAGACCTTGGAAGAATCCTTGTCTTTTCGACCATGTTCAGAAAAAACAATTTTTAAAGAAAAAACAATTTTTAAAGAAAAAACGATTTTTAAAGAAAAATAGATGTTAATAGATATTCCTGTTCAACAAACTTATGTTGAAAACCAAACTTCTATGATGAAATATTTATATAATCTTTCTGGAACAGATTTAAGATATATAGATTTTTCTGGGATTTACCCCAGAATTAATTATCTTCAAGGATCATCTCCTTAGGAGATCAAACATTGGTACGATCATCTCATTTCATATCATTCATGCAACTAGAGCCTCCGGTTCTAGAGACCAGAGCCTCTGGATTCCAAGTCTTTGGAACCAGAGACCCTCTGGTTGTATAGACTAGAGCTTCTAGTCATCCTATTTATCTCCCTTATTGGTTATAGGGGGAGTTCTTACTCATTGCACATCCCCTTGCATCATTTGAGGGGAGTCATACATATCTCATTCACCCTTAAGGATCCAAATTGAACCTATCATCCCTCTGGTTGTACATCCCAATTCAACCATAGACCCTCTGGTTCAGTACCTTAGTTCTTTTTGCATGCATTTTCCCACCCAGAGCCTCTGGTTCCTATATCTAGAGCCTCTGGATCCCAAAAATGCTACATTAATGGAGTATTTCATCCCTTGCATTCAACCAGAGACCCCCTAGTCCTTCTTAAAGGGTATGTTTCTATTCCAAGGGTTTAAAACGATCACCCAGAGCCTTTGGTTCGTTTATCCAGAGCCTCTATTTCATCAAAACCCAACATTTTATGATGAACTTGTTCATCACCCACAACCAGAGGCCCTCTAGTTCCCCACCCAAATGTCATGACCAACCAGAGCCCCTCTGGTTCCATGATAAATCAATTTTTTTCCAATAAAACCATCTTTGATTGAAAACATTTTTTAGATTATACAATATTGCAGCTTTTGTGACTAAAAACCATACAACATGGGTTTTTAGAAGATCAAAACTTCATAATTTGTATTTATCTTCGAACAAAGATGGAATTTTAAATTTAATTTTGTTTGGGATTTTATTCTTGAGGATTATCCTTGGAATAATTATTATTTTTAATGTTTAATCCTAAATCACCCAAACGCCAAAACCCTTCCACACGCCTGACAACTACTAAAAGCATGTTCCCTAGAAACCCTTCACATTTCCTTTCAACCCACCCCATGTTGACACGTGTCCCTATAAACCTGCACCATCATAATTGTGAGCAGTCTTTATGGCTCACGATCACACATCACTTTCACCTTTTTCCAAACATCACCGGCCATCATCACACCATCATATTTTATTATTATTTTAAAAATAAAACCCTTCCTCTCCCTCTCAATATAAATACCCTTCATCCCCAACCTCTTACCTTTTACACTCACAAAAAGCTTTAAAGAACTCTGTTGATCCCAGATCTCTCAATAATACTAATAATCTAGTTAATAATAACCAAATTATAGTGATTTAATGAACATAGTGATGAACATTCAAGAAGAAATTATGAACAATTAAAAACAATCTTGAGCGTCAAAGATTTCACTTTATTAATAAGAAAACCGTAAAAGCAACTATTTTTACAATAGGCCTAATCACCTATTTATACTAATAAGAAGATAACTATCAAATGAAACTTTTTAGCTAATCTTCTATTAAGAGATAACGTTTATCTAAACTATGGATAAGCTTTAGTAATTAAGATAAACTCGAAATCTAGCTGTTGACTTGTCATCTCCAGCTGTCATTCATGGTATGAAGGATCATCCTTATCTTTAAGTCTTCATCGCATGCTTCTGGATGAATTGTTGGATAATACTCTAAGTGTAGTTGACCAGAGGTTCGATGAAGATGCTCTATCCATCGCATCCTTGGTCGTCCATCGGTCCTCTGGTTATGCTCCAGACTTAGTCAATTCTGCCTTGATGTCTTCATCGGTCTTCTGGTTCTTCATCACTTATTATTTTTCATTACTTTTTCACTTTCTAAATTATGGGGTTTAACAATCTCTCCCTAAGTAATGAAATAACAAACATAGACTAATCTAGTAACAACCGTGAAGAACATAGACTAATCTAATAGAAAAGCATCAAATTCCAAATTTTCATTGGATGATGAAATTCTTACAATACTGGAATCAAAAGACATCAAGACAAAAAAAATACAACTCATCATGAGCTATCTTGATAGCCGATGACTGTCGATATCTCATGAATGAGTAGACTCCCTTCTTCTTTTGGCACGTGGTTTCTACCCAGTCTTTCTATAATGACTTTCTGAAACCATTCAAGTGTATCTGATGAATACTTGAAGGCCTCAGTTAGTCTAAAGACTTTTTTAACCCCGAACTCATTCTTGTAAACAAGTCCAAGTTCGGGTTGAGTTAGGACTGAGGCAGATCTTTTCTTCTGCAGGCCTTGGAAGTCTTTGTTTGGTGGAGCGCGGGATATTCTTTCAATGCCTACCCGAAGAGCAATTTCAAAATCACTTTTGGCTCTATGGTTCACCAGGGTTTCCATCATTTTTACTACCACTCGGTTCGCCATTCCATACCTGATGCCGTGGTCCTGCCTTTGAGTCGTGTATGCGTATAATTCAATCAAGTCATATGGATTAAGATTAATGAGGTCATTTTCGTTGAATACGCTAACTTACCCATGTGCTTTCTCCATAGTGAACTCGATGTATCGAATGGCTCGGTTGGAAAATGTCCTTACTTTCACATCCATGACCCTCCTTATCCCATCATTCGAGAAGACAGCCTGAGGTGCTTGTGTGGTCTGTCTAATGAATCTATGGTGTAAGAGGTCCATGGACTCAGGTGATAAGATTGGAGGGTTGATGGTCAAACTTTCATCGCAGTCTTCGTACAGGTATTGATGGATGTTTTCCATCATAATTGGTTCCCTAGGTGGCAATTCAGAACGTCTCCGTATTGACTCCATGCTCTGTATAATCTCATCTACCAGGCTCTGAGGAGGTTGCCTTGATGAAGAGGGAGTATCTGCATGCACCATGGGTGGTTGGGTTGAGGGTTGTGTATGAGTTGGTGAGGGTATGGTTTCTTGTTGAGTTGGTTCAGCTTGGGTTGGTTCTAGTTCATTGGGTTCGGCTTGGGTGGTTTCTGGTGCATGAGGTTCTGTTTGGGTTTGTGGTTGTTGGGGGTGATGAAGGTTGGATTATTATTGGTTCTGGATGTATGGATCAGGTGAAGGTCATGTGGTGCGAGGGGTTGATGAAGATGTTAAAGGTAAGTTTGGTGTGGGTGATGAAGGTTGGTTTATTTCCGTTGGTGGGGTGATTGGTTCTTCATCGGTTGAGGAACTCAACACGATGGGTTCTGGGGTTGCAGCAAAGGGAACATGTACATATTGTACATCTTCAGAGGGYAGAGCCTCTGGTTCCCTTGCTTGGGTTCCTTTGGTTGAGGGTGGTGGTTGAGTTTATGGTGATGGTGATGGTGATGGTGATGGTGGTGCAGCAGATTCTGTATTCTGTGCAGTTGTGGCCTCTGTCTCCCTCTCATGAGGTCCAAGACCTTGATCATCAGGGTCTTGGTCTTCATGCCTTGGCCTTTTGTGTTGGCGGCTGCTGGAGCAAGAGGCTCTGCTCCTCTTCTTCTTTTTGTCCTTCCTGAAGGACGTAAGATACGCCTTCAGGGCTGCTTGTCTTCGACTCGTCTCCATTGTTTGGAGGAGAGAGGTGGTACGTCGTTGTTCATCGGCCAGGTTCTGGGAGAGAACCCTTGTTGGATGGATGGTCCGATGAACGAAATTGGCACTAATCTCATTGAAAGATGAGACTAGCACCTTGGACAGAGCCCGTAGGTCAGCTCTGGTTGCGAACTTAGTGGAGGAGGATGAGGCTTGTGGTGGTATGGAGGTGGTGGTGGATGTATATAGAGGGATGGGAAGGTTGGTGATGAGGTCTCTCACCTCTGCAGTGAATAAGGAGAAGGCTTCATCAAAGGATGGGCCTGTAGAGGGAGGTTGGGGTGGAAGCGTAGGCTGGGGGATTTGAGCTAGGATAGTGGCGGGTAGTTGGGTGAGGGTGGTTTTGATGGAGGCCATTTGATTGGTGAGGTTGGCAAGGATATCATCGATGGATGAGGTGGATTGAGGTAGGGCTTGGTGAGGAATTTGGGAGATGATTGTTGTGTGTAGGGAGTTAATGGTTTGAAGGATGGTTTGAAGTTGGGAGATGATGTGTGTGAGGTTCTCATCGGCCTCATTTGCCTGGACCGTGAGGGTGGCGATGGATTGGATGAGGATTTGGTTTCATTGGGTGGCAAGGGAGGATGTGGTGTTGTGATGTTGGGTGATGGTTTGTTGGAGCATTTGAAGGCGGGTGGTATTGGCTTGGGTTTGGGTTTCAGTTTGAGAGAGGTGGTATTGTAGGATTGCAAGGGATTGTTGGAGGTCAGAGTTATCGGTGGAGGGTTGGTTGTCAACAATTCCTTGTATGATGAGTTTGAGGTCTTCCAAGGACTGCATCACTGTATCGACAAAGGCTTGGAACTCGGCCTTTGTGACCAAGTCTGCATGTGGGGTAACCCCTGCAGCAACAGATGCTGCAGGTTGGGCCTCTGCTCCGGAGGTGCCTTCTTGGCCTTGTGAGAAGGTAGGCCTTGAAGGACTTCCATCACGTCCTTGATAGCCTTCAAGAGAGGAGCTTTCTTGTGATGTTGCGACATCAGCTTCCTCTTCCTCGGCTTCAGAGGCCGGGTAAGTGAAGCAAATGTGTGTCCCCTTTGGTAGATCAAATATCGAAGGGGGATGTGCATGAAGGAAAGATCGCTCTGAACGATCTTGGGGTTCAATATCATAAGCAACACATGCTTCTGTGTGTGTGTGTGTGTGATGGGATGTGTCGAGCCCTGAGGCGAAGGGGCTCTTATATCTTCATCACCTATCTGTTGAGAGAGGGGTGACGGAAAATGTGGTTCCTCGGCTAATACATCTCCAGAGGCCCGAAGAATGGCCTCTGGATGGCTGGCTGGGGTTGGGAGTGGACTGGGTCGTCCTTGTTCAATACCCCTGTGGCTTTGATCGCCAGGGGTAGATGATGTGGTTGCCCTTTGGGTAGTGGGAGGAGGAATTGTATGAGTAGGGCCGGGGGTGGCACGATGAGTAGCATCATCATCATCATCATCTTCATCATCCGATGAAGATGTCTCATGTGCTCCCTCGCTTGGTTCGGGGGATGGTTCTAATCAGGGGTAGCTGCCCTCGGTTCCTGGGACAGCATAGAGCATTCATAGGCCTGGCGTATCTCAGATGTCGATGGAATGACATTGAGCATAGCCTTGGAGAGTGGACGGTTGATGCTGTAACCCTCTTTCGAGAGGGTTGGGCGATGTCCATGCATTTTGTAGACGGGGGTGAAGGGCTCCTCAGCTGGTCGGCCATGCTTCCTCATTGCGTCCCCAATGAAGAGGGCGAGGAAGCGAGGGAAGAGAACCGCAGAGAGAGGCTTGCCAGCAGCTTGGAGTTTACATTTCTTGACCACCACCCAATGAATCTCGTTGTAGATGAGGAAGGCGTAGTCGAGGTTCAGGTTGAAGAACAACCCATACATGATAGTCATGATGTTGATGTTCCCTTGGTCCAATGAGCCCCGTTTGCATGTGAGAGCTCTGTTAAGGATGGAAAAGAACATGTTCCACATCAGCGGGAGGAATTGGCGTTTGAAGTCCGATACATTGCGTAGGTTACGATTGTAACCTAGCATCTTCACGAAGCGGAGGATGTCGTCGGTGGTTGGTGGTTCGTCATATTGTTCAATTCTAAGTTCCCGTCGAGTGGGAATGCATAGAACTCGAGAAACCTTAGCCCGTGATATTTTGAGCGAGCATATCATATCGTTAGGGGCGTCCATGTCCCCCATTATTCCGTGGCTTTCTGGGTCAAACTCACATGTTTGCCAATATTGCTGGAAGTACTTTATGGGTTCGCTGGTGTCAGCAAGAGTGAGGGCGGGAAGAAGAATGCAGTTCTTGAAAAACTCGATCATAACTGCAAATCGTTCGTCAAACAGTGTGTTTTGGAGTTCGATAGCGTGGTTGTTTGGCTTCATGGGTAGGAAGACGATAGCGCGGCTGTCAGCGCCGGTTGATTGGACTCTGCTGTCATTGTTTTTCGATTTGTGGGAGGCGGATGAGGCCATTTTTGAGGAAGTTACAGGTTTGTTGTTCGTCAGAATATAGTTGCAGGTTTATGGAAGCATAAAGAGAAGATGTAGGAGGAAGAAAGGTATTTATAGGCGGAAATATGATGAGGGAGTGGGGTGGGGGTGGGGGTGGAAGGGAAACGGTTTCTTGATTATTAAAATATAATAATCATGAAAAGTTTTGGCATTTTGGGTATAGACGATTTGATTTGAAGAACATGAGCCATCTTGATTGTACGTGCCATTAATGTTAGATGACACGTGTCAAGGCGGGGTTAGGGAGGGGGAAAGATGAAAGGGTGTATGGGGAACAGGCTGTATATGTTGTCAGGCGCGTGGTATGATGACGTTATGAATTATTTGAAATAAAAAGTTATTCCAAATAATATCTTGATGAGCACGTATCCCAAAAATAATTTGAATTTAAAATCCCATCTAATTGTAAGATTAATACTAATTACGAAGTTTTTGATCTTCTCAAAACCCATGTTGTATAGTTTTTAGTCACAAGAGCTGCAATTTTGTATAATCTTGAAAATGATTTTCAATTAAGATGAGTTTTTGTATGAAAATTATTGTCATGGAACCAGAGGAGCTCTGGTTGGTCATGACCCATTGGGTGAGGAATCAAAGGAGCTCTAGTTTAACATCGATGAAGGAGTTCATGGATGTAATGTTGGATTACATGATATAGAAGCCTTGGATAACAAACCAGAGGCTCTAGATAAGCATTGTTAATCCATTATATAGAACCAGAGGAGCTCTGGTTAAATACATATGTAGCATTTAGGTGGCCAGAGCCTCTAGATAGTAGAACCAGAGGCTCTGGATGAGAAATGCATAAAGAATAAGTGTGAAAATGAAAATGTTGCTCCCCCTCAAATGATGCAAGAGTAAGAATTTTGAGGTTTTCAAAGACTCCCCCTCAAACAAATAATAATGAAAAATTAGGGGTACCAGAGGCTCTAGTCTATACAACCAGAGGCTCTGGTTGTGAAAGATGATAAATGTATGAATGGTGGCGAAGTGGAAGTGGAGAAGTGTATAAAAGGGTCTTTGAGACCAGAGGCGCTCTGGTTCCAAAGAGAACAAAGCCAGAGGCTCTGCTCTTTAGAACCAGAGGCTCTGGTTGTGAAGCAAAGAAAATGGGTAATTGAAAATGGTGAAGTGTATGTGAAAGATTATGATGGATGAGCCTTTGAGACCAGAGGAGCTCTGGTTCCAAAGATTTTGAATCCAGAGGCTCTAGTCTTTAGAACCAGAGGCTCTGGTTATGAAAGCAAAGGAATGAAATATTAAAGAATATGGTTAAGTCCATATGTAGGGTGAAGAGGGAAACTCTTTGGGACCAGAAGGGCTCTGGTTACAAAGATTATGAATCCAGAGGCTCTAGTCTTTAGAACTAGAGGCTTTGGTATGGTATAGAAGGGTGAGGTGTATACCAAGTCATAGATGGGAACTTGATAGCGCTGGTTTCAAAGGAATTGGAAACTAGAGGCTCTGGTCTTTGGAACTAGAGGCTCTGGGTGGGAAGGGAATACTTAGTGAATGAAAACTAAGTATATGCCTTGGACCAGAGGGGCTCTGGGTCCAAAGGATAAAGAATGAGGAGATGAAATGAATGAATGCCTAAGTCCAAGATTGAGACACAATAGGATGTAGACTTAAAAAATTGGATTCTAGAGGCTCTAGTCTATATAACCAGAGGCTCTGGTGAGTAAGAGAATACTTGGTACAAAATACTAAGTATTTTCTTTGGACCAGAGGGGTTTGGTTCCAAAGGTGATTGAGATTGTTTGCCAAAAATTACTCGAAGTAAATCTAAATTGCCAAAGGCTCTGGTCTTTATGACCAGAGGCGCTGGTTTAGGATACTTGGAGTTTATGGCTAAAATTTTATATATCACTTAGAGGCATAACCATGAGATATTGAAGATCTCTGTTTACAAGCTAATGAGTGACTTTTAGTGGTGAGATCCAACATACCCATCTTGCTGACTAGGAATAAAAATCTTTTCTCATCAAGAGCTTTTGTGAAAATACAGTGGGAACAAAATACATTTCTATATTACCTTTTTCAATATTGTCTTTCAGAAAATGGTACCTTACATCGATGTGCTTGGTCTTGGAATGCTGCACTGGATTTGCAGAGATTGCTATTCCAGACGTGCTCTTTTTATCAAGCTTGTAACCTGCATGATCTACATCTGTGTAGGCTATTAGATCAAAGCCAGAGTTCTTTGGATACTAGAGACCCAATGATGGAGTTCCCTTAAGGTATCGAAAGATCCTCTTGACTGCAGGGAGATGCGATTCTTTAGGATTTGATTGATATCTTGCACAAAGACATGTGGCAAACATTATATCTGTTCTACTAGCAGTT
>NC_037532.1:19533409-19545081 GCF_001531365.2 Cynara cardunculus var. scolymus | reverse complement strand
AGAACTGGCTTATGCTTAATAGGTTGTGCTTCAATCGTTCGACATATGCCACTTTGTTGATGGAGATGTTGCCTTTGATGAGAGTGCCATATCCTTTGATAGTGCCCTTGTTGTTGTCTCCAAAAGTTACAAATCCTCCAGATTTTTCGATGAAGGAGGACAATTGACTTTTATCACCAGTCATGTGCCTGGAACAACCGGAGTCCATATACCATGGTTGCACATGCTGGTCCTGCAAGACAAATTAAGGGGTTTTAGGTACCCATTTCATAATGGGTCCTCGTTTGTTAGTAGGGGATTTCACACTCTTTTCATCGCCCTTAGCCTTTGCAGGCTTGGGTTTATTTGCCTTTCCCTTGCCCTTGGGTTTGGGTTTTTTCACGTTTTCATTGGTTTTAACTTTGTATCGATAAAGGTGTTGTGAAAAGGGACCGTGATGTGTCAACATGTGATTCCTCAGGTTTTGTAAAAGAGTTAAACATTGACAATGATGATGCTTTGGATTTGTMTGTCTAACGTTCTTTTTATTCGATGTAAACAAAGAAGTAAACCTAGGTGTAAATCTTGTCCTAGCATCGGTTGTTTTTACAAACTTCCTACCTAGTTCAGATTTTTTATTTGGAAAGGTCTTTGGCTTTACATCTTTTCTCCTGAGGAAGGTCTGCGTTTCTTCAGCTGGATGGAAAGAAAAATGGTGATTAATATTCTCAGAGGCAGGCCACTTCTGTTTTTGCTCACGAGTAAACTTGATGAACCTGAAGGATGTACTAGGGCCTTGTGAGTTATCTTTGGTAGATTTACTATCTTTCAGTTTTCTCTTTTCTTTGTCTAAAGTTTTCATCGATGAAGGAATACCAGATTTAATTGAGGTTTTTGAGTTTTGATTCTTCTTATCCTTAATGATCTTTGATGATTCACAACTTATATCTTCTTCAGATTCAGAATCAAGAAAGTCTCTTGCGGATTTCTCAAAATCAAAATTAGCATGGATTGAATTRGAAGATGTGGGTTCAGAGGTTGATGCTTCAGAGTGATCTGTTTGAGGTTTCATCGATTCTAACTTCGATAAACTTGCAATTTTACTTGGGTTGTTCATCGATTCATCAGCTGATGGTTCCTCATTTGGATTCTCTTTTTCATCAACAGTACTTGCTGATGGAGAGGAATTGACAATCAKAGATTCTGGTTTAACCATAGGATTTCCATCGGTTTCTAATTGAGAGGTGTCATTTCTTCCATCAGAATTCTTACTCGTACTGTTCTCGTATACCACATTTTCAAAATTTTGTCTTGAGACGACAGTTTTTCCATCGACTTTGTCTTTTTTAAAATTTGCTTTTGGTTTTGGAGTGAAGTCGGGTTTTTGAATGCATCCAAGTTTGAAAGTGGATTCAAGGATGGATTTCTTTGATTCGAAGAAAGAGTCCAATTCATTGAATCCAATCCCTTGAGTGTCCGTTTGACCATTTAATTTTTCATAAACATCTTGGGCATCTTTATACTTTTTCATCAGAAGTTCATTGGTTTGAAGCTTCTGGTGAAGAATTTCTCGTTCTTTTTGAGAGAAATCTTTAAGAGCAACTAAATTTAGTCTCTCTGCCCCAGATTCCTTTAAGGCCTTTGTCTTCTTTTCCAGGTCCTTAGTTATTCGTTTGTTTAATTCCAGAAGTTTATCTTTCTCTGATTTCTTAAGAGTGCTGATGCGAGTCTTTTCCTTTGCAAGTTCAGCTTTTTCTTCGGTTAGAAGGTCAGTTTTTCTTTTGTAGAAACTTGCTTCTTTTTCCGCTTTTAATCTTTTAGATTTTCCAAAGTTCAAATTTTCTTTTAATTTGAGGAAATCCTCTGAAAGTTTTATTACCCTTAACTCTTGCTCCGATGGGGAAGAGTTGGTTTCATTGGAGGTAGACTCACATACCTGATCATCAGAGTTGTGGGCGAATTCTGCATTGGACGTGGCCATCACACAGATGAGTGTTTTGTCTTCATTGTCTGATGATGAATCGGACACCCAATTTTCTTTCTCAGCCATCAGGCTTCGCTCTCTGGAATTATATTTGTATTTGTTYTTGTARTAGTCAGCATCCTTTACCAATCGTCCTCTGCATTCTTTGGAAAAATGACCGAGTTTTCAGCACCTGAAGTAGCAGAGGTCATTTTTCCTTCCATCCTTGTCTTCTTTCCTCTCGTCTCTTTTGTCTTCTCTTCTTTCTTCTCTTTCTTCTCTCCCATCTCTTTTGTCTTCCCTCTGATGAAATTTGGATGGCTTCCTCTCATACGATGACTGGTACCTTTACCTCTTGAACTCTTTTCGTTCATAGGGTTTCTTGATGAACTTTTTCTGGAACTGCTTTGTGATCAAGGCCAAAGATTTGGCAAAAGCTTTAATTTCATCATTTGATTCAGAAGTTTCTTCTTCAGATTCTGATTGTACCACCAATGCTTTCTTGCCTTTCTTTTTATGTTCTTTGGTAGAGGTCCTTGATTTTTCCTTTTCATCGGCAGCAAGGGCAAGAGGTCCACAAATCGAAACCTTCTTTTTCATTATGTCAGTCTCTTGTGCTGCAAGCGTTCCATACAGATCATGAAGTGACCAGCTGTCTAGGTCCTGGTTTGCTTGAAGGGACATAGACAGTTGAGTCCATTCATCGCCYAGATTCTTTAGGAATAAAACGTTGTTTTCTTCCTTAGTTCTGGAGATATCGTTTCGACGACATTGATTGATCAATGTGTTAAAATGATCATATGTTTTCTGTATTGGTTCATCAGGAAGGGCCTTGAATATAGTATATTCGTTGAGACATTGTGCTCTACGATTTTTCCTCGTTTTTGCTCCCCCTTCTAGTTGGCTTGCCAGTTCATCCCATAGTTCCTTGGTTGTGGAACATCCGTCGAGGGATTGGAAGATTTCATTGGGTATGGCCATGATTATCAATCGTTTGGCCTTCTTGTCTGTTTCTACTCTTTCCATGTCGTCTTCATCCCAATTCTTCTCATCCTTCGGCATATAGTAGGCAGGAATTTCAGCCATGGTGTTTGTTCCTTGAACTCTTGGGACAAGAGTTTGTGGAATGTAAGGACCCTCTATTACAGATCGCATGAGGTTTCTGTCCATTCCTTCCAAGAAATTCAACATTCTGATCTTCCATTGTGGATATTTTTCTCGTTGAAGAGTTGGAGGCTTGGTGAGAGAGCCAACACTATACGCAGAATTCCAGTTGGCCATTGAGAATTTTGAAGAGAACGATTAATGTTTTGACGAGAAAGAAGATCAAAAATTAAGAGATTTTTGTTTGATTGTTTTGATTGGAAAATCAATCAATCGGCTCTGATACCAATTGTTGATCCCTGATATCTCAATAACACTAATAATCTAGTTAATAATAACCAAATTATAGTGATTTGATGAACAAAGTGATGAACATTCAAGAAGAAATTATGAACAATTAAAAACAATCTTGAGCGTCAAAGATTTCACTTTATTAATAAGAAAACCGTAAAAGCAACTATTTTTACAATAGGCCTAATCACCTATTTATACTAATAAGAAGATAACTATATAATGAAACTTTTTAGCTAATCTTCTATTAACAGATAACGTTTAATAAAACTATGGATAAGCTTTAGTAATTAAGATAAACTCGAAATCTAGCTGTTGACTTGTCATCTCCAGCTGTCATTCATGATGTGAAGGATCATCCTTATCTTTAAGTCTTCATCGCATGCTTCTGGATGAATTGCTAGATAATACTCTAAGTGTAGTTGACCAAAGGTTCGATGAAGATGCACTTTCCATCGCATCCTTGGTCGTCCATCGGTCCTGTGGTTGTGCTCCAGACTTATTCAATTCTGCCTTTATGTCTTCATCAGTCTTCTGGTTCTTCATCACTTATTGTGTTCCTCCCGATCAAGCCAAACAACCATGCTATCGATCTCCGCCCCCAACTCTTCGAAGACAGGTTTGCAATCGTAATCGAGTTCTTCCAATATTGCATCTTCCAACCGGCCCTCACTCTCCTGACAACAAGGTGCCTGTGAAATATGTACAACAATATTGGCAGACCTGCGGTTTCTACCCAGAGAATCGCGGGATCATGGGTGACATCGATGTCCCCAACGACTGGTGTGCTCAATAAAGATCTCACGAGCCAAAATCTCAAAGGTACTACTGTTCATTCCCACCCGACAGGAGCTCGGGATTGCCCATTACGCGGAACCGCCTACTAGCCACGACATTCTACGATTCATCCGAATGTTGGGCTACAACAGGGAACTACGTAATGCCTCCGACTTCAAGAGGCAATTTATTCCACCTATGTGGAACGTCTTCTTCTCCGTCCTTAACAGATCCTTGACATGCAATTTTCGGAGCATGGACCAGGGCAACATCAACATCATGACCATTATGTATGGTTTCTTCTTCAACCTGCCCATGGACTATGCTCTCCTCATCTACAACGAGATCGATGCTGCAGTGGTGAAGAAGAACAAGCTTATGGCTGCAAGGAAGCAGTTACATTGATGCTCTTCCCTCGCTTCCTTGCTCTCTTCATCAAGGACGAGATGAAGGCACACAAGCTTCCATTCGATGAACAATTCACTCCTCAGTACATCATGAATGGTCATCGTCCAACCATCTCCAGGGATGGTTACCCTGCAGAAAGGTCCTTGTCAAGGGCCATGCTTAGTGTCATTCCCAACACCTCTACTTGCCGTAGGACTTACGAGAGCTCTCTACTGGCCCAACAACCGAGGCCAGCTACCCCAGAGCACATAGAGCCCTCCCCTTACACAAGCGAGGGATCACAAAAGGATTCGTCTTCATCGGATAATGAAGATGATGATGATGACACTCCTCCCACCTCCCTCGGCCTTATACACACTTCAATTCCATCACCCCATCCCCGGGCAACCACATCTTTTTCCCCTGGAGACCAAGGCCAAAGGGGTATTGAAAAAGGACCACCCAGTCCAATCCCAACCCAACCAAGCCATACAGAGGCCATTCTTCGGGCTTCTGGAGATGAAACAGCCGAGGTACCCCACCATCCATCACCTCTCTCCCAACACGGGGGTGATGAAGACATAAGAGCCACTTCTCCTCATGGCTCGCCACTTCCCTCACACACAGAAGAATTAGTTGCTTCTGCCTTTGATGTACCCATCGATCGTTCAGAGCGATCGCCCCTTCAAGTAGAAACCTCGTCGATTCTTGGTCTAGCGGCAGGGAAACACATATACTACCCTTCATCAGACTCTGAATCCGATGAAGAAGAGGTACAAGCAGCAAAATCATGAGGTATTATGCTCTCTTAAAGGCTACCAAGGACGTGATGGAAGTGCTCACGTGCCTCCCTCTCCACAATGCATCGATGGAGGCGCCTCTAGAACTGAGGCCCAACCTACAACATTCGTTGTTGTAGGGGTTACCCCCTTAGCAGAATTAGTCACAAAGGCTGAGTTCCTAGTCTTTGTTGACTCGATTCAGCGGTCCTTGGATAACCTTAAACTCAAATTGGCGAGGGTTGCTAAATCCATCCCATCAATCGATCATTCATTGATTCAGTAATGACTTGCGTCCCTCGAAGCTCAATCGAAGGACAACACAAACAGACTTCAAATTTTCCAACAAACTGGTGGTCCAGCAGCACAATTTCATCTCCAACATTTCGACCACCATAAATGAATCCATCACTGCCATCCTAGCCGCCCTCTCGGCCCAAATTACAGCGACCGATGAATCCATTGCCACCCTCACCACCTAAGTAAACAACCTCACCAATTCCATTGCCACCCTACCCACCACCATAATTGCCAATCTACCACAAACAACCCCACCTCCATCCCCTCTACAACACCCTCTAACGATGAAGCCTTCAATGCCTTTGCTGCAAAGGTACGCACCCTCATTTCTTCCATCACCATCCATCTACCCACCTCAACCTCCAGCTCCACCCCTGCAGATATGGTCACGCGAGCAGACCTCCGCACTCTCTCAAAGGCCTTAATCTCAAGCTTCAATGAGATAAGTGCCAAATTCACCTCCAGAGAGCCGCGGAGCCCGCCAAGGCCCTCACCAAGAGCCCTGATATACAACAGGCACGCACCAACTCCCTCCTCCAATCGATGGAGGATACACGAAGAAGAAAGGCGCTAAGGAAGTATCTTGCTTCCTTCAGATCGAAGAAGAGGAGCATAGCCTCTTGCTTCACTAGCAGGCCCCTTAAGAGGCCAAGACATGATGACCTAGACCAGGATGATCATGGTCTTGGTCCTCATGAGGGAGAGAACCCATCCGGTGCACCAATGGAGACTGCAGCACCACAACCACCACCACCACTGCATGATCAACCAACCAACCAGCAAACCTAAGGAACCAAAGCGAGGGAATACATAATGTACATGTTCCCTCTACTTGCACCAAAAACCCACTACCCACAGCCAATGAGTTCTCACCAATTCTCGTGAGTTCTTCATCCTCTGACCATCCACCATCTCCCCAACCAGAAACAACCTTACCCTTTAACCCATCACTAACACCACCTCCATCACCCACTCAACCAGAACCCTCCACCTCTCAACCAAAACAACCAGAGCCCACTCAACCAGAACCCATACAACCAAAAACCTCACCCCAACCAGAACCGTCAACCATACAACCAGAACCTACCATTTCCCAAACATAATCCACTATCACTCAACTAGAACCACCCATCACCCAAACATAACCATCCATCACCCAAACACAACCACCCATCACCCAACCTACCCTCACCCAAACACAACCACCCATCACCCAACCTACCCAGAAGGTGCCAGCAAACATCCCATCTTCATCAAGGCAAGCTCCAACAATGGACAGAGTCGAAGAAATTGTCTCTCAGATGGAAATGTTAAGGAGACGTCCGCCGGTGCCACCAAGGAAACCTGTTATGATGGAGAATATCCATCAATATCTCTATCACTATCGTGATTAACAACAAGTTCTTAATCCTCCCAACCTTTCACCCGAGTCGATGGACTTGCTTCGTCAAAGATTCGTAAGACAAACGACCTCTCGACCACAAACTGTCTTCTCAAACGATGGAATCAAGACAGTCCTAGACATCAAGCTACGGACCTTCACGAACAAAGTCATCAAATACATCGAGTACATCGTGGAACGTGCACATAAGATGATCAGCGTCTTCAACGACAATGATCTCATAAATCTCAATCCATGGAACTTGATCGATTTATATTTCCATACAACTCAGCGGCAGGATCAAGGGATAAGGTATGGGATGGCCAATCGAGTGATTGTAGAGACAATGGGGACCTTGGTGAAGTTCAAAGCTAAGAATGACTTCCAAATAGCTCTTGAACTAGGCATCGAAAGATTATCCTGCACACCTCCAAATAAAGACTTTCCAGGACTACAGGAGACGCGTTCTGCATCAGTCCTAACTCAACCAGAACTCGGCTTGGTCTTTAAGAACGAGTATGGAATCAAAAAGTACTTCAGACTAACTGAGGCCTTCAAGTATTCAATTAATAAACTTGAATGGTTTCAGAAGGTCATTCGAGAGAGACTGGGTAAAGTGCACGTGCCAATGAAGGAAGGTCAGGAATTGATCCATGGTATCTCCACAGTCATCCGCTATAGGGGATTGATGACGCGTTTTTGGATAAAATTTAGTGGAAACCATGATTAATGTACTTTTTTTATCTGTTTCCATGTTGTAAGAAACCATCCAACTTTTCGACCAATGAATTTTTTTGGCAAAAGGATGTTTCAACTAGACTAGTCTTTGTTCTTTACAATTCTTCCACGTTTCATAGACTAGTCTTTGTTCATTTTTACATTACTTAGGGGGAGATTATTAGACCCCATCACTCTTATTGTAAAAGTAATGAAAAACATACAGTTGTGGAAGTGCATAGGGCCGATGGAAGAAAAGCCTGAAGAAATCCCAAGTGTTCAGGCCAACCAGAGATGCGATGAAGGTCCATAGGTGTAATGAACAGTGCATCTCCATAACCCCTCTGGTCTCTAACACTTAGAGGATTCAAACATTAGTTCAACCAGATATAATCATTCAAGAAGACTCATACAGACTCATGGTTGAACATACCTCCTAGAAGACAGCTGGAGATGACAAATCGACAGCTGGATTTCCATTGCTCCATATAGATTGATATTATTTTCATAAATCTAGATTGATATATTTTCTTAGAATATCTTCTAGATAGTTTTCTCCTAAAATAGATTGCTAGTACAAATAGCTTTTATATTTCTTGTAATCGTTTTACACTTCCAATTCATAAAATAAATAATAGTGAATCATTTGACGCTCCATTATTCTCTTGAATATTCTTGAGCTGTTCTTCACTATTTTCCATCCATACGACAGATTTAGGTTCTTCATAACTTAAATATTTGTGTTATTGAGAGATCTGGGATCAAGAAAGATAAACTTGGTGAACACATATGAAAGTTTCATTTGGGGAAAAACTGAATCTTTGTCTGAAGTACACCAACTCTTTAACTTCCTACTAGTAGACCTCAGGACCGTTGGAAGAAAATATTCCAACTCTGAGACACTGACAAAATTCCTAGAATGTTTGCTAGAATCATGGGATAGTTACATTATGTGTCTCAAAATGTCAAAAGACATGTCCAATCTCTTTCTCAGCACTCTATACAGGATTTTTTTCAATCATGAGCAATCTTGTTAGATGAAAAAGAATCTCATAAGAGATTCAAAAAGAGTCAAAAAGCTCTCCTGTAGCTTTACTCTTTGAGACTCCTTCAATGACAACTCCCACACTCACAATCACTAAGTTAGACCTATCTAACTCTGAGGATGTTAGTCCACTATGATGATCAATCTTCAAGCTTCGAGTAATAATCCATGGCAGAATTAGATTTAACAATAAGAACATGAGAGGAGAGTTGAGAGAAATAGTCAAACCTTCAAAGATTAGTCAAACTCTATTATTACGTAACTAAGTTTTACAATGAAGCTCATACCTAAAATTACACTAAGACAAGCTTTATATAGGGTCAAACAATAACCCTCAAAGTCAAAGTCAAATATTACACAAAGTCAAACATGATGTCTATTTTACAATTATAGACAAAATTAACTTTTCAAGACGAATACAATTAATGCAGAAATTCAGTCCTAACATTCTCTCCCTTTGTATTCAGGCTTGAAAGAATTTTCGCGCTTTGAATCTCGTTTGAACTTTGTCTCTTTAAGCACTTTATGACTTCTTCAAAACAATCTTTTGTTGAGAAAATCTTCTAACATTCTCCCTCTCGAATGTAGAATAATATTAGCAATAACCTTCAGAAACAATCTTCAAGATATGATTTTCAAAGAATTTCTTCCGACAAACAAAATTCTAACATTCTCCACAAAAATGAATTTCTTCCGATAAAATTCACAAATATTCTCTTTGATGAGAAATTTCTACCAGTAAACTTGTGAAACGATGATCTTCACATTCAAAAACTCTCAGACATTGTAGCACATGAATAATCTTCAGTCACACTCCTTTTGAGTCTTATGCCGACTTTGATGTTACTCCCCCTTGATCTTTATAACGTACTCCCCTTATATCATTCGGAATTGAACATTTCTTTCATTATTACATACTCCCCCTTATGATGAAATGAGAATCATTACATCATACTTCAGAATGAATGAAACTTCAACAATAACCGTCAATTCATAAAAATGTAAGCAGATCTTTTCAAATCCACATGTATAATCTTTTCAGATTAAGGGAATGGGAAAATAACTATCAATTTCAACTTATGAAATTGTTTACAATCTTATAAAAAAATTGGCCTGTGAATATAACATATATATACTCAGTACGACGGATGCACTTCATATATGAGACTTTATGAGGTTCATCTCACCAGGGCTTTCATTCAATCATCGATATCTTATAAAAAGTATATCTATGAATGTTCCGGCAAAATAACATATAATTTGCAAAACCTATGTAGTGTAGAAAGATAAAACAACATATGCTTCTTTTTAGGCTGAAAAAGATAAATTGTGTGGACTACACAAATTTATCAGACTCAATTAGTGATCAAAGAGACTTGAAGAGGGGACATATATCCTTCTGTTTCAATATCAACTTTCTCTGAATGAGAAACTGATAGATTGTGAGCTGCGTTCCCCAAGTGTTATTGAAACACTTATCTGTTAAAAGATAAATGAGTAGCTGGTGGGGTTGTGACAATAATTGGCCTGGACTTTGCCTTTTTCAATATTAGTCTCGAAAGAGTTGAGAACTAATAGATTTCGTGGTATGCCCGGTTTTTAGAAGTTTAGAACAAGATTCTAATAATCTTTTTATCCTAACACAACTCTCGTCAATTCTTTTGTCTCACAACAACTACCCCTCTCTTTTTCATTTTAAGCTATGCACACAAACCCTTTTTGAGTTAAAGCTCACTCAGATATGGTTGTCCTCTGGGTAGGTCTGTCGGTTCTGACATTACATAGAGGTATTTATGTGAAGCACTCAGTTCCTCCTAAAATAACAGTATTCTCAGTTGTCACAATGATTGATCAAAATGTTATTGCAAATAAAGCACAATGATCATATAAAATTTGATCAAGATGTGTAGCTTTTAAGTACAATCAATAAAGGAGTGATACACAAAATCAGATTATTCAGTATGTGAGAGAAATGAATGAAGATCTGTAAGAACTAGTTTACAGAATCTAAATATTCAAAGAATTATAGAATGTGTATCAATCAAGGTAAAAAAATATCATAAAAATAACCTTTGAATACAAACGAGCGTATTATCACCGAAAATGGTAATTCTTTTAAGAGACGTGATAATAATAGTTTCAAGAATAGTTGAAACAGGTGTTGGAGTTATGTACGATGAGAAATTACACAAGTAAAATCTCAGGAAATACCTGTTCAGAAAATGTACTCGTTTCCAAAAACAATTTACTTTCCGAAAACATTTATTCAAAAATTTCTAGAGACTTCCCCTAGAAAGTAGATTTAAGTAATGTTTCAGTTCAGCTCAAAAAAATTTAAAAAATGGAAACATTTTTAACACGGGTCCTAAACTGGGTGTTTAGAAACCACAACCAGTAAATCACGGGTCCTAAACTGAATGTTTAGAAGCCTTTGTTTGGACAAAATTACAACCTCCCCCAGAATTTGTGCATCATATGTATGAATCTCTGATCAGCACAGTAATGACACACCTGCAAAATCAGATTAAACAGATTTTGGTACCCAAATGAACTTGGGTCCTTCTTTGTTTGTATCAGCTTCTGGGATGTTATAACTATCAAACCATCTATTTTTGTTAGATATTTTTATTTTCGCATTTTTAACAGGATGATTATATACATAATAAGATCCATACCAGTGATTATTATCATACGTGTTATTTCCTTTCCAATTCTTCTGAAATCTTTTATCGTCAATCCACCTGTTGTACCACTTCCTGTTCACAAAATCAGTATTCTTGCATGTGGAGCACATGATCCTTTTCTTGCTAAGATTTATCAAGTCAGAAGTGGATCTCACAAAACAAGGAAGATTATTGTTAGTAACAACAGAGTGTCGAGATGAAATAGATTCATATTTATTTACCCAAATGCTTTTAACTTTAGAATGAGAATAAGGCGATCCAATGC
>NC_037532.1:19530058-19532804 GCF_001531365.2 Cynara cardunculus var. scolymus | reverse complement strand
TTTGGCATTCAGTTCGAGAGAGTTTATCTTATTTTCAGAAGATACGCGTTCAGCACCAAATCTTTTCTCTACTTCAAGAAATCTCTTCTTCTCTTTCTCAAATTATGATCTTTCAAAATTCAAACTCTTTTCAGCTTCTAGAACCTTCTCCTTCTCTAAATCCAGTAACTTCTTTAGCTCACTCAGATCACTCTCAGACTTATGAAGTTTATCAGTTAAGTCCTCAGTCTCTGTATTATTCCTTGGAGAGTTTCTCTCAATCTGTAGTTCACTTCTAACCTCTTGAAGTTTATTAAACAAATCCTTATTAGCTTTACTCTAAATTTTCAAATCATCATCATAATCTTTTTTGACATAATTCAGAGTGTTCTCAAGCTTTTCAATCCTATACATGAAATCTTTTTCAATACGTTCACATCTTTCTTTATGTTCCCTTTTTAAATATTTAATAAATTCCTCATTTGCATGATTTTCATAGAACATACTGATAAATTTATCTATATAGTCCTTTACACTCTTTTCCAGTTCAGAAATTTTAACTCTTAATTCCATATTCTCCTTCCCAAAAGAAACTGCCATTTTAGAAATCAGATTGATCACAAGAATCTAATGCGATGAAATTAATAAAAGAAATCAAAATCAATTAAGCTAAAAAAAAATACCAAAAAAACTCAAAAACTGTTGAGAAAACAGAAAAACAGCGAAAACTGTCAAAATTAAGTGAAAATGGTTAAAAACTGTTGAAAATAGTTAAAAACTGTTAAAAACAATAAAAAACAGTTAAAATTGATTAAAACAGTTTACGTGACGCAAAATAGTTCAAAAATTCTCAAAACAGTTCAAAACAAGCAAAAATAAATAAAAAACAGTGAAAATCTCAAAATAGCTCAAATTAGATAAAACCAATTAAGTCCTCAAAAAAAATTTGAACAAAAACAACAAAAAAAAAATAAAAATAAAACAAGATTAAAACCTAGAAGAAAGATGTTAAAAAAATAAATGCCAAAAAGGGCGAAGAATTAGGAAAAGAAGAAAAACAAATTGGGCTAAGAAAACAAGATAAGATGGGCTAAAAAGATGGGCTTGATATACAAGATAAAATAGCCCCAAAAAAATAAGGAACTATTTATGACCCAAAACAAATACAATCCAAGCCCAAATCCAAATCTAATTAAAACAAGTCAGTGATTTAGATGTGAATTTAGGTCAAAAATAGATGTTGTGAGATGAAGATGTAAAATCGATCAAGTTCTGTGAATGGCTAATGAGCGAGGAAACTTTATCCCGGCTAAAATGATGTCCGATAAACACCTAAATCGGACAAGCTGGTTACCGAGAACAAGTCATGACCGAGGAATGCACGAGGAACACAAAGATGGTATCCGGAGAAGCTAGTTGAGAGACTGTGCAAAGAACCTGTTCGATTAAACTCAAATCGGATGAAATAAGCAGCGATAGTCTGTATATAAGGTGAAAACAATCAGACTGTGATTTTGTTGAAATCGCCCAATCAACAACAGTGATCGAGGTTAATAAAACTCGGACAATGCAATGTCTGAGGATGATCAAGTCCGACTAAGTGTTTTGACAGAACCTAATCCGGATGGGGTTGGTCGGTGAACTTTGAACTCTGGCTAGGCTGGTGCACGATAAACACCAAATCCGGATACACCTATGTCCGGATTACACTATGTAAATGCGGCCAAGTCTAAATCGGTTGAGCTTTGAGCGAGGAAACCTTCGAACTAAGTAACTCCCTTTTCAAAAAACAGTCCTCAAAACAGGTATTTGCTGCAGGTACGTTCAAATTGTGTCTTTCAATCTTGAGCAAAACAAACCAAAATCAAACACAGGGATGAGCGATATTGACTAAACCGGATGAACCTTTGTCCGATCTACACTTAGAAAAATATAAACTAGAATACTAGTTGTGCGATTTAGTGGAAACTTGAGAATCTTGAAATCGACTGACTAGGCCTTGTGTGATGAACAACAGTAACCTTAAATTGTTCAAGGCAGTGTGCGATTTAAGTGAAATCGGACTAGATGGTCAATCGATTTAGGTGAAATTCAAAGAGGTATGTGAGCAATGAAGCATAAATCGATCAATATGATGACCGATTTATGCTGAAGCAATGTATTTTGATGAGCAATGGAATCTAAATCGGATGAAGAGAAAACAATTTACAGATTTTGGACAAGATGGTCTTGAATCTGGCCAAGTTGTGCGATTAACCAGGTGTCGATTGAGCGAACAAGGTCTAAATCGGATGGTTCTTCACACGATTTACACCAAAATCCGACTGGTTCTATTGACACTGTTTGAGCGATGAAGAGGATAAGATAAGCGAACTGTGTGATGAAGAACTGTGCGATTTAACCTCAAATCGGATGAAGAGGTGTCCGATTTAGATGAATATCGGTCAAAGTGGTGTGCGATTAATCCCTTGAAAATTACACTAAGACAATTATATAGTCCACTATGATTTATGCTCTGATACCAATTGTTAGTCCACTATGATGATCAATCTTCAAGCTTTAAGTAATAATCCATGGCAGAATCAGATTTAACAATAAGAACATGAAAGGAGAATTGAGAGAAATAGTCAAACCTTCAAAGATTAGGCAAACTCTATTATTATGTAACTAATTTTTACAATGAAGCTCATACCTAAAATTACACTAAGACAAGCTTTATATAGGGTCAAACAATAACCCTCAAAGTCAAAGTCAAATATTACACAAA
>NC_037532.1:19525672-19528973 GCF_001531365.2 Cynara cardunculus var. scolymus | reverse complement strand
AATCTCCAGATCTGGCCATCCTGCCTT
This sequence comes from Cynara cardunculus var. scolymus, assembly GCF_001531365.2. Classification (NCBI taxonomy): domain Eukaryota; kingdom Viridiplantae; phylum Streptophyta; class Magnoliopsida; order Asterales; family Asteraceae; genus Cynara; species Cynara cardunculus. The sequence goes on along the minus strand of NC_037532.1, from coordinate 19,528,946 downwards.
GTAACTGTAAACACAGGATACCAAATTCTTAACAATTTCTAAGCATCAATTTGTTTGATCCTGACGATTCTATGCTTTGTACGAACTTGACTGATAGGCTGGCACTTGACTTTCAAAAGGTGACGATATTCAATTCGGAAATCTTTTGGCTTCTTGTGAATTCCAAGAACTCTGTCAGCACAAAGCAATTTTCTGTGACGAATGAATATCCCAAAGTAGATATCTTCCAAGTATGGCTCTCGGATTCTTTCGTGATCATAACCAAAGAAATTTGCTCGAATATGGAAAGGAATGTAATTCTTTGAGAAAATTTCAGTAGGATCAACAGTTTCTCTTTGAGCACTTACTTCAGGCACATCAGGTAAAGCAGCAGTAGACAAGTCTATTAACAGCCTTGTTTCTACTGTGGAGTCCGCCGGCTTTTCAACCATTGGCTCGGTCCTTGGACTTGTCCCCAAATCTTCTTCTTCAATAACATTAACCTCAATTATTCTTTCCCGAACTGTTTCCGGGGCAGAACCTTCAGCAGTTACGTCCTGAGGTAATGACTCTTCACCTATTCTAGCACCTTGATGAGATGTGTCAGCCAATCTCTGCCTTTTCCTCTCCCTCTCATGACTATCAGGATCATCCTGATCGTCATGTCTTCGTTTAAGAGATTCGGCTTGAGACTTGCAAGTTTCTTCAAGTATAGACACCCTTTCTACAAGAGAATCCATTGAACGTTTTAGATCTAGGGTATTAGATGTGATCAATTTGCTAACTTTAGAGAAATTAGCACTAATCACATCCTGAAAAGTCAAGAACTCTGAGGCTCTAATTACAGGGTTAGCATCAATTTGTTGGCGTAAGAGACCAACCAAATCTGCATTTTCAGCGTCTTCACTTTGAGAAGCCATCAATTTAGCATATAGAAGTGATTTCAGCTCGTCCACCGATTGATCTGGTACTGACCGTTCCGGTACAGGTGGTAGTGATGGCACAGATGGTGGCTCTTCTACAACATGCTCTTTTCCCTTCAACAACCTCTTCAAACTAACGATTTGAGTGTCAAAGTTTTCTTGAACAGCCTTTAGGGCGCCATCCAAATATTCCTTTGACACAAAGTCGGGTAAGCTCAGACCTGGTTCACGTAGAATACCAGTTGAAACAACAGTTGAGTAAACTGTTGTGCCTACATTCAATGTTGGCATAATGTTAACATTGGTAGGACTTCCGACCTGTCCTTGTCCGATCGTTTCGGCTAGTTCACTCAGAACTGCACTTGGAGCAACAGATGCTCCTGACTCATGTGTACCTAAGTGTATCGGCTCTAGACTCGAGGTGCACAGAATCGAAGTCGTAGGCTGGGGCAGCGGCCTACTTGTTTCAATAACTACATTCTCCGATTAAGAAGTAGTTAGCGTATGAGCTAAATCCCCATGTGCATTGAAATAATTGGTTGTTGAGAACCAATTGAGTGGATAGGAGGGGTGTGCAAATGCATAGCTAGGCTAGCTATGTCTGCTTCAATACTAACATTCAACACATGAATGTCAKTAGTARATGTGGTTGCCCGGCTAAGTGTTTCGGTTTGGGAAGGAGCTTGATCTTCTTTTTCTGCTCCACTTACACCCTCTCCATTTTCTTTTTCTTCCCGTTCTCTCAAACTCTCTTCATTTTCAACTTCAACTCCCTCATCTTCTCCTTCATTTGATAAATCTTGAAGAATGYRATCATAATCATCAYATTCATCAACATTAAATGATAAAGAACGTAAACTCGGACAAGGTTGCTGAGCTGAATATTCAAGAAAAATCGTAGCAAGATCATCCACAAAAGTTCCAACGGGAATATTCTGAGCGTTTGTTCCATCATCATCATCATCTTTATCATCACCAGAATCTGCTCGATTATCTGATTCAGTAGCTTCCAAATTAGATGAAGCTTTGCCAGTTAAAATGCGTTGGTGATCAGAAGCTCCCCGCACCAGTGAGTAGGATTATTCAATGTTGCAGAATATCCTAATCTTTTAATATCAAGGCATAATTGTTCATCTGAGACGAAATTTTCAAACCCAGTCGGTCCAGGAGTAGGAAGACGAAGTATTCTTCTTAATCTTTTTAATGTCAGACGACTGACATATTCATCGACCTCTCCTTGAAGGTATAAAGCATGTCCGTCCTTTTCAATTGTAAAAGTACCCCAAAACTGTTGCAGGTACACCATAGGAACTGGTGTATTGGCAGATAAGGCATATGAAATGGGGTGGCCTTTCAGGATTTCTAGTATGATAGGGTATTCGGCTGGCATATCGAAAGAGAAGTTATGGTTATTCGGTTTAATTTCAAGATATTGGAACTGAGGAAAAAGGTTTTTAGAGGCAATGGGTTGGTTAGGTAAATGAGCTGGTATATTGTCAGATCTGACATATGGAACATGAGATTCCTCGTCAGACTGATGTCTAGGATCCGTCATTTACCTGTAAAAAATCTGAAATATTAGTACCCATTTTATTGAATTAAAAAAATTTTGAATTAAAAAAAATACACACACACAAACAAAAACAAAAACAAAAACAAAAACAAAAAAAATTCAAAACAAAATGAAAAAAAAAATTCACACAAACAAAATTAAAAAAAATTTAACCTAATAAAAAATGAAAACAAATTTGAAAGCAAACACTTAGAAATTTTTTTTCAAAATACATTGACCGGATTAGGAATCCGGACAACACACAAAAACTACAAAAGAATTGCATCCGGATTAGAAGTCTGGACAACAAGTCAAACCCATACAAGAAACTCAAAGTCTTAAACCGGACAATCATCAACCGGTTTAAGATTGATCGGATTGAAGTCCGATCACCTTGTCCGGTGAGTTATCCGTTCAAAACACGACAAAAATACAACCACAAAATACGTAAAATGAACACAAATACAATCAAAATACACAATACACACTCAAACGAAATAAAAAACGACACAAAATACACCAAAAAACAGTGTCTAATCTGAGTTATTATGAGTTTATGGTTCGATTATGAAGGTTCGTTTATTTTAAGTCAATACAGTCCATATGATCAACAAGAATCGAAACAATCAACGTATGAAGAATAGAAATCAAATAAATGAAACCTTGAATAGAGACGATGAACAGTAAACGAGATTGATGGAATGAAATCAAAGAACTCGAATTGAGCGGAGATATTGAGCGGTGACGATGATGAACAGTGTAAGAATGTAAAAAGTAAAAATGAAAAATGAGACGGTTATTTATAGTCAAAGGTCAAAAA
>NC_037532.1:19516833-19524617 GCF_001531365.2 Cynara cardunculus var. scolymus | reverse complement strand
ATTCTGCTTCAGCAGTGGAAATGGAAACGCAGTTCTGCTTCTTTGATGCCCAACTGACTAACTTCTTCTCGAATCTCTTCTCTTCATATTTCTTCTTCTCGCCAAACTTGTCTTTATAGTCATACTTCGAGCCTGACGAGAATATTTGATTATTCGAGTGTGGCCTTTTGGAGTACTTTTTCTGGAATGCTCTAGTCAGCATTGCCATTGCTTGCTTTATTTCTGACATTTCAGAATCAGATTCTGAGCTGTTACTTTCTTCTGGCTCAGATTCACTTGATTGACTGACTTCTATAACTTTCTTCCCRGCTCTRCTTTTGTATTTCTTCTCCTTTCTCTCAAATACGAGAGCTAAAGGATCAGCAACTTCCTTTTCCTTCTTCTTTGCATTACGGATCTCCAAAACATCCTTTTCATTTTGTTTCAGAGTTTCATAGATTTCATGAATATTGATATCAGATAACTGCTTGTTAAATATGATATGATTTTCAAATGGTTTCCACTCTGACTGGAGATTGTTAAGAAACTTAACATTTATCTCAATAGTAGTTTTGGAGATTCCGTTCTTTGTGAGCTCATTCAGCAGTCTGGMAAGTCTGTTATAAACATCRTYAAGGCTTTCTCCTTCTCTAGCCTTGAATTCCTCATATGCAGAAATACAATTTGTAATTTTCAGTTGAGTTCCGACTTTAGAACCCATCATCATCTTTTCTATCTGAACCCACATGTTGTGACCAGATGATTTATAGCTATCAATACTGGTGTAGATATCATTAGTCAGTGCTTGCATCATGTAAGATTTGCAAAGCACATCAGCATGGGCTTTTTCTTTAACTTCAGCTAAATATTGATGTTTCAGTTTAGGTAATTTCTGTGCAGGTATGCCTACAACTGTATCAGCTTCTACCACTAGAAAGAATTCAACTAGACCTTCCAATAGAGATTGCATGATCAGTTCTCCTTCTTTCATCCTTTCAATAAAGTTCAGAAATCTGTCTCTCCATTGATTATAATCACCACGAAAAAGAACTGGTGGCTTGGTATCAGTACCAATAGCCATAGCTTCTTTTGAACTCATCTTTTCAGTTTGTATGAAAAATAGGATCAACTGCAGTTCATAGTTTGAATTAAAAGATCAGTTTACAAAAATATATCTGATAAAGTGTAAACTAGAATAAGCACACATTCAACATTTAGACAATTAAGCACACAAGCACTTATCCGGATTAGTAATCCGCACAAGTTTATCCGGTTTACAAGTCCGGTCAAAAAGATAGACAAAAAGATTAGAACTCCAGGCAACACATGGACATAAACCGCACAAGCATAAATCGGGCAAAGATAAATCGTTCAAAGATTTAAACCGATCACAAAGTCAACTTAATAAACCGATCAAAAAGAATTCAAACACCGTTCAAAATGAATACTGTCCAAGATATATATGATTGTAGAAATAAACAGCTCAAAAGTCCAAGACTTACCAAGCAGATTCTAAACCGCACACACTTACCACACGGATTGGTTAAACCGGTCAATATCCGTTCAAGTTACAAATTTCTTACCAGCCGGATACTTTTAAACCGCTCACTAAATCGTTTAAGTGTTACACGGTTTATCAACCGGATTCTATAAACCGCACAAAGCATGAACTAAACCGCACAAAGCATCAAAGGTTTGCCAGCCGGATTAGCTAAACCGGTCAATGTATCCGCCCAAATGATGTCTGGTATATCCTATATCAAAACAACTAGAAACACACGGATTGTTAAACCGCACAAGTATTAAACAGATAACACCTTAAACCGCACAAGCTTTAAGCGGACAAAGATTCAAGCAAAAACATAAAATTTCACACTTTTTACCAAAAATTTGGATCAAAACATGAAAAAATATGAGTTTTTAAGAACTTTTTCCAGAAAGCTAAAAATCGATTTTCGACTATTTCAGCCTTAAAACTTGTTTAAAATGCAAAATAGTGTGAATCAAGATTGTTTGAAATGAAAAACCGAATCTAGCAATACAAATCTTTACCAATAACACCCAAAAATTGAACGATTTTGGCTCAAAAAACCAATCCGGACGAAAAAGAATATCAAGAACAGTGAAGAACAGATCGATAATCTTCAAAACAAATCGTGCAAAAAGTGTGTAAAATGGATATACCTTCAAATCCAAACTGCTGCAGCTTGCTCTGATACCAATTGATGAGTCCAGATTTCATACAAACATGATGTAATCTTCATAGATCATGATGAACATAAAGGTAGAAAGAAGATTGTCAAAAGATGATTAGATTGAKAGAGAGAGAATATTACADCACTAATCTTGATCAATCTGCTAATGACGATTGTTAATTACAATTATAAGGAAATCACTATTTATACTAGGAAATTGTAAAGGCTAAACTATTACAAAACAACTATACTAAGGAGAAACTTGAATACAACATTAAAGCACTAACTTGAACCCAACATTCTCCCCCTTTGGATTCAAGTTTGGACCTTTGTGAATTTCATTTTGCGCAGTCCAAGTATTTTCTCTAACCTTCTCAAAGCATTCCTGTACTGAATCTTTTCCTCGAGCAAATTTATGGCATTGACAAGCAAGTATCTTTCTTTGGCATTCATCCGTTCAGATTCCACAGCCTTATCATCCATCACCCTTTTCAAGTCCAGCGCCCTTCTTACAAGCTTAGTCATACCGTCAGAATACTTGTTCAACTCACTGAATCTCATGAACTTTTTTACTTGAAGTTGAGCAAAGTAGATAACCCCAAATTTTGGACTTTCAAGCACCATGTAAACTGGATAGCCTTCAATGTCTTCTAAATCTTGATTAGGTCTTTTGAGATTGATGATTCGTTGACTGTCTTCAAGATCTATTTGAATATCAATAACCATTGACAGCTTTACATGATTTCGAATGAATCTCCTAATTGCATCCAAAGCTACCAGTTCTCCTTCCTTTCTAATAGTCATGTTCTTAAGTTCGAAGTACATGTATTCGAGGTCATCCAAATATAAGTTCGAGAAATCAGCTTCGCTGAATCTCCAGATCTGGCCATCCTGCCTTGTAACTGTAAACACAGGATACCAAGTTCTTAACAGTTTTTGAGCATCAATTTGTTTGATCGTGACAATTCTATGCTTTGTACGAACTTGACTGATAGGCTGGCACTTGACTTTCAAAAGGTGACGATATTCAATTCGGAAATCTTTTGGCTTCTTGTGAATTCCAAGAACTCTGTCAGCAYAAAGCAATTTTCTGTGACGAATGAATATCCCAAAGTAGATTTCTTCCAAGTATGGCTCTCGGATTCTTTCGCGATCATAACCAAAGAAGTTTGCTCTGATATGGAAAGGAATGTAATTCTTTCAGAAAATTTCAGTAGGATCAACAGTTTCTCTTTGAGCACTTACTTCAGGCACATCAGGTAAAGCAGTAGTAGACGATTCTGGAATAGACTGAGGATCACCTTGAACGGGAAAAACTGGATCTTCTTCATTTAAGTCTGCTTCAAAATCAAAATACATTCTAGTTGACTCGTCAATGTTATCAACGTCTTCACCAAAATCCTGCTCTCCACCCAGAGTTGTAGAGAAAACACTGTTGAATCCTACATTGGCAGACAAGTCCATTAACAGCCTTGTTTCTACTATGGAGTCCGCCGGCTTTTCAACCATTGGCTCTATCCTTGGACTTGTCCCCAAATCTTCTTCTTCAATAACACTAACCTCAATTATTCTTTCCCAAACTGTTTCCGGGGCAGAACCTTCAGCAGTTACGTCCTGAGGTAATGACTCTTCACCTATTCTGCACCTTGATGAGATGTCTCAGCGAATCTCTGCCTTTTCCTCTCCCCCTCATGACTATCAGGATCATCCTGATCGTCATGTCTTCGTTTACGAGATTCGGCTTGAGACTTGCAAGTTTCTTCAAGTATAGACACCCTTTCAACAAGATCATCCTTTGAACGTTTTAGATCTAGGGTATTAGATGTGATCAATTTGCTAACTTTAGAGAAATTAGCACTAATCACATCCTGAAAAGTCTAGAACTTTGAGGCTCTAATTACAGGGTTAGCATCAATTTGTTGGCGTAAGAGACCAACCAAATCTGCATCTTCAGCGTCTTCACTTTGAGAAGCCATCAATTTAGCATATAGAAGTGATTTCAGCTCATCCACCGATTGATCTGGTACTGACGGTTCCGGTACAGGTGGTGGAGATGGCACAGATGGTGGCTCTTCTACAACATGCTCTTTTCCCATCAACAACCTCTTCAAACTAACAATTTGAGCGTCAAAGTTTTCTTGAACAGCCTTTAGGGCGCCGTCCAAATATTCCCTTGACACAAAGTCGGGTAAGCTCACACCTGGTTCACGTAGAATACCAGTTGAAACAACAGTTGAGTAAACTGCTGTGCCTACGTTCAATGTTGGCATAATGTTAGCATTGGTAGGACTTCCGACCTRTCCTTGTGATATGTCAAGAGACATCACTCCGGTCGTTTCGGCTAGTTCACTMAGAACTGCACTTGGAGCAACAGATGCTCCTGACTCATGTGTACCTAAGTGTATCGGCTCTAGACTCGAGGTGCACAGAATCGAAGTCCTAGGCTGGGGCAGTGGCCTACTTGTTTCAATAACTACATTCTCCTATTGAGAAGTAGTTAGCGTATGAGCTAAATCCCCATGTGCATTGAAATAATTGGTTGTTGAGAACCAATTGAGTGGATAGGAGGGGTGTGCAAATGCATAGTTGGGCTAGCTATGTCTGCTTCAATACTAATATTCAACACATGAATGTCAGTAGTAGATGTGGTTGCCCGGCTAAGTGTTTCGCTTTGGGAAGGAGCTTGATCTTCTTTTTCTGCTCCACTCACACCCTCTYCATTTTCTTTTTCTTCCCGTTCTCTCAAACTCTCTTCATTTTCAACTTCAACTCCCTCATCTTCTCCTTCATTTGATAAATCTTGAAGAATGCAATCATAATCATCACATTCATCAACATTAAATAATAAAGAACGTAAACTCGGACAAGGTTGCTGAGCTGAATATTCAAGAAAGATCGTAGCAAGATCATCCACAAACGTTCCAACGGGAATATTCTGAGCGTTTGTTCCATCATCATCATCATTTTTATCATCCCCAGAATCTGCTCGATTATCTGATTCAGTAGCTTCCGAATTAGATGAAGCTCTGCCAGTTAAAGTGCGTTGCTGATCAGAAGCTCCCCGCACCAGTTCACCCCTCTCATTTACATTTTCTCTCAGCACACTTCCCTGTTCAGGTACCCCTTGTTCCTGAACTTTCTCTTCTACTTCTATTTCTCTCTCAGCTGAGGCATGGGGTGATCCTTGGGCAAGTTCAACCGGTTCTGGCTGAACTATAGGATCTATCACTCTTCTATCTGAGCGTTCTGATCAGCTAGAGCAATCAATTCTGGTGGAACTGGCATAATTGAATCCAAATCTTCTACTTCTGTATGCTGCCGAATTCTGGTCATGACAATTGTTGGCCCTTTTTCTGAATTCTGTATGGCCGGAATATCTTCATTCGCATCCATCATGGCCTTAATGAAAAGTTGCATAAATCTTTGAAAAGGCACGAATTTTCTGGCCTTGGACGGGAACCTTTTAGCGTTGACCAGCTCAAGTAATTCATTCCATATCACAAGTGCATAGTCATAATGTCGTGAAAGCACTATGCCATGAAAATTTTTTTTGGAATGTGCTGCTACAGGTATCAATTCCTTGGGTTTTTGATGTAAGGCACCGATTTAGTATCGAGAAAAGTAGATGCCATAGTGATGGTAGAAATCATCTCTTAAATTGAGTAGGATTATTCAATGTTGCAGAATATCCTAATCTTTTAATATCAAGGCATAATTGTTCATCTGAGACGAAATTTTCAAACCCAGTCGGTCCAGGAGYAGGAAGACGAAGTATTCTTCTTAATCTTTTTAATGTCAGACGACTGACATATTCATCGACCTCTCCTTGAAGGTATAAAGCATGTCCGTCCTTTTCAATTGTAAAAGTACCCCAAAACTGTTGCAGGTACACCATAGGAACTGGTGTATTGGCAGATAAGGCATATGAAATGGGGTGGCCTTTCAGGATTTCTAGTATGATAGGGTATTCGGCTGGCATATCGAAAGAGAAGTTATGGTTATTCGGTTTAATTTCAAGATATTGGAACTGAGGAAAAAGGTTTTCAGAGGCAATGGGTTGGTTAGGTAAATGAGCTGGTATATTGTCAGATCTGACAGAGGGAACATGAGATTCCTCGTCAGACTGATGTCTAGGATCCGCCATTTACCTGTAAAAAATCTGAAATATTAGTACCCATTTTATTGAATTAAAAAAAATACACACACACAAACAAAAACAAAAACAAAAAAATTCAAAAAAAAATTCACACAAACAAAATTAAAAAAAAAAGTAACCTAATAAAAAATGAAAACAAATTTGAAAGCAAACACTTAGAAATTTTTTTTCAAAATACATCGACCGGATTAGGAATCCGGACAACACAAAAAAACTACAAAAGAATTGTGTCCGGATTAGAAGTCCGGACAACAAGTCAAACCCATACAAGAAACTCAAAGTCTTAAACCGGATAATCATCAACCGGTTTAAGATTGATCGGATTGAAGTCCGATCACCTTGTCCGTGAGTTATCCGTTCAAAACACGACACAAATACAACCACAAAATACGTAAAATGAACACAAATACAATCAAAATACACAATACACACTCAAACGAAATGAAAAACGACACAAAATACACCAAAAAACAATGTCTAATCTGAGTTATTATGAGTTTATGGTTCGATTATGAAGGTTTGTTTATTTTAAGTCAATACAGTCCATATGATCAATAAGAATCGAAACAATCAATGTATGAAGAATAGAAATCAAATAAATGAAACCTTGAATAGAGACGATGAACAGTAAACGAGATTGATGGAATGAAATCAAAGAACTCGAATTGAGCGGAGATATTGAGCAGAGACAATGATGAACAGTGTAGGAATGTAAAAAGTAAAAATGAAAAATGAGACGGTTATTTATAGTCAAAGGTCAAAAACCGTTCATATGCTAAGCCGCTCAAGGCTTATCCGGATTAGAATAATCCGGTCAAGAGGTGTCCGGTTTATGGAATGAATAAAATCTAAGTATTAATCCGGATACTAAACCGCTCAAGGCATGTACGGTTTATATGAAYACCGGTCAAGACACGTCCGATTTAGGATTAAACCGTTCAAAGGTTAATCGGATTAAGAATAAACCGCTCAACAAAGGAAATTAAACCGCTCAAGAATTGAACGATTTAAGACTTAGGAAAAATGAATAAGCTCAATTGATTTCAACGATTTAATATCCGCACAATCCTTTGCAAAAGTATATATAATCTTGTCCGGATAAGAGTTTATCATATAGCCTTTTGTCCGGATGTCTAAACCGCACAATAAACCGCTTAAGCGTTGTCCGGTTTAACAATAAATCGGACAAGCTTTGTCCGGATTTAGACTAAACCGTCCAAATACTTATATTTCAAAACTCAATTATCTTTCAAAAATTAGATAATACTTAAAATACCTTTGAGAAAAATATAACATATTAGCTCAACACAGATAAAATTCACTCTCCCTAAAAATATGATCAGATAAAAAAAAAATACATACTCCCCCTCAAATATAGATTTCCACAATCAAGAAATTTAAAATCAGATAAAAATTGAAACACTGATTTGTATTAAAAAATACAGATATTTGAC
>NC_037532.1:19484468-19516470 GCF_001531365.2 Cynara cardunculus var. scolymus | reverse complement strand
CACTTGAGAACAGCAGCTTGCAGCAGCTACATATTCTGCTTCAGCAGCGGAAATGGAAACGCAGTTCTGCTTCTTTGATGCCTAACTGACTAACTTGTCTCCCAAAAACTGTAGATGTCCAGTTGTACTTTAACTGTCTAACATACAACCTGCATTAAGGAACTTAAATATCTTAAGTTGAAGGAGAAGTATAAAAAGATGAAGAACTACCAACATAAAGGCAAATGTCTTATTGTTGAAGAACATGATTAAGCTGATTCATCTGAAGAATCCTCCTCAGATGGTGAAGACACACTCTACCTCACATTTATGGAAAACATTAAGGAACTTAAATATGAACCATCCGCGTCTTCGTATTCAAAGGATTCTTCAATCTCAACTCAGGTACTAAATTTTAATGATTTGTCTATCTTTGGAACCAATAGTCAATCTACATAAGATATGTTGACTGTAGAACTTTACAATGCATTAAACAGCAAATGCCAAGCTAAAAAGATAAATGTGGATCTTCAAAAACAACTTGAAAAATGGCATTTAAAAATCAAAGAACTTACTGAGATTGAAGAAAATCATAAAAATCAAGTCATTGTAAACCAAATAATCAGTATTGAACACGAGCAAGCTATGACTAAGATTGAACAAGCTGTAGCTGAACTCAAAGCTGAAAAGGCTACCATTGAAGGATATTAGACCAGGGTAAATTCATTGCTAACATTCCTCAAAAGACCAAGAAAAACCAAAAGCAGAAGAAGGTTTCCTCATGGCCCTCAACTTTCCAACCTTCAACTTCTAGTAAAAAAAATCTCTAGACTTGTTCAGAGATCAACCCTGTTAGACCCCAAAATTCTTACTTGTAAAAGTTTTGTAAATGATCAAGTGTTGAAGACTAGAGACCTGATGAAGAACTAGAGATGCCTAACCTGATATTACCTACTTATGAAGAGTCCCTCTGGTGTATGAATAGAGTCTTTATGGAACCCCTTTTGATCTTCAACTGCTGATGGAATGCTTAAGTCATCATATTTTTTCCAGTTAGCTCTTGCCTAACAAACTGACTCATGGAGGCTCTTGATTGGACATGCCATCTAGAGACAATTATTCAACTTTACACAGGGCAAGCTGTGATTCATCAGTGCCTTAACTTTGTTCTCTAAGAAGTTATAAATAGCTGTTGAAAAGCATTATATTAGATATCCTTCATGCTAGCTTTGATTACTTACTGTGTATAATTCCCTTTCAATATATGCAATTGTAATCAAGGCTTTTCTCTCAAATATCAATGAAGATGATGATGGCTACCAACTGTTCTTGATCATTCATAGTTGTTTATGAGTTCTTCATAACCCAAAGAATAGATCGTCTTCCTCAACACTAATTTTCTTACATCTATTTATATATTGAGAGAATTGGGATCTAACAATTGGTATAAGAGTAGATTGATTGTTCATCAATCAAACAATAAATTCTGAATCTGAGATTCAATTCTTATCCCCTGTTTTTCACAGTTTTCTCATAAAGATATAAAATCATGTGATTAATTGGTATTTTGGATTTAGAAAAAATTCATATTTTATCTTGGTAGAATGTCTAACTGGAATTCTGTTTATAGTGTTGGTTCTCTCAAGAAACCTCCAACTCTTCAAAGAGAAGAGTACCCTCAATGGAAGATTCATATGATAAAAAAAATTCGAGAGTATGGATATGAATCTGTACAGGTCTGTTATCAATGGTGTTGGTCCCAGCCGGATCTATAAGAGTTTATAGGTAACAGTTTGTAGAAGGAGGGGGATGAATACAAACACAATAACTTTCACTTTTAAAAATTATATATTGATAAAGAAAGGTGTCAGTGAATGTAAGAGAATTGGAATTCATAAATACTTGTTCCTTTTACTCTTTTCAAGGATTTTTTCAGTGAACTGATGATTTCATTGAAAATTAAACAATGGAAAATATTACAAGTCATTTTTCGGTACTGGTAGACCTAATACATAAAGTCTATACACTAAAAGTAAAAAAAAGAAAATAAGATTACAAGATAGAAAGGATGTCTAATCTAAGTTGCTGAAGTTGAGATACCCAGGGACCTCTTCTCCAAGCTTCTTGTGTCTCAATATCTCCTTTCTGATCTTGAGCTCCATCACCACTCTGAAGATATCATCATTGAGCCAATTCCTTAGATACTCCTAGTGATCTATCGGACGGAGGTGGAACTCGGATACTCACTGGAACCTGTATTCACCGTCATAGTCGATGAACATAAGTCCATACTCAGGTTTCATGTGCACTGTGTTGGGTATGTAAGGACCTTTCACAGGCAGTGTCAGGCTTAGCTTTGAGAGATCCGACTCCTTTTGATCCTTCAGGATTTCACCCAAAGAGAATTTTGTCTCATGCTCGTTCTTTTGGGATGGTCCATCTTCAGGATTTGAAATTTTTTTCTCTAGAGGGAGGCTTTTTGGCAAAGGAGGGACTTTGACGATCTTGGACACCTTCTTGAATAAATCGTTCATGATGTCTTCAATCAATGGCTTTTGTTTTGACTTTGATCGTTGAATAGCTTGTCGAATCTCTAGCCATTCATCGAAGCCATACTGCCCAAGGTAAGAAGGTTACTAGGTGACAACATCTTGATTCTCTTTAAAGATGACCATTGAGATAAGAAGTCCACCATCCTTCATACGTTCGTTGATGGCGATGTTTGATATCTTGTGGGAACTTATCCTTTCCTCGATTCTTTCTTTACACCATTTAAGATCCTAGTCCTCTAATGGCCCGTTGATGTTCTCGTTCATCTTGTGACAATAGTTGGGCCTGAGCTTTAACTGGATCTTTCTTCTTAAACTTCCCATTGGCTAGAACTTGGGAAGCTAAAGTCTTGGCCAACTCTAGACTGTCCTTCAATCGCTGACGTTGTATTCTCAGCTCTTCTTCTGATTTTAGGGAATCTTTTCTTTCAACTTCAGTAAGGAAATCGAACTCGCCACAACCAGAGGTACAAAGAGAAATTTTTACTCTAGTTTGTTTGAGCTAATCTAACAGCTGAATCCTCCTATGGTCTTCACCAGCTTCAGATGTTGGAATTATTACATGACTTTCATCTGATGGACTAGATGGGTAGGTTGGTGCAGAGAGTAGAAGAGTAAAGGGCTCAAATTCTGAGGAAAAGGGCACGAACCTGGAGCATTGAGCTATCTTTGATGGATCGATCGCCTTGAAAAAAATGGCAAGGTTCTCTTCTTCAGCCACTCCCTTGTCTTTGGAGGAGGAGTGTTAGTTCATTGAGACTAAGGGTCTCTCCCTCTGGGAAGCTGGTTCCCTAAGGAAGACTCCTTTTGTGCTGGTCTTGGATGGTACTGAATGTTGAAGTCGTCATCATCGTCTTCATCATCGTTTTCATCTCCAAAATCCTTTCAAACATCAGGAATCTGAAGTTCTTCATCCTTATCTTCCTCATCTTCATCATCTTCCTCATCACCAGCATTTTTCAATCCGGAGGTGGCAGGATGGTCATCATGAGTAATAGAAGCTATCATGGCATCATCATCATCCTCACCGTCAGCTTCAATGGTTATGGCATCCTCAGCGGCAGGGATAACATATGCATGAGGATCTTCAGTTGTCTCTATGGCAGCAACTTGTTCACCCTCATCTTTCTCCCCCTCTTTGTCATCAGCAAGATGCAAGGAGAGATCATTAAGACTTGAGGAGGGGTCTTCAAAGCGTTGCTCGATGTTGGAGAGAGCTTCTACCTGGAGTAGGTTGAACGCAATGACCCATTCCCGCTGCTGACAGTCTAAAACTGTGAACTCAGGTTCAGGGACCGGGGCTGATCTGCATGAGCTGAAAGATCTGATGTAGCAGCTCACTATGCCTGGTGAGCTGAGCCTGGACTTCATCCGCTTTGCTGGCGAGAACAGTGACAGCCTCAGTATTGGCTTTGACCTCCATCTTCACTTCGTTCAGGGACTCCTTGACGTCATGAAACTCAGCTTTGACCAGCAGAGAGGTCGCTAGTCCCTTCTTCTTTCGAAGGCATTGCCTTGTGTAGCTAGTCCATTTTGTCAAAAATGGTGGCCACAGTGGGCAGTAACATCTTGACGTCCTCAACCATGTCATAGACATATGTCTCTATGGCTGTGGGTTCAATTCCTAAAGAACTTGTAGAAATAAGAGAAACATGATCACAAGATATGTTAGAAATATTATTTCAAGTGCAAGTAAAAAGCCTCTTGCTCTAGTCAAGAGAACTTAGTCTAGAAAGCATCCTGGAACCAGAGCTCGGATACAGAGCTCGTCGCCAAGAGAAAGGAAGGTGAAGTCGGCGCATCAAAAAGCTAAGGACTTAATGCAAATATCCAAAATAGACACAGAGCCTCCACACTATACATGCAGAGCCTCTGGGGTCTCATTCCCTTTACTTACGCACAAAGGTTTCACGACGCATATCACAAGTGCTCCAATCAGAGGCCGACCACGTGTACAGAAACAGTTACTTCTTTCAAGGATCATGGAGGCAGATGATTGGTAGACGCGTTGACATTTATTATATCCTAAATTACAGAAGCTTCCTTTTTTGGGAATTTCCTAAAAAACGATATTTCCTCCAAGGAAATCAGAACAGATAATTGCCATATTTGAAGACGCTCCTTCCTGTTAGAGAGAAAATTGCTAAGCACTTGTGAGAAATAGAGCTAGTTGAGAGTTTTCTTTACACACACTCAAGCATGTTCTTGTAATTCTCATTAGCCATTCAATACAGTCGACTTGTTCAATACCTCAATCATATTTGTGTTTTGTTCAGTTATGCATAACCATCTAATATCATAGTTATTGCTTATGTTCATTCATTAACTCAAGTTGTGATAATTAGTTCATTAGAGGATCTGGGTTCCTAGAATTGGTATCAGAGCTAGCTAATTAGTCAATTGATTAGTTGGATCCAATCAGAGTAGATATCTTCTTTTGTTTGGTTGTTTATCTTTGTGAGATTGTTTTTTCATTCCAGACCTCAAGTTTTCTGTGAAAATCTACAGATTTGGTTTATTTCTTAGAAGATAATCGTATTTGAATAGTTTCTCCAAGTTCGTGTTCTTTAAGTTCAGTTTTTCATTCTTCAAAGCTTCATGTTCGTCTATTTTACCCTTTCTTGAATAATGTCCAACCAAACATGGAATTCAATGTATAGTGTTGGATCCCTTACCAAACCCTCAACTCTCATTAGGGATGAATATCCCATGTGGAAGATTCAGATGATCAATATCTCTGAATGTCTCGACCTTGAGCTATATGAAACTATGATTCCATCAAGTATGGACCCTATGTGCGAATGACCATTATTCCCAAGGTTCCTGGTACTGGTACTACTGCTGAAATTCCTGCTATTCATGCTCCCAAGGATCAAAGGGATTAAGATGATAAGGACAAATGCAGGATGGAGATTGATCAAAAGGCCACAAGTTTTTTAATCATGGCTCTACCTATTGAAATCTTCCAGTCTCTTGATGCCTATGATTCTGCAAAGGATCTATAGGATCAACTTGCGAACTAGCTTGAAAGAGGGATCAAAATGAGAAAGAATTGCCATGCTCAATGCTTGACTGAGTACACCAATTTTCAAGCTCTTCCTGATGAGTCTCTTGAACAGGCTTATCACAGGTTCAATACCTTGATCAACAAATGCATAAAGTGTGATGTGGTTAGAACCTAGGAAGAGAACAATATGTTGTTCTTAAAGATACCGAATGAAGAATCGGTGAATCTCTCTATGTCTCTCCAAGCCAACCAAGATCTTGAGCAATGGACTCTGCATGATGTGTATGGAACTCTACAGGCACAGGAAATGAGGTGCAAAAGAACAAGGTCTCTCTAGGTGGACATCTGGCTCTAGTCTCTTACTCTAAAGAGGCTAGCTCTTCCAAATCATTTGGATAAAAGAGAACCATAGAAGAAATATGGAAGGGAAAGAAGGCTCTGGTAGTGGAGAGTGAGGAGGAGAACAGAGCGTCTAGCTCTGATAACGATGACATTAGTGCCTTTGCACACTCCTTGGCTCTCATTACCAAGGAATTCAATAAAACGTTTCAGAAGAGGGTGTTTGAAAGGAGACAGAGACAATAGAAGTGATAATTTTAAGAAACGTGATCCACCTCTACAGATCATGAAGAAGGAGGAAGACCAACTAGAGTAGAAGAAGCAAGGAAATAGATGCTTTCGATGAGGCAGAACCGACCATTTCTCGAAGGAGTGCAAATGTCCTCTGGTTAAGGACGAACAGTACTATAAAATAAGTACAAGTACAACTGACCCCAGAGGAGCCTCATGACAGCATAGGAAAATTGGGTCTCTGACTTTATATCTGATGAGGATACCTAAGCACATTTCTATGGGATGGATGTAGATGATGACGCATAAGAGTCTGGATCCGGCTCTGACTCTCAGGTATGTTCTACTTCTGGCTCTGCACATTCTGAACTTGAGAAAAACATATCACTCTTAACAAAAGATTTTTTAAAAATCCAACAGAAGCTCTTAAAAGAAAAGAAAAGAGAAAAGTGATTGAAAATGAAAAGAATATCTTTAAATGTGAAACAGAGCTTCTGACTATCGAGAAGGGGGAGCTCTCTGTGGAAAAGAAAAAAATTTCAAAAAAAAACATTCCATAGAGACAGTTTTCAAATCAGAGTGCTCTGAACTTAAAAAGGCCGTAGAAAAGAAGGACAAGGAGATTGTCGAGAAAGAGCATGATAGACTGAGCTCTTTGGCTCTTAAAAATTATTTTCAAGAGAAAAGGGAATTTTTACACCAAAGCTTACAGAGAAAAGAGCTCTTGATCAAGAAATATCAAGATGCTCAGCAGGTGTATGAAAAGATCAATTCTCAACATGATAAGATAGGGCTAGGTTATGTTGACCTAGACCTAATCTGGAAGAAGAAAATGTCTCTTGAATCTGTCTTTTGTTTAGGAGCAGAGCAAAAACCTGATTTTCCTACTCTGCATGAACCATCACCCTTCAAAAGATCAAAACTTGAAAGTGGAGCCAGAGCAAAAAGGCTCAAATTAAAAAATCTCTTACTGTTCTACAAAAAATGTGCTTGAACCAAAACAAGTTGATTTCAAAAGCATACAGAAGAAAGAAGAAATTTTTATCTTTGGCAACCATGATCAAGAGCTTTTTACTCAAAAAGGTGATGAATTCAAACCTTAATCAACAGAGACAAGGGGAAAAACTGCTCCTAAAGAAGATATTTTCAAAACTCTAGATTTGAGCTTATTGAAAGAGTTCATAGAGAAGGTGAGACTTGTTTTTGAGCAAGATCTTCTTGAGGCTATGAATCACTACTTTGTGTCTCAACAAAACCATCCATAGGAAACTTCCAAAAATACCTTTGAATGCTCCTCATCTATACAAAAGAATGAAGAAGGTTTTCATATCCATCCATGGGAATATCAAGATTTAAACAAATTACAAGATCTCTCTGATGAAGAATTTTTTAATCAAAACTCAGAGGAGATTCTTCAATCTCTAAAATTACCACAAGAGCTCAATGAAAACTCCAACATTCTAAGTCATAAACGAGATTTTCTCGACCTGACTCTCAGCCAGAGGAAGACTTGAATACAGAGCTTCTTGAGACAGTGATAGAAGTGCCAGGAGCAGAAGTTGATAAACTTCCAAATGGGATCCCTCTTAAATATGTTCCAGTAATGGAGTAGAGAAAAAATATTCCCATGTGTCCTGATTTCATGGATATGTGTTTAAAAGCCAAATCTTGCCTTGAGCTAGAGAAGGAAAGAAAGCTAAAGAGCTAAAGTCGGAAACCTATATACCCAAACCTCCAAAGTCAATATTTCAAAGGCGTGGTAAGTTTACTCAGGAATAGAAAGGAAAATGGGCTGCTAATTCTAAATCAAATCCTTCTATTTCAAAGAGGCCTCTGAAGGCCAAGGGGAGAAAAAGGAATAAAAAAGGGCAGCATGAGAAGACAAAGCCCAATTGAAAAGATCAATTTAAACTAGAGAGGGAGTTCAATCGAACAACTAATGCTAGGAATGATTGTAATAAAAAGAATCCCAAGTTTTATGAATCCAATGAATTTTTTTGTCACCATAAATATGTTCATAATTGCAAATGACTGTCTCTGCTGCGACAATTAAAACAACACATTTCAAGTCCAAACTGCATTCTCTCGAGGTCACCTTAAAGAAATTCTAAAAACCCCAAAAGAAGCAAGGCCTCCAAAGCCAAATCTGGAAACCAGCTCCTGAGCCTGGAAAACCAGGTACTGAGGCAGATCATTCCTCTAAAAATAAATCTGAGTCTCCTAAGCCTAATCCCAAAGGATCCATTACGAAATGGGTACCTAAAAATCTCTATCTTGTTTTGCAGAAACAACATGTGCATATCTGGTACCTCAACTCTAGATGCTCAAGGCACATGACTGGCAACAAAGAGTTACTCTCCTCTTTCAAAGACAAATATGGAGGAAGTATGACCTTTGGTGATAATAAACAAGGACAAATAAAGGGTATGGAGTTCTCCATGAAGGTAAGGTTTATGTCTCAAAGGTTCCTTATGTGCCTGGGTTAAAGCACAATCTGCTCAGCATAAGTCAACTCTATGATTCTAGATAGAATGTCAACTTCCAAAGGGAGTCTTGTTCATTGGTGTCAGAATCTGGTCAAAAGATGCTAAGAGCCGATCACAAGGGAAATCTATATCTTATGAACTTTTCACCCAGAGATGATACAAAGACCCTCTGTCTCATATCTCGCAAAAGTGAAAAGCCTGGCTTTGGCATCACAAGCTGTCTCATATTAACCTTCCAAATATTGAGAAGCTTGTAAAACACAATTTGGTTGTTGGACTACCTTTGGTAAAGTTCAAAAAGGATCATCTTTGTCCTGCCTGTGAGATGGGCAAACTCAAAAGAGCATCTCATAAGGCAAAGACTGATGGTTCCTGTGTCAGACCTCTGCATATGCTTCATGTGAACCTCTGTGGTCCTATCTCTGTATAGATCCTGTCTAGCAAGAAGTATATACTTGTGCTTAATGATTTTTCTAGATATACTTAGATAGAGTTTTTAAGAGAAAAATCAGATGTGCCAGAGATGTTGATAAAGCTAATGACCAAGATTCAGTTCTTCTACAGAGAAAAATTCAAAAGCAGAGGAGTGACAATGCTACAGAGTTCAAGAATATAAAAATTGACAAGTACCTTACCAAAGAGGGAATATCCCAAAACTTCTCTACTGTAAGAACACCACAACAAAATGGTGTAGTAGAAAGACAGAACAGAACTCTGATTGAGGCAAGAAGAACAATGCTCGGAGCCTCTAGTCTTCCAACCCATTTTGAGCCAAAGATATCTCAACTACATGCTTTATGCAAAATAAAGCAACTATGGTCAAGAGACATTTGGAAACTCCTTATGAACTCATCAACCAAAGAAAACCTAACGTCAAATTTTTTCACATCTTTGGTTGTAGGTGCTACATCCTCAGTGAACGTGAATACCTTGGTAAATTTGACAAGAAGGAAAATGAAAGAAAATTCCTTGGATATTCTATACATTCCAAAGCCTATAGGGTCTTCAACCTCAAAACCAAGACGGTCATGGAGATCATCAACGTCACGTTCGGCGATAAAGAACTAATGACTTCAGAATACTCCAACTCCGTACTCAAGCTAATCCATGTGACTTCCAATTCTCTATAGAAGTCAAGGGAATTGGAACTCGGTCAGTTATTTGCAGACTTCTTTGATGATGAAGTCATCTCTAGGTGTGCAACCAGAGGTGCCACTACATGCGTTCAAGAAGAGCCACAACCTTTAGGTACATCAATCTCTAGCCCTTCCAACGTCTCTACTCCCTCTTGTGATCATGCAGATCCAGTACCAGAGCTTCCATGCTCTGCGTCAGAGCCCAATCTAGAGCCAGAGATAACGATCTATGTTTCCGAACATGATCCCTCTGTACCACCATGCCAGAGGGAGCAAGCAGAGCCATCATCACCTACAATAGACATAATGCCAGACATTCCAATAGAGCAGGATTTCACAACTCCACCATCTATGCATCCTCCTATGACAAGATGGACCAAAGACCATCCCTCACACCAAATAATTAGAGATCCTTCTAGGGTGTAAGGACAAGAGCTACCACAACCAATGAATATTTGTTTGTAAACTTTCTAAGCATAGTAGAGCCTAAGAAAATCTATGAAGCCCTACAAGACCTAAGTTGGGTTGATGTCATGCAAGAAGAGTTTCTACAATTTGAAAGAAACAAAGTACAGACTCGTGTTCCTTTACCAATTGGGTTTTCAAAAATAAGAAGGATGAGGATGGCATTGTCATTAGAAACAAAGCCATGTTAGTTGCAAAAGGCTACTGCCAAGAAGAAGGCATAGACTATGACGAGACCTTTGCACCAGTAGCAAGGCTAGAAGCTATACGCCTATTTCTAGCCTTCTCTACATATAAGGGATTCCAAGTCTATCAAATGGATGTTAAGTCGGCCTTTCTAAATGGTAAGCTGAAGGAGGAAGTTTATGTGCATCAACCTCCATGGGTTTGAGAGCTCAACACATCCAGAGTATGTCTATTTCCTAGACAAAGCTCTGTATGGGCTCAAGTAAGCCCAAAGAGCCTAATATGAACGAATATCGTCCCTTTTAACATCCAATGGCTTCGAAAAAAGTAAAATCAACACTACTTTGTTTATCAAGAGTTATAAAGGTAAGATGCTTCTAATGCAGATTTATGTGGATGATATTATCTTTGGTTCAACAAACCAGAGCTACTGTGACAAGTTCTCTGCGTTGATGAAGAGTGAGTTTGAAATAAGCATGATAGAAGAATTAACATTCTTCCTCAGCCTCCAAGTAAAACAAACAGAAGAGGGTATCTTCATTAATCAAGGCAAATATGTCTCTGACATCTTGAAGAAGTACCAACTTCACAACTATTAAATAATGAGGACACCAATTGCCACAGGCACTAAGCTTCACACAGACCCATCTGAAAAGCCGGTGGATGTTAAGACTTATCGTGGAATTATTGGGTCACTATTGTATCTCACGGCTAGTAGACAGAACATAATGTTTGCCACTTTTCTGTGTGCTAGATTTCAAGCAAATCCAAAGGAATCTTATCTCTTTGTTGTAAAAAGAATATTTCGATATCTCAAAGGACTCAATTCTTGGGTCTTTGGTATCTTATGCATTTTGGCTTTGATTTACTTGCATATACAGATTCTGATCATGCATGGTGTAAGCTCAATAGGAAGAGCACATCTTGGAGTTGTAAACTACTTGCAAAGAAGTTGGTGAGTTGGACGTCGAAGAAGCAGAACTGTGTGTCAACGTGCACTGCAGAAGCAGAGTATGTAGCCACAGTAGGCTGTTGTTCTAAAGTAATATGGATGAAGACTCAACTCAAAGACTATGGCATTGAGTTTGACAAGATCCCTATTCTGTGTGATTCAGAAAGTGCAATAGCCATCACAGCTAATCCTGTGCAAAATTCCAAAACAAAACACATCGATGTTCGATACCATTTTATCAAGGACCATGTGGAGAAAGGAACGATTGAGATGGTCTTTGTTTCCACAGATTTCCAACTTGCAAACATATTCACAAAGGCTCTAGATGAAAAGAGATTTAATTTATTGGTTAGCAAGTTAGGAATGCTTAATCTATAATGATAAGTCAGAGCCTTTGTATGCATAATACAGAGGCTCTACACTCACATTGGGAATATATTTGTTTTATTATCCGAAGTCCATGATACAGAGTCTCTGCATGTATTATGAAGAGCTTCTTGGTCTAATTTTGTCAATTTTTTTAAGTTCGTCATACAGAGGCTCTGTATCTACTATACAGAGCCTCTATACCTTGAACTATAGCTCGAACATATCTTACCATCTTTTGATCCAAGCATAATTTAAGAGGGAGAAACACAAAATGTTTATTTTAAAGGGGAGTCCTAAATCTTCAAAATATAGAGCCTCTGGCCTATCTAACATACTCATGATGGCTTAGAATCTACATAGTCCATCCATGAGCTTCTGTATTGCTCTAAAGGTATGTTTCTATCTCACATCCTCAAAGAGTGTAGGAATTTTCTTTTTCTTACAAGTGTTGAGTTCAACCAAGAGACATTTTCACTCTTAATCAATAGCTCTGCTTGAAAAACACTTGTATTCTTTTTCTTTAAATATGGATCTTATTAAAATAAGAATATAAAATAGGGGTCACCCTTTGGAAAATGACATGCCTATATCCCTAATTTTTCAAATATGGGAGGCGGGACGTGTGCTGTAACCTGCAACTGTCAGACCACGTGCATCCCCCCATAGGTTCTGGAAAAAATGTTTCCATATACGACCCTTGGGGTAAAATCACACTCGAGTACCCTGGTAATTTCCCTTTTTAAAAGAAAAATTATATCCATTTTGTTCTTTACGCTTTCAAAATTCCCAGATCTTCTTAAGAACTCGAATCTGCAAAGAACTTTCACAGAAATATCTTCAAAGAAACTCAAGAACTTCAAGAACTTCAAGAACTTAAACCTTTCCAAATCTTCAAAAGCATATTTGATTCCAAGTAAGTTGTGAAATTTCTCCTTCAAGAACCCTAAATCATCTTCAATAAACCCTAAATCCATCTATGTTCTAAAAATCTGCAACTCCTTAAATAGAAACCCTAATCTTCTTAAACCTGTTATTTAACCTAAACCTGCAAAAATGTCTTCATCCTCAGAATCAAACAACTCCCAAACAAAAACCTCCACAATGAAATCAATTGAAGATACAAACTATCATGTGATTCCCCTATCTCTCAAACCCAATAACCATGCCCTACATCTCATCCTAGACAATTTTGACTCCAAATACCACCCTATGGTGGATGTTCTTCACCACCATTTCTTGAACCCAACCTTGACCAATGTAGACGACGCAGTCCTTGAGAGATTCATTTAGGAGTATTGACAATCTTGTGAAGTAATGGCCAACGAAAAATGGATCCAAGGAGAATTCTACATACTGTACACAAGGAATACTGTCAAGTCAGGATTTCTAGGTCTCTTTTCTCTTTGGTGTTGCAAATCCCAACGAAGACCGAACTTGGAATGCCTGAATATGCTCCTCTTCCAACATGTGAAGAAATTGTTGGATTTCTCAAGCTATTGGGGTACAACCAGCAAATGAGCTACCCCTCCCAATTTAGGTGCCAATTCTTGCCACCTATGTGGAATGTTTTGTTCATAATGGTGAAAAGGGCCCTAACTTGCAAAATTGGGAGCATGGACATTTGCTCGACAAATATCCTACAACTTCTGTATGGGATATACTTTGATTTTCCTTTGGATTACTTCTTAATCCTCTACAATGAGTTCAAGGCTTCCGTGGCGAAAAATACCTTGGACAAGTAGAAAGGCAAGGATCTACCTGCCCTGCTATTGCCCAAGTTTCTATGTAACACCCCCAAACTTACATTGCATATAACACATGTTTCATTCACATAATACATGTTCAAGCCCACAAAGGTCCAACGTACAAGAAGCTACAATACAAAATACACAACTCAAAAATTCCAAAATACAGGCTCTTGTACTACATATCATCTAATATCAAAATACATCCATCGATCTTCATAAGGCTAAGCACATAGAGAGATAATTCAATATTTGCCTTTTCCCTTACTATCATTATATTAAGCATTTCCTACAATACATATTTGAAAACACAAAATGAGGGTAAGACCTACAGGTCTAGTGAGATCCCTTTTGTGCATGTAGTTGTAGGGTGAAATTGACCAAAACATTATTCAAATAAAGTTAATTCGCATGATGAAGTGTAAATCCACATTCTGTTTGTGTCCATCGGACCTCTGGTTCCAAAGACCAGACTTAGAAAATATTTCACAAGTAACAGGACCAGAGCCCCTCTGGTTCCTCTACCAGAGCTTCTGGTTAAGCCAACCAGAGCCTCTTACTCAAATAAAATCCTTAAAACATTCATAGACCAACACAAAATTTAATAAGATAGCTTTCCCAAGTATAAATTTTTTTTAAAAGGATCTTGAATGACTAGAGCCTCGATTCTACTACCCAGAGCTTCTGGTTCAAAATGCAAGACCAACCAGAGCCTCTGGTCCAACGCGTAGGCCAACCAGAGCCCATCTGGTCTGTCTTTATTTGCATGAAAATTTCTATGTGTAAAAATCTTAGAAATATTTTAAAAGTATATTTTTGACACAGATCCCCTATCTAATAGATACAGAACCTCTGGTTTACATAAAACCTTAGTAAAAGACTTGTACAAATTTTGAATCATCATCTAGAACCCTCTGGTTCTACTATGAGGACCAACCAGAGCCCTTCTAGTTCCTTTCAAGAAACAACCAGAGCCTCTCTGGCTCTTTATAAATCAAACACTTGTTTCAGAACATAATTTATCCAAAACCATTGGCCATAATCCAAGTTTTCCCATTCTCAATAACATCGATACTATCATTTTTAATAAGAACAACATCTCTGAGTCCTCAAATCACAAAGAAGTAAGAACTCAAATCTATTGTAATCTTAAAAAACATAATAGCAAGAGCTAAAATAACTCCACACACAAATGCCACCCTTATATCCAAAGGTACACCTCTCTTTGATATGTCACCCTTATAGCCGAAGGTACACCACTCCTTGATATGCTGCCCTCATCCCATGGTGCACCTTTCCTTTATATGCCACCCTTATTTTCTCATCAATATCTATGGATTAGTTCCATACAAAGACTGACCGAAGTCACAACAGTCTTGATGAAACAGCCTCCATAGTTTTATCCACAAGATCTATAAATTAATCCCAAACGAAGACGGACCGAAGTCACAACTGTCTTGAAGGAATTTCCTCTATAGTTTTTAACCAATAATGGTTTCAAAATAGTTTAATCTTCAAAATTTTGAACCTCAAGAACCACCAGTTCTTTCAACACTTTTCCAAAAACAAAATCCCCTTTAATCCTCAAAATAGGATTTCATTCATAAATTGTTTTTAAGAAGTAGAAATCTTCTTTGTCTTTCCAAAACAGTTTCCAATCCAGAATCATAAACACATACCTATAAACAATTGGAAAACAATATTTACCAAACTTTTTCCCAATATTAAATCATCAAAATCCAGCAGTTTTAAATAACAACATATAAATGTTTTTGTAACAAAACTCACATTTTAAGCACAAATTCGAAGATTAGATCACACAGCAGATCTTCAAACAAACACCCAAATTCCTAAAATCTTTTTAAAGCAAAAGTTCTCAAGAACAGTCTTCACCGCCACACACACACTCTTTTCTCTCAAAGTCTTTTCAAAGTATGATAAAATAAAATCTTATCTTGTCTTCTTTATAAATATATTAATCAAGGCGGTGGAAGAGTTTTTATTACAAAACTCTTTTGGGCGGTGGTTTTAATATTTAAAAACCCAAAATCTTTCTTAACCATGAAGGTTACTCATTTTCTCAATAAAATAATAATAAGCTGATTGTGCAACCTATCCAAACCTAATATGTAATTTAATCCATGTGCACACATATATTAATATCATCTTCTCATGTATGCGTAGCATTCATATTCTCATATATATATATATGACCCATGCATTTATTTAGATAGCATGCATGTCATCACATATTTCACATATAATCACATAAAGGATACCTCAACCCAGGTTGTCTGAAACCCGGTTATAACATTATCTCCCCCTCAAAAGAATTCTATCCCGAAAGTCATTTAGTCAAATAGCCAAGGGTATTGGGCTCTCATATCAAATTCTAGTTCCCATGTAGCTTTTGAACCCTTGTGATAACGCCACTTTACCTTTACTAAAATGATTTCTTTGTTTCTTAACACCTTGGTCATTCTGTCAGTCACGGCTTCTGGTGTCTCCATAAAATTCAGTTTACTGTCCAGTTTAATTTCTGGAAGCGGTATTGCTAAACTTGGATCGGCCAAAAACTTCCGTAGGTTTGACACATGAAAGGTGTTGTGAATTAGGCTGAGTACTTCCGGTAGTTCTAACTGGCAAGCTACCGGCCCAATCCGTTTGCAAATCATGAATGGCCCAATATACCTCGGGCTGAGCTTATCTTTCTTTCCAAATCTCATCACACCCTTCCACAGAGATACTTTCAACTTCATAAAGTCACCCACATTGAATTCAATCTGTTTTCATCGCTTGTCGGCATAACTTTTCTGTCGGTCCTGGGCTGTCTTGATTCTTGCCTGAATCTGTTCAATCTTCTCAGATGTTACTTGTATAATCTTTGGACCTGTCAATTGTTTTTCACCTACCTCATTCCAACACAATGGTGTTCAGCATTTTTGTCCATACAATACCTCATACAATGCCGCTTGGATGCTGGAGTGGTAACTATTATTGTAGGAAAATTCTAGCAACGGCAAGTGATCCTCCCATAATCCCTCAAAGTCAATAACACAAGTTCTTAACATATCTTCGAGAGTCTAGATGGTTCTTTCACTTTGCCCGTCTATTTGAGGATGATAAGTCGTACTCAACCGAACTTAAGACCCCAAAGCTCTTTGCAAACTCTCCAATACTTTGAAGTAAAACGATTGTCTCTATCAGAAATGATGGATAATGGAACACCATGTCTTGTCACGATTTCCTTGATATAAATCTGTCCCAACCTTTCTAAACAATAGGTTTCTCTTATTGGTAGAAAATGTGCAAATTTTGATAAACGATCCACTTTTATCCAGATTACATCATAACCTTTTAGGGTTCGGGGTAATTTCATGACAAAGTCCTACGTAATGTGATCTCATTTTCAGACTGGAATTTCCGAAGATTGCAGATTCTTGTAAGGTCTCTGGTGCTCGATCTTAACTTGCAGACATGTTAAGTATCGTTCTATGTATTTTTCTATGTCTTTCTTGAGGCCCGGCCACCAATAAGAAGATTTCAAATCTTTGTACATCTTATTGGTACTTGGATGGATAGAGTAGTGGGACTTATGACTTTCATTCAGAATAATTTCCCGCATATTTCCATAGCATGGTACCCATATTCGGCCTTGGAAGCACAAAATTCCCTCATCATTCGGTTCCATGATAGACACCATTTTCCCCACTTTTTCTGACTTCTTATGTTCCTCTTTAACAGCCTCTTTTTGACATTTCAAAATTTCTTGATGAAAATTAGGAGTTAAGCTTATCTTCATTGACACGATTTTGATAGTCCCACTTCTTTTTTTTCGGCTCAAGGCATCCGCGACTACGTTGGCTTTTCTCGGGTGATAGAGGATTTCACAATCATAATCGTTAACAAGTTCAATCTACCGACGCTGTCTCATATTTAATTCCTTCTAATTAAACAGATGTTGCAAGCTCTTGTGATCGATGTAAATCTGGCATTTGGTTCCCAAGAGGTAATGTCTCCATATTTTCAATGCGAATACCACTACTGCAAATTCCATATCATGAATCGGGTATTGCTTTTCATGATCTTTTAGTTGCAGGGATGCATATGATATGACTTTTCCTCTTCATTGTACACCATAAAATCTTCTGTTCCATCGGGTAAGGACAATATCGGTGCACTGCCAAGATGATCTTTTAATAGCTGGAAGGTTTTTCGCTGTTCTACCTCCCACTGAAATTTAACGTTCTTCCGAGTTATTTTGATCAATGGCACGACTATTTTAGAAAAATCTTGAATAAACTTTTGGTAATAGCCTGCTAATCCCAAAAAGCTTTCGACTTCAGACGGAGTCTTTGGTACCTCACACTTTGTAACTGCCTCAATCTTTGTTGGATCCAGTTTTACTCCTGCCTCTAATATAGCATGCCCAAGGAATTAAACTTCCCTTAACAAGAACTCACATTTTGGCAGCTTTGCGTACAACTTTTCTCTTTTCAAAAGCTCAAGTATCAACCAAAGACGTTGCATGCTCTTCTTTTGTCTTATAGTATATAAGAATTTCATCGATAAATACATTAATGAATTTATAGAGATATTCTTTACATACTCGATTCATTAAGTCCATAAAAGTTGCAGGTGCGTTAGTTAGACCGAATGGCATAACTAAGAATTCGTGATGTCCGTACCTAGTTCGGAAAGCGGTTTTGGCAATATCTTTATCTTTACCTATAAACTGATGATAACCTGATCGTAAATCAATATTTGAGAAGTAACTGGCTCCCACCAGTTGATCAAATAAATCATCAATTCTTGGCAACGGATATTTGTTCTTTATTGTCAGCTTGTTCAGTTTTCGATAATCGATACACATGTGCATAGACCTGTCTTTCTTTTTCATGAAAAGAACTAGAGCTCCCCACAGTGAAGTACTCGGTCTGATGAATCCTTTGTCAAGCAAATCTTTTAACTGTGTAACCAATTCTTTTAGTTCAAACAGAGCTAATCGATATGGCGTTTTAGCTACAAGTGCTGCTCCGGGTGTCAAATCAATCATGAATTCAATAATCTGTCTGGTGGTAATCCAGATAAGTCTTCTGAAAGACTTCAGGATATTCACTAACAATCAGGATGAATTCTTGCTTTCCCTTTTCTTTCTTTGCATCAATTGTATAAGCTACAAACCCCTGACACCTCTTTTGGATACACTTCCTGGCTTTCACCACAGTTAACAGACCGGTATGATGATTCTGATGATCAGCATATATAATAGCGGAACCTCTGTCTGGAAATATTATTCTGATCATCTTTTTGTTACAAACAATGCTGGCCTGATTTTCTACCAACCAATCCATCCCTACTACTATATCAAACTCTTTCATGGGCATGGGAAATAGTCTGACTAGTAGCTCACATCCCTCAATCATAATAGTACAGTTATCAAACATATAGTCCATAGATACTTGACCATTAGCAGTATCAACTACTAACTTATCATCAAGTGGCACATAATTCATACGAGCACATAGAGGAAAGGATGGGGATACAAACAAGAAGTTTGCACCCGAGTCAAATAACACTTTGGCATATAAAGAGTTCATGAGGAATGTACCGGTCACTACATTTGGTGTAGTTTCGGCTTCGTGCTTGGTCATTTGAAACGATCAACCCTATAGATAATGTTCCATCAGAAAGTTTGTGACTTTGGTCTATTTCTTTTGGAAATAATCTATAGATTTTGATGAGGAAATAAGGGTGGCATATCAAGGAGAGGTGTACTTTGGGATTAGGGTGTCATATCAAGGAGAGGTGTACTTTTGGATATAAGGGTGGCATTTGTGTATGTGTTTATTAATATAACACTTACTACTATATCCTTTAAGATTACGATGGCTCTGAGTCCTTATTTCTTTGAGAATTAAAGATTCAGAAACATGGTTCTTATTGGAAATGGTAGTAATAATGTTATTGAGAAGGGGATAATTGGCTTTTTGCCAGAGATTTTGAATAACCGCGTTTCTGATAAAAAAATGCTTAAGGATGAGTTATGTGAAACCTGAAAAGCTCTAGCCTTGCTTTGCCTAATTATCTAGTCATAAGGTCAGACATTGGCTTTGGAAATCAGAGGGGCACTAGTCGATGTGAACTACATGGTTATGTATCTGTTTATGTGAAAAATTGATTTTAAATAAAGTTTTGGTGATCTTCACCCTGAAATTACATGGGAAAAAGGGATCTCACTAGACCTTTTGGTCTAACCCTCATTTTGTATTTATAATATGTATTGCAAGAACTGCTGGGTTACATGATGGTGAGGGAATGGGGAAAATATAATTATTTTCCTATGTGCATAACTATGTGAAGATCAGCTTATGGATGAATCTAGTTTTGAAGATAAATGTTAATTAGTACAGGAAACTGTATTTTGGAATTTTTGGGTTATGTATTTTGTACGATAATTTCTTGTACTATGGGACGTAAGTGGAGTAATAATGTATTTCTTTGAATGAAGTATGTGTTATATTAAATGTGTGTTGTGGGGTGTTACAAAAGGTTGTATCAGAGCCTGAGTTTAAGGGATTTAGGTATTCAAAGCATGATACCTAGACTTAAACTATTTCATAGTTAGTACCATTGGAAATAAATATGATGAGTTAAGAGAACAGTGTGTAAGGTAAATTCGAATTACATTTGGCAAATGTAATTATGAATTTACAGGTACATATTTGAACTTAGACACTTCATTATATTTGAGAATGTGAATACATGATTATTAATATTGAAATTTGTAGATGTCTACTTGATCTCGAAGACCTAAAAGGATCGCCCACCCCAATCCTGATGATACAGAAAATTCCCCTGTCAATGCCCCTACTAATACTATAGAGGATAGAGGCAGAGGAAGAATTAGAGGCAGAGGGCGAGGAACAGGTCAAGCCAGAGGTAGAACTAGTCAATCTGAGACTCATCCTGATCATGGAGAATCTCACTCTGGAAATATTAATCAAGAACAGATGCCCCAGCCAGAGTATGTAACTAGAGACATGTTGGCAGAGGAAATAGGAAAGCTAAGAGAAACATTGACGTCCATTATGGGGATACTTGCTAGAGTTGAAACAGAAAGATTAAAAATAAATCCCTCTGTTCCAGTTGCACACAGCAAAGAGGGAGATATTAAAATGTTTCTAACATGCAAACCACCAACGTTTTCTTGAGAAAGAGAGCCAGTTAAAGCCATGTGCTGGATTAAAGAGATTAAGTCTATGTTCAACACTATTAAGTGTCCTGAAATAGATAAAGTTAGGTTTGTTGTTTCCGCATTAAAGTCTAACGCACTATTCTGGTGGGAAGTCGAATCATTAGCCAGAATAGATGTTTTACAAACGTTATATTGGGCATAATTTGTGAACAGATTTAAAGATTAGTTATGTCCCAAAACAACCGTAAGATAGATGGAGGAGGATTTCCTGAAATTAGAGCAAGGTTCTACAACTGTTCAGGAATACACCGAGAAGTTCATTGAATACTCTCGATTTGCTGAACACTACATTTCATCAGAATCCAGAAAAGTGGAAAGATATATTTGGGGTTTAAAGCCTTCAATTCGAGAATTTGTGATTGCTATAAATCCTACCACTTTTTCATTGACTGTGGATGCGGCAGAGGTCACTGAAAGAAATAAAAATAGACAAGAAGAGGGAAAAATTGTTGACAAGAGGAAATGGGAAGGACCTTCATTTGATTATCGAGGGTCAATAATTGAATCTGCTGAATCTGCATGCATAACTTCGGTTCCATCTGATTATCAAGGGTGAATAAAAAATTTCGTTTGTATCACCTTTATTTGTTGAATCTACATGCATGAGTTCGGTTCCACTTGACAATATATTAGTAGTTGACACTGCTAATAGTCAAGAAGATGTTGCTTATGTTTTCAATAATTGCATAATTGAAGTTGAGGGGTGTGGGCTACCGATCCAACTGTTTCCAATGCTAATGAAAGAATTTGACATTGTGGTGGGAATGGATTGGTTAGCAGAGAATCGGGCAACTATTCTGTGTAATAAGAAAATGATCAGTATTGATCTGCCCGGGAAAGGACCGATTGTTATTTATGGTGATCGGCAAGATTACCATATCAACTTATTATCGGTTCTGAAAGCCCGAAAGTGTATTCAGAAGAGATGTCAGAGTTATGTGGCTTATGTGGTAGATGCAAAGAAAGAAAATGATAAGCAAGAGTTGATTCCAGTTGTGTGTGACTATCCAGAAGTCTTTCCGAAACATTTGACTGGCTACCGCCTGATAGATCTATTGAGTTTAAGATTGCTCTAGTACCCGGGGCAGCGCCAGTAGCAAGAGCATCGTACCATCTAGCACCGTCAGAGTTAAAGAATTGGTCACACAGTTGAAAGATCTTCTTGACAAAGGTTTCATCACGCCTAGTACTTCACCTTGCGGTGCTCCAGTTCTGTTTGTCAAAAAGAAAGATCGATCAATCTGGATGTGCATTGATTATCGGGAATTGAACAAACTGACAATTAAGAATAAGTATCTTTTACTAAGAATCGATGGTCTATTTGATTAACTGGTGCGAGCTAGTTATTTCTCAAAAATCGATTTGCGGTCGGGATACCATAAATTAAAAGTCAGAGAAGAAGATATTGTTAAAACTGCCTTTTGGTTTAATCAATGCTCCTGCAGCCTTTATGGACCTGATGAACCGAGTGTGTAGTAAATATCTCGATAAATTCGTTATTGAATTTATCTATGATATCCTTATATACTCCAAAATAGAAACTGAGCATGCAGAGCATCTTCGTCTGATTCTTGATATTTTGAAGAAAGAAAAGTTGTATGCTAAATTTTTCAAATATGAGTACTGGTTATGAGAATTTCAATTTCTGGGTCATGTCATATCTGAAGTAGGAGTGAAAGTTGATCCTGCTAAGATCGCAGTAGTAGAGAAATGGGATGCATCAAGAACACCTTCGAAAGTCCGTAATTTCCTGGGATTAGCAGGTTACTATCGAAAATTCATTCAGGATTTCTCCAAGATTGCATTACCATTGACAAAGTTGACTTGAAAAAATATTAAGTTTAAGTAGGAAGAAGATCAACAAAAGGATTTTCAGCTATTAAAGATTGTCTGTGTAGCGCTCCAGAGTTGTCTTGGCCATGAAGATTAGAAGATTTCATGGTCTACATTGATGCTTCGAAGCTAGGTTTGGGTTGTGTTCTAATGCATAGGGGGAAAGTAATTGCATATGCATCCAGATAGCTGAAGGATCATGAGAAATAGTATCCAACACATGACAAGGAGCTTTCAACTGTATTGTTCGCTATGAAGATTTGGAAACATTATTTGTTAGGGACTAAGTGTCAGATCTTCAAAGATTATAAAAGTCTCCAACATTTATTCAATCAAAAGGAGTTAAACATGTGGCAAAGAATATGGATTGAGCTAGTAAATGATTATGGCTGTGAAATCCTTTGTCATCCAGAGAAAGTTAATGTGGTAGCAGATCCTTTGAGTAGAAAAGAGAGTGGTGGTACGGTCAGGACTGTAGCTATGAGAATGAATCTTTTGCTAGATATTAATGATGAAACTGCAAGGTGTCAGGGGGAAGCTATTAAAGAAGACAATTTCAAGTCTGAACGACTGAGTAAATTGATTTATACCCTAGAAAAGAATAATAAGGAACTTTTATGTTTTCAAGGTCGGATTTGGGTTCCGTGCTATGGGAATACCCGAGAGATTATTCTGAATGAAAGTCATAAATCCCGGTATTCTATTCATCCTGGCACCAATAAAATGTATAAAGACTTAAAACATTTTTAGTAGTGGCCTAGATTGAAGAAAGACATAGCAACGTATGTAGAGCAATGTTGGACATGTTTGCAAGTGAAAGCTGAACATCAAAGGCCATATGGGAATTTTCAATCTTTAGAAATTCCTGTGTGGGAGTGGGATCATATCACAATGGATTTTGTTATGAAATTATCTCGAACTCCAAAAGGATATGATGCCATATGGGTAATTGTGGATCATTTGTCAAAATCTGCGTATTTTCTTCCAATAAAAAAGAATTATCCATTAGAAAGATTGGCAAAGATTTATATCAAAGAGATTGTGACCAGGCATGGGGTTTCTTTGTCCATCATTTCAGACAGGGATAGTCAATTTACTTCAAAATTCTGGGAAAGTTTTCAGAAAGCTTTGGGTTCTCAGATTCGGTTGAGTACGGTGTATCATCCACAGACTGATGGACAGAGTGAAATAACAATTCAGATTCTTGAAGATATGTTGAGGACGTGTTATAGATTTCGGGGGATCGTGGGTAAATCATCTGTCGTTAATTTAATTTGCCTACAACAATAGTTACCACTCCAGCATCCAAGCGGCACCGTATGAAGTTATATATGGTCGTAAGTATAGAATGTCGTTGTGTTGGAATGAAGTGGGTGAAAGAAAATTAACAGGACCAGAAATTGTTCAAGTCACTTCTGAGAAAATTGAGCAAATCAGAGAAAAGATTAGAACAGCTCAAGACCATCAGAAGAGCTATGCTGACAAATGCCATAAACCGATTGAATTCCTTGTGGGAGATTATGTGATGTTGAAAGTCTCGCCATGGAAAGGGGTAGTCAAATTCAGTAAGAGGGGTAAGCTCAGTCCAAGGTATATCGGGCCATTCAGAATCTGTAAGCTAATCAAAATGGTTACGTATCAGTTGGAGCTACCAAAGGAGCTTAGTTTGATTCATAACACTTTCCATGTGTCTAATATACGGAAGTGTTTGGCAGATCCGAGTCTGGCAGTGCCTCTACCAGAAGTCAGGCTAGACAGTAAGTTGAACTTAGTGGAGACACTAGAAGCAATAATTGATCGGAAAATTAAGATTCTGCGAAACAAAGAAATCAGTTTGGTTAAATTTTAGTGGCGTTGTCACAAAGGATCTGACACAACTTGGGAGTTAGAATCGGAAATGAGAATTGAGTATCCATGGCTCTTTGATCAAAGGAATTCCGAGACGAAATTCTTTTGAGGGATGGATAATGTGATAACTAAGTCTTGGCTATCACCTGAGGTAATCAATATATGATTATTTGATATATGATTATGTGGGTACATGATTAATTGTTATAGTTAATCATGTAGATGCATGTTTACATGAGATTAATATGTGAGTATGTGTGTTTTCATGCAATGTGTGTTTTCATGCATGGAAGCGTATGTATAATCTGAATGTGACTCTTCAAGTTTCTTAAAACTTTTTCGTTTTAAAAGAAATAGTTAATGAACCATCTTAATGAGGACATTCTATGTTACCAATACGAATCACTTTGAGACGTGCAAAAAGGTCTGACACACGTGACCTGCAATAACTTCCATCGAATCATGGATGAGAGCGTGCCATATTTCTCATCAAGGCATTTCCTCAGCAGTCGTATTTTCCTCTCTCCTATTTCTTTTCTCTCTCCTCCTACCTATAAATATGAGATCTCTTCCCTCATATTTTCTTTACGCTTTCAAAATCTTTTGACGAACCTCTGCCAAAAGAAAATTGCAAGCAAAGAACTCTCAAGGACACTCGAATCCTTCCACCTTCTTCTCAAAAACTCTAAGGTCGATAACTTTGTGAAATCTTCTTCTTTTTCTTATGAAACTGTTGTTTGACATATTAAGAACCTTGTTCTCTTAAAACACAAACATAAAGATTAATAACACATTCTCATTCATGGTTATAATCTAAAAGTTTCACAAACACTATTCTACTTGAAAAACCCTAATACCATATTTGTGGATTTTTCAAAAGAAGTTTTATTTGTTCTAAGACTTAAAAAGATCACAAAAAAATCTTGGACTACTAATATAAACTGTTTTCTTTTCTTATCTCTTAACAAAAACAGAAATGGTTGCCAAGAATGTGAACTTCTCTGTCGAAGACGTTTCCTTGAAGGCCAACAATCACATAGCCTTGTTGGTTATCCCCACCAACAAAACAATCTACGAGGAAGCTGCTGCTTTCCTTAGGATGTCCCCAATCACACACACTCTCAGCCATGAATCTGTCATGGTTAGGGAGGCCATTCAGCAGTTTCAGATGACTGCTGAGGTGGTGCAAGAAGAGGACAAGAATGGTCATCAGGTGAAGAAAATCTCCTTCAACTTCAACAGGATGATTGTAAGCTTGGGCATGACCACTCTCAGGCACCCTCTTCGCTTCCGAAAGGGTCCTTTAGCCAGCGACCCTACCACTGAAGAAATCATTTCCTGCCTCGATGACATTGGCTACCAATGGCCAATAAACAAGGACTCCAACAGGCCCCTAAAATCGCTCTCCAAAATTGAGAAGAACCGCATATCTACAGTATGGCAGTTCCTATTCTCTCACTTCATCCAAATGATGGGTGGAAAGACTGGCGGCCAGGATCAAGTATCCAGGGTTGCTCTCACCATCAGCGTCTCAGTCGTCGCCGACTGATCAACTTTGTCGCTGTCATCTTCGCCGACCTGGCGCTCAAACTGAACAAGCGTCAGAAGAAGAAAGTGGTTTCCTACACCGGATTTCTTTCAATGATTTTCGTCAAGATCTTTGGCAAAAAATACTCCAAGAAAGGTAACCTTCCTGTCTGCAGGATTGGATCCAGGATTCTGGATCACAAGCTCAAGGATGGAGATGTTGCACTATCTTCAGTGGTGCAATACTCTTCAATTCCTCCTTTTCCTTCCCAGGTGGTCAAGATAAGGGAAAACCCCCCCCAAGTCTTACCCAACCACCCCAACCCTATCTACCAAACGCCCACCTCAACCAACTCTTGGTTTTTTTTCGAGGACCAAAAAGGCCAAAAAGGCGATTACCTCATCTCTGGCTGTGACCTCTCAAAAGGTCTTCAGCTACTGAAAGAAGCCTTAACCCCGAGGAAATTTCAGTTCACCATCCTATCTCTTCAGTGATATCTGAGATCACTATCGTACCAGTGGCTCCTCACCCAACCGCCTTAGTGACTCAAATCACTAACGGTATGAATATCAGCACCACCACTGCGAACACTCACTACCTACCATCTCAACCTTCTTTTCCTCCCCTTCTTCCATGAATCATCAGTGCCAGTCCTCCTGATGATGAGACACCCACCACTGGACCTGAGATAGCTCCTCGAAGCTCCTCAGCATACTGGTGCTCATCCTTCCAAGTGCACCATGGATCCAGCCAGCGTTAATTCTTCAGATAATGATGAAGACTCCTCAGGTACTCCATCTTCCTACCCATTCAATTCTTCTAACCCCGAGCTTCTTTATGCTCACTCTCCTTCCTTTTCAGGTCCTTCTGAGGCCCAAGCCATAGATGAAAAAGAATACAATATGGCGATGGACATGAGGCCGCACCTCCCAACCGTTGAGAATGTCTTGATTAAGATGGATGAGGTCCATAAACACATGTCTCGCAAGAGCGAATTCACTGCTAACCTCTCAGCCGTCAGGGCTGAAGTTCAAGAAGTCAAAGGCCAGCTCTCCTCTCTTAAAATGGTTGTTCAAGCCAATGCTGAGTCCATCGCTGCTCTCATGAGTAAGGTTGATGAAGCACACGCCCAATATGTCCAGCATGCGGAGCTGCTGCAACAAGTTTTGGTTGTTCTCCGTCAACCAGTTCTAGTGC
The DNA here is from genome assembly GCF_001531365.2 of Cynara cardunculus var. scolymus. NCBI lineage: Eukaryota > Viridiplantae > Streptophyta > Magnoliopsida > Asterales > Asteraceae > Cynara > Cynara cardunculus. The sequence continues at coordinate 19,489,362 of NC_037532.1, read as the reverse complement.
CTCCTTCTTTTACTGTTGATGACTGTGTCCATCTTAATGAAGCACATGAAGCAACGACTACCCTAGCCAGCGCTCTGACTCGGCTAGAAGAGATAATGGTACTCCAGATTCAAAGCGTCGACCAACTCTCTAGCTTTTGCTCTTAAGCCATCGCCAAAGAGGGGGAGATAAGGTCTGACGTTGGACCATCTACTGCTGCTACCGCTTCTGTACCTGCCGCTCTAGCAACTAATGAATCTGAAGCTTCTAGAGCTGATGCTGAAGTTGTCAATGAAATCCCAACCTCCTGTGAAGCTCCTGCAGCTGAGGAAGTTGATGTTGTCCGAGTTGAAGCTGAAGCTCGTGACTATGACCTTCCCATCACCTCTGCAGCTAATGCTGGTGATGAGGAAGAAGACAATGATGAAAATGATGATGATGATGATGATGATGATGATGATGAAGGCGAATCTCCCGGCCTCCTTAACTCCGACAGCAACGTGGATGACTATGACGATGATGATGACGATGAAGACGACTTAACCATCTAATACCAGCGTCCCTCCACTGCCACCAAAGGTGTCTGCCTTAGGGATTCCGCATCCTAGAGGGGGAGCAAAGGAGAGATGAGGCTGCTCAAGAATCACACCAGGGCACCAAGTCGAAAGGCAATGTCGCTGAATAAGGGAACCTCAAGGTACTTTTCAAACCCCTTGAACCCTTGTATGATGAGTCCTTAAGCCAAATAACCATCACCTTCATGTACTAACTTTCTATTCCATCGACTACCTATTATCGGATAGACGAATGGGTCCCTGAGAACCCAACCCTCAGCACTTCTACCGACCAATAGATGACTCAACTCAGGGAGTCACTCGACCAAACTAGAGTAAAAATTCATCTTCGTACCTCTAGTTGTGGTGAGTTGGACTTCCTGACCGAAGCTGAAAGACTCATGGCTCTCAAAATCGAGGAAGAACTTGCTCTTCAAAAGTAATAGACTGGGGCCAGCTTAAAGCTAGCCAAGTTACTAGCTGCGAAAGTTCTTCCAAAGAGAAAATCCAAAAAGACGGTGAACGTTGTCTAGGCCCAAGCTGTCTATTGTAGAGGTTGAACATGAAAAGAACCTGAAGCTGGCCGAACGCGACAAGCACTGGAGCAAAGTTTCCCTTAACAAGAGAATCAACCCTCATCTGATTACAAACATCAGCATCAGTGGACAAATAAAAGACGGTGGGTTGTTGATCTCCATGCTCATTACCAAGGATAATCTTGAGGTGGTCACCGAGTACCCTTCCTACCTTGGCCAATATGGCTACAGCGAATGGATAGAGATCCGACAAGCCATTCAGTGCTCAAAGTGCAGACATATGCTGATTATCGAAGACATCATCAGCGAGCTGATCAAGAAGGTGTCTAGGTATGTTGCAGTCCCTGAAAGGCCAACGCTGAAGAAAGGTGGAAGAAGAAAAATGCCTTCAAGCCCTAATGCTGGACCATTATTGAGGAACGAACATGAAACAAATTTCTCCTTAGGTGAAGTCCTGAAGGCTTCGAAGAATCCAGACATATCTATGTTGAACCTATCATTGCCAGCGAAGGGTCCTTACATACCCAACATTGTGCATAAGAAGCCTGAGTTAGGATTTATTTTCCTTGACTATGATGGCGAAGTAAACTTCCAAAGAATGTCTGAGTAGCATCTCTGCCCAATGGAACATCTTGCATACATCCGATATTAGCTAAATGATGACATATATGGTGAAGCGATGGATATCAGGATCAGAAAGGAATTTCGACGTCGAAAGGAGCTCGGAGAAGATGTACCTGGCTACATTAATCTGAACAACTTAGATTAGTTATTTCTTTTGTATTTCATCCATTCACTATATAAACCTTTCATTCTATGTCTACTTTCAGTGTTCTAACTTATATTTTGTAAATCTAAAGACATGTATTGAATGACATGTAATTTTTCCATTTGAAATTAATATAAGTATTTCTTGTGCATCACTAAAAAAGATCCCTGAAAAGAGTAATAGGGACACAAGTTTATGAGTTCCAGTGTTACTCTTACATTCACTGACAATCTATAAGTTAGTGAACATGCTTTCAGTTTCAGTTTTCCTTCCAGTACTTTTTCTTAAACTTATAACTTAAGAAAATTTTCTTAGAAAAGACCGACTCACTGAAAAAGATCCCAAAACAGTTAAAAGGGACATGTACTTAATATGTAAGCTTTCCTTACTGTTATTTGATAAGGAAACTTTCTTTATGTTGCTTTGTTATCATCAAATAGGGGGAGATTGTTGATCCTCTCTCTCAGTGATATGATGATAATCCCTTTTACCTTATACGAAGTATTATTGTTTCTGTCTTTCAATTGCAGTGATCATCACTGATTCTGGTCAGTGATCGCTGAGAACATGTAATGTAAGCCCATTAGCGACAGCGATACTTCAAGAAGACAAAAATCACACCAAAGAACCTTCAGCGAAAGTCGAAGACTAAAACTAAAGATTAGAGACTGGCGAGTTTCTGATCTGAAATGGCATTCAGTGATTACAACCTAGTCTACATATGTGTGAAGACTGCCTAAGCCTCAACGAAGACTGAAGAGACCTTCAGGGTTATTCTAGCATTCAGCAATCAAAAGAAGCTTATTGAGCAAGATTGTTTTTGTCTTGTCCTTCCACACACAAAGGACAAATCTATATCCTTTCTAGAGTATAGTAAGGTACGGAGCCGAATAGTTGACTCTACTACCCACCAACTCCATGAAAGGATGTCTGCTCATGAATAGACTTTTGTACTATTCACTGTAGCAAAAGACAAGTCTTTCTCTAAAGGTTTGACGTGTGTTCAAACCTTACTGCTTGCATTAAATGTGCATTTAATTTAATGGGTATAAATAGATGTGTTTATCTCCATACAGAGATACTCTTACTCTTGAACCCTAATTCTTATGTTCATACATGAAAGAACACACATCTAAGAACACAATACGCTTATCTTCAAAAGCAAGTTAGAATCCCGTTTTAAGAATTCTAAATAGTTCTTACCCAGAAAGAACTTACTTTCTTCTTAGTCTTAAACAGCAAATCATTTCTCTTTGCTAAGAATTTGTGTGTAACTTAGATTGTTTAGATAGGTTATCTTTACTTTATCTTTTCTTCAAACAGTCTTGTAAAATCTGTATTGATCCTTCTTTATCTATATATATTTTAAATTCTAAAAGTTTACTGTGTTTGTATTCATCCCTTCCCTTCTACAAACTATTTATACACATCTTGTAGACCCTAACGGGACCATCAAATTTTCATTTGATCATTTGTGCTTAATTGCAATAATATTTTTAATCAATCTTCTGTGATCAAATGAGCTTACATTGTTAATTTTAGGAGGGACTAAGAGCTTCACTGAAAAATACCTCTATGGACTGTCAGAACCGGCAGCCTACCCAAGAGGACATCCATATCTGAATGAGCTTAAATGCAAAATGGGTTTTTGTGTAGAGCTTAAAATGAAAATGAGAGGGGTAGTTGTTGTGAGCTAAAAGAATTGATGAGAGTTGTGTCAAGATTAAAAGATTAAAAGAATCATGTTTTATCTTCTATAATCCGGGAAAACCACAAAATCTATTAGTTCTCAATTCTTTGGAGACTAATACTGAAAAAGGCAAAGCTCAGGCCAACTCTTGTCACAACCCCACTGGCTACTCATTTATCTCTTAAAAGATAAGTGTTTCAATAACACTTAGGACACACAACTCATAATCTATAAGTTTCTCATTTGGAGAAAATTGATATTGAAAACAAGGATATATCTCCCCCTTCAAGTCTTGTTGATCACAAATTGAATCTGATAAATTTGTGTAGTCCACACTCTTTATCATTTTGAGCCAAATTTGAAGCATTAGTTGCTTTATCTTTTTTCACTACACAAATTTACACAATATTTGTTATTTTGTTTTAACATTCATAGATATGTTTTTTCAAAACTATCAATGATTGAATGGAAGTCCTGGTGAGATGAACATTAAAAAGTCTCATATATGAAGTACATTCGTTGTACTGAATATATTTGTTATATTCACAGGCCAATCTTTTTATAAGATTGTTAACAGGTTCATAAGTTGAATCTGGTTCTTTCCCTTATCTTCATAATCTGAAAAGATTATATAAGCGAACTTGAAAAGATTCGCTTACCATTTTATGAATTGACGACATACTTTCAAGATTCATTCATTTTTGGTGTATGATGTAAATGCCCCTTATTTCATCATGAGGAGGTATTCTTGAATAATGAATGAAAATTTCTGCGTTATTTCTAAAGATCGGGCATTTTGTCAAAATTTCAAGGAGTGAATGTGACAGTTACTGATATCTGCTAAAGATTGTCATGCTGCAATGTTCAAGGGGGAGTGAATGTGAAGACCTTTGAAGATCGGGAATTTTGTCAAAATTTCAAGGAGTGAATGTGACGGTTGCTGATATCTGCTGAAGATTGTTGTGTTGCAATGTTCAAGGGGGAGTGAATGTGAAGACCATAATTTAAAAGTGTCACACCCCGCTAAAGCGGAATCACGAGATGTAACAGGCAAGCGAGTCATAGCAACAGTTTATAAATAACACCATTTCAAGTTGTTCAAAAACAAAACGGTTCATCGACATAACAGGAGTTAGAATTTACACAACGTTCATAATTACATCAAAAACTTGACTTAATCGATCTTGGCTCAAGTATGCTCCCTTAAAATCCAAACCACTCACTTAGAACCTGAAAAGCATGGAAATAAAAACTAGGTCAACTACAAAGAGTTGGTGAGCTCATGGGTTTTCACATGCACAAAAACATTTCAATGCATAAACCAAGTAATAGCAAACTTATGCGAATTCTTTGCACTTAATAAATG
>NC_037532.1:19480728-19483538 GCF_001531365.2 Cynara cardunculus var. scolymus | reverse complement strand
AACTCCAGAAAACAAAATAAGTTCCGATTCCAACAAGTTTTCAAAAGGATAAATCCGATTAGAGTTGCATGCAAGACCTATCATCCGAAAATGTGATCAGACCTCACATGCAAGGAATTTTTCTTTCTTTCTTGGAGATTAAAGAACTTGGGCCACGGATTATCATCCCAACGAAGACACATGCGGGTCTTTGATGAATAATCTCTCCACTTTAAATCCCATAAATCTTACTCAAAGAGTCGAGTAGGGAGAAAGATAAAGACTTTTGGACATCAAAAAGAGAAGTAAACAACTCTAAAACATACCTTTTCTCGACTACGAACTTGTCTCAAGAACAGCAAAAATCTTGAGTTTTGCTAGGAGATGGAATCGGTTGGAAAGTGATGGAGTTAGAGAGAGAAACGATGAAATGGCTGGAAATTTGGGAAGTGAAGAATTTTCAAAAGGGAAGGGGTATTTATATGAGGATTCAATATAAAGAATGGGCTGACCTCTAAAGGCCCAAGCCCAAAAGACTTTCATTTACAAAATAAAAGACCCCAATAATAGCAAACAAAACATTTTGACAAAAGATTTTTAAAACACCACTCTTTCAAAATAATAATTGGCAACCAAATATAAAARATTKGAACTTTGGAAATTYGAATTTTAAGAAGAACGAAACGAAAATATCGACTTTATTTTTATGTGAAATATTTCAAAACTTATTTGGCATTTGCACGAACTAACTTGGTTAGCTACCCGCCGAAACGTGACCTAACAAACTAATCTTGGAAGATGAGCAAGATGATCTCAGATCATCGAAGCTAAATCCTAGAAAGACTTAGTTTTCAATAAAGGTCCTAAAATGGGATACTAACCTGAAATTCCAAAATGCAGAATTGTCACAAAAAGAGTTTACTGGTTCTTAAAGAAAGATATTTCAAGTGATAAATTTTTTATCTGTTTAAAGGGGAGAATGTTTGACTTTTAAAGGGAGAATGTTTAAGGGGAGTTAAAACTTTCTATTGAAGAATCAAGTCTAAAGTCTGTTGCTGATTCAGACTTATTTCTAAAGAGGAACAAAGAGGAGAATGTTTGAAGAATGTTTTGAAGGTTTAAAGCTGCTTAAAGCTTCAGAGTTACAAAACAGATACAAAGTGTACAATTCTTTCAAGCTTGAATCCAAAGGGGGAGAATGTTGGGTGTGAGTTTTTGAGCTTAAGTGTTGTATTCAATCTTGTATTTCTCCTTTATAGTTTTGTTTTGTTTAGTCTTATAAATAGGATTTGTCCGTTGTTAATTTTAGTAGGATGCTTAATTGTAATAATCAAGATTAGTGTGTGTAAGAAAGAGCTTTGAAGATCATATTCAAGAGTTGACTTTTTGACTTTTTCTCTCAATATTCATCTACTCTCTATTTTCTTGAATTGCCATTTTTGATGTTCTTGATGAAGATGATGATTGATTAAACAATCTGGGATCCACAGTTTTAACAACTGAACTCAACTAATGAGTAAAATCATTAAGCTTGAGGAGGAGATCAAAAAAAAATTCAAGCTCAGTAGATAAAATGTCAAATGATGTTGAAATTGTTCTAAATCAGAATCCTATGATATTGATATTTTAAATCTTTCAAATAGCATTTTTGAAAAAGGAGAATCTTCAGGCGTTAAATCAAAAATTGATTCTAAGATATATCCTAATTCTGAGCAAAAAGTTGAAACTAAGTGTTTATTTGTCAACCCTTCTACTAATTTCAAATCTTTTTCTGTGACAGATTTAGAAAAGCCTGGCAAAGATTGTAAGAAAAGATATTCACAAGAAATTCATAAATGTTTCCAATTCTTCTGTAAAGAATTTGATTGTCAATAAAGACAGTTGCAATTGTACTTCTATGAAATCAAAGTGTAATATGGATTCACATCTGAAGAATGTTAAAAATTTCTCTTATCTAGATCTTTTATCTGTGGCTAAAAATCAACAGTTAGACATTTGACAGATTCATTCATACGGATTCCTAAAGATTGTACCAAGAACTTGTACTCATCATTCTATGATATTGAAGATCTAAAGTTGCTAAAAGCTTTAAAGATCATATCTTGAAGAATCAAATTTTTTAAAGTTTCTGAAGATGTTGTTGTTTTGGACTTGAATCCAAAGGGAAAGATTGTTAAAACAAAAATGTTGTATTCAAGTCCTGGAGCTTAAACAGTTTTAAAATGCTTTGTAATAGTTAGGTGTTGGTGTTTTATTTTATAGTTTGATAAGGTTGTTGACCTTTCCTGTTTTGGAAGCTGCTATAAATAGTAGTAGTTGTTGGTAGTTAGCGGTTAGACATCTTGTTAGATTCAATTCATACGTATCATTTTTGACAGATTGTAATCAAGAACACTGTTCATACAGTTTATCAATTGAAGCAAGCCAACAAACTTATTTCTTCAATCTTGTTCTTGATTATTCTATGAATTGCTAATTAGACTACAAATCTTGGATCACATATGTCATCCATATAAATCTGAATAAGAATAATATCATCATCTTGTTTTTTAATAAAAAAAGGTTGTGTCAATTTTACCTTTGGTGAAACCAGCTTTTACAAGAAATTCAGATAGAACGTCATACCAGGCTCTTAGAGCTTTTTTAAATTCATAAAGGGCTTTGTCAAGAATGTAAACACGATTAGGTTTAGACTCATTGACAAACCTTTCAGGTTGAGTGTTAGCTTTCATCATCTTTGAATGTAAAAGTATCGAAAAAGTAACACAACAAGTTTTGACAGAAGATGATCTGTCACAGAAGACCGCAGAGGACATTCAACAAAGTATCCC
>NC_037532.1:19479112-19480628 GCF_001531365.2 Cynara cardunculus var. scolymus | reverse complement strand
TTCAACTCACTGAATCTCATGAACTTTTTGACTTGAAGTTGAGCAAAGTAGATAACCCCAAATTCTGGACTTTCAAGCACCATTTAAACTGGATAGCCTTCAATGTCTTCTAAATCTTGATTAGGTCTTTTGAGGTTGATGATTTGTTGACTGTCTTCAAGACACATTTGAACATCAATGACCATTGACATATTTACATGGTTTCGAATGAATCTCTTAATAGCATCCAGAGCTACCAGTTCTCGTTCCTTTCTAATCGTCATGTTCTTGAGTTCGAAGTACATGTATTCGAGGTCATCCAAATATAAGTTCGAGAAATCAGCTTCGCTGAATGTCCAGATCTAGCCAACCTGCCTTATAACTGTAAACACAGGATACCAGATTCTTAACAGTTTCTGAACATCAATTTGTTTGATCGTGATGATTCTATGCTTTGTACGAACTTGACTGATAGGCTGACACTTGGCTTTCAAAAGGTGACGATATTCAATTCGGTAATCTTTTGGCTTCTTGTGAATTCCAAGAACTCTGTCAGCACTAAGCAATTTTCTGTAACCATAAATTCGTAATGACCATAACGTGTACGGAATGCCGTTTTCGACACATCCTCATTCTGAATCTTTAATTGATGATAACCTGACCGTAAATCAATCTTCGAAAAATAAGTAGCCCCAACCAATTGATCAAACAAATCATCAATTCTTGGGAGAGGATACTTATTTTTGATTGTCAATTTATTCAGTTCCCGGTAATCAATGCACATTCTCATTGATCCATCTTTCTTTTTCACAAAAAGTTCCGGCGCAGAAGTAGATATCTTCCAAGTATGGCTCTCGGATTATTTCACGATCATAACCAAAAAAGTTTGCTCTGATGTGAAAAGGAATATAATTCTTTGAGAAAATCTCGTTAGGATCAACGATTTCTCTTTAAGCACTTACTTCAGGCACATCAGGTAAAGCAGCAGTAGACGATTCTGGAATAGTCTGACTATCAGCCTGAATGGGAAAAGCTGGATCTTCTTCATCTAAGTCAGCTTCAAAATGAAAATAAATTCCAGTTGATTCGTCAATGTTATCAAAATCTTCACCAAAATCCTGCTCCCCACCCAGAGTAGTAGAGAAAACACTGTTGAATCCTACATTGGCAGATAAGTCCATTAACAACCTTGTTTCTACTGTGGAGTCCGCCGGCTTTTCAACCATGGGCTCGATGCTTGGACTTGTCTCCACATCTTCATCTTCAATAACAACAGCCTCAATTATTCTTTCCCGAACTGTTTCCGGGGCAGAACCTTCAGCAGTTACGTCCTGAGCTAATGACTCTTCACCCATCCTTGCACCTAGTTGAGATGTCTCAGCCAATCTCTGTCTTTTCAACTCCCCCTCACGACTCTCAGGATCATCCTGATCGTCTTGTCTTCGTTTAAGAGATGTGGCTTGAGACTTGCAAGTTTCTTCAAGTATAGATACCCTTTCAACAAGAGCATCCATTGAACGTTTCAGATCTTGGGAAT
>NC_037532.1:19476045-19478072 GCF_001531365.2 Cynara cardunculus var. scolymus | reverse complement strand
AGGAAATATCGTAGCAAGATCATCCACAAACGTTCCAACAGGAATATTTTGAGCATTTGCTCCATCATCATCATCATTATGTTCATCACCAGAATCTGCTCGATTATCTGATTTAGTAGGTTCTGAACTAGATGAAGCTTTAGCAGTTAAAGTGCGTTGCTGATCAGAAGCTCCCCCCACCTGTTCCCCCCTCTCACTTACATTTTCTCTCCGCACACTTCCCTGCTCAGGTACCCTTTGTTCCTAAACTCTCTCTTCTACTTCTATTTCTCTCTCAGCTGAGGCATGGGGTGATCCTTGAGCAAGTTCAACCGGTTTTGGTTGAACTATCGAATATATCACACTTCTATAGTCTATTACACACTGAGCATTCTGATCAGCTAGAGCAATCAATTCTGGTGGAACTGGCATAATTGAATCCAAATCTTCTACTTCTGTATGCTGCCGAATTCTTGTCATGACAAATGTTGGCCCTTTTTCTGAATTCGGTCTGGCAGGAATATCTTCATTCGCATCCATCATGGCCTTAATGAAAAGTTGCGGAAATATTTGAAAAGGCACGAATTTTCTGGCCTTGGACGGGAACCTTTTAGCGTTGACCAGCTCAAGTAATTCATTGCATATCACAAGTTCAATCATATTGTCGTGAAAACACTATGCCATGAACTTTTTTTAGGAATGTGCTGCTACAGGTATCAATTCCTTGGGTTTTTTATGTAAGGCACTGATTTAGTATCAAGAAAAGTAGATGCCATACTGATGGTAGAAACCGTCTCTTAAATTGAGTAGGATTATTCAATGTCGCAGAATATCCTAATCTTTTAATATCAAGGCATAATTGTTTATCTGAGACGAAATTTTCAAACCAAGTCGGTCCAGGAGCAGGAAGACGAAGTATTCTTCTTAATCTTCTTAATGTCAGACGACTGASATATTCATCGACCTCTCCTTGAAGATATAAAGAATCTCCGTCCTTTTCAATTGTAAGAATACCCCAAAACTGTTGCAGGTACACCATAGGAACTGGTGTATTGGCAGATAAGGTATATGAAATGGGGTGGCCATTCAGATTTTTCTGGTATGATAGGGTATTCGGCTGGCATATCGAAAGAGAAGTTATGGTTATTCGGTTTAATTTCAAGATATTGGATCTGAGGAAAAAAGGGTTTCAGAGGCTATGGGTTGGTTAGGTAAATGCGCTGGTATATTGTCAGATATGACAGAGGGAACATGAGATTCCTCGTTAGACTGATGTCTAGGATCCGCCATTTACCTGTAAAAAATCTGAAATATTAGTACCCATTTTATTCAAGTGAAATTGAATTTTAAAAAAAATTCACACACGCACAAAAAAATACAAAACAAAAGAAAATAAAAAAAATTGCCAAAACAAAAGAAAATAAAAAAAATTACACACACAAAATTAAAGAAAATGAGATTTAAAAAAAATTTAAACTAAAAAAATGAAAATAAGAAAATGAAAGAAAAACACTTGGAAAAAATTTTAAAAACGGATTGACCGGATTAGTAGTCCGGTCAACACAAAAAACACTTGAGACCAAAAATAATTGTGTCCGGATTAGAAGCGCGGACAACAAGACAAAATCACACACAAAGACTAAGTCTTAAACCGGAGAAACATCAACCGGTTTAAAGGTTGATCGGATTAAAGTCCGATCACCTTGTCCGGTGAGATATCCGTTCAAAACACGACACAAATACAATCACAAAATACGCAAAATAAACAAAAAATACTAAAAATACTCAATACGCACTCACTCGTAATCTAAAAATATACAAAATACACCAAAATACAATGTCTAATATGAGTTATTTAGAGTGTTACAGGATCGATTATGAAGGTTATGTTCATTTTAAGTCAAAATCAGTCTATAATATCAATAAGAATCGAAACAATCAACGAATAACGAAAGAAATCAAATGATCGATTCGAAACCTTGAATAGATGTGATGAACAGTAGACGAGATTGAGAGACTGTATCTAAGAACCAGATTTGAGCGGAGAA
>NC_037532.1:19466346-19468430 GCF_001531365.2 Cynara cardunculus var. scolymus | reverse complement strand
CCCAAGGACTCGTCACAACCCAAAGAGGCATCCGTTGCCTCTCCACACTTGAGTGACCAACCAAAGTATGCTTCAGAGGACTGGTAGGCATCTGTTGCCTCTCCACACTTCGTTAGGCTCTGAACCTACTAGGCAAGATATCGACAGAACACTGGTAGGCTCTCCAAAAGGAGACGTTCGAGGATCCGGTGGAAGTCCCCGAAATGAGTTCGAAAAACCAGTCGCTGAGGGCGCCTCACACTCCAAGGCTACTAGGTCACCATGTGTTGGTGATCTAGGTTCCAAGGATGCCTATGTGACGAAGGGGGAGTTAGAAACCTTTGCCACATCGGTATTCCAGAGGTTGGACGAGTTGAAAAGCTTGTTCACTTCTCAACCATCGACAGAGGCGTTAGCACCAATAACAGAGGCTCTGAAGGAATTGACATGTACAACTTCAGAACTGAAGGCGACCCTTTCAGCCCTTCAGAGCTCTGTCCTTCATAAAGATGACCTCGAAGAATCCTTCAGCACTCTGTCTCTCAACGCTTCCTCAATCCAAAAGCTGAAGATAGAGTTATCAGAGGTAGCCGCCCAGTTTGCTGCTGATTTGAACTCCGCCGGCTACACAGACTACTCTACTTCAAAGACGAGATCAAAGGCATGTTCTCCTCTGCAGTCACCTACGACATTGACTCTAAATCCTCCAGCGCTAACATCAACCATCTAGCCACTTGCAGAGAGCTAGACACAATGGTTGAAGCCCTAGGAGAGATCGTGCATAAGAGACTGCACTTCAAAGCTCGTCAAAGAGGGTGACACCTTAAGATGCGAAATCTACCGCATCATCTCTAAAATGACATGGGCCACAGAGATCAACATAAGCAGTGGTTCTGTGAACGCTGAGTTGGTGATCGAGAAAATGGAGAAGGCGGCTACCAGGATTCTGAGTCGATTGAAGAAGGCTCCCCTTACCACTTGCAAAACAGAAGCCACCAAAATCCATGACGATCAAGGAGGTGATGACCATGATCGTCATGAGGGAGAGAAGAAGACGTAGAAGAAAGCAGAAGAGACTAAGAAGACAACCTCTACGAAACCACTAAAGATTATGGACTCTGCAGCTGCCCTGTTCTCAAAAGATAAATCTCCAGAGCCTAAGGGGAAAGGCAAGGGTAAAGCTGTAGAGGAGTCGCCACAGAAGGGGTCAAGCTTTGAGACGCCAAAGGAGATAAATGAATAAGAGTATGACAACCCAGACCTAGTTCGAGCGTTAAAGGCGTCTTTGGCAGAGGCACAAGCAAGAAAGGGCAGAGCCCCTATCCCCAGAGCTGGAGAAGGCTCTTCCTCCAAAATGGCGAAAGAGGAAACGTCCACGGGTACGTTCGACGCTCTTGTAGGAACTGTCAAGCCAATCCTACCAGAGGAGTCCACCTAGAGGCCGATTCTAGAAGAAGAAGAAACCAGAATACCAGAATCTACCACAGTGGGAAGGGTTACTGAGATCCTTGAATCGATGAGCAAAATTCCCATGCAGCAAGTGCGCACAGAGCCCGTAACCACTGTGGAGGAGATTCTGCAGTGGCGTTACTCTGCCGTGGACACAGAGCCCTCTTACAATCTAGAGCTTATAGGAATGCCCTATAACGCTGCAAAGTTCCACTTCTCTAAACTCACAAGGCTACACGTGCAGGTCTTCTCAGAGCACGTGATAACTTCTCTTGAAACCATATCTCCAAGGACTATGCTGAAGAAGACCGTGCTTTATGCTCAATATGTGGTGAAGCGGGATGACGACAACCTTTACACGTTCACAGATGCTAGCTTCCACAACCTCTGTGTATTTGACCTTAACTTCTTGCACAAAATTCTTAACAAGTACATAGAGAGGAGGTCAAGCTATTCGACTTCCCTCATAAGGCTGATCGAAGTAATGCGCGCTCAAGTAAAATACTACAGCCAGAAGGACTTCGATATCATGATGAGGTTGGCCCAAACAGATTTGAAGATTTCCCCTCCGAAGAACAGGCCAAGTTGGTTACTTAGATGTCATCTCAACACCATTGTCCAAAATCCCATCTTTGGGTTTGTTTTCCTAGACAAGG
>NC_037532.1:19463503-19465591 GCF_001531365.2 Cynara cardunculus var. scolymus | reverse complement strand
GTGTGCTTCCGTATTGTAATCGTCTATATTTTCAATCAATTGAAAAACCTTTGAAGCTATTCTATTGTGTTCATCTTCTTCATATTAATCTGTGTTCTTGGTTAATTACTTTGTTTTTTTCTTATCATTGTTTCCGCTGCACTGTAATCGTCCTAGAGATCATTCAGAGTAAGAGTTCAAATACCAAAGCTGAATTTACAGGTCCTAACAGAGGAGTTACAAACCTTCACCACAAAGGTATTCAAGAGGATGGATGAGTTGAAAAGCTTGTTCTCATCCCAACTGGCGACAGAGGCTCTGAAGGAGTTGACTTCCACAACTTCTGAGCTCAAGGCTCAGCCCTTCAGAGCTCTGTCCTCAACAAAGACGTCCTCATAGAAGCTTTCAGCGCCCTGTCTCTCAACCCTTCTTCAATCCAAAAGCTCAAGACAGAATTAACAGAGGTTGCCGCCCAATTTGCTGCAGACTTCATTTTCACCGGCTACACCGATTATTCTGCCTTCAAGGATGAGATCAAAAGGATGTTCTCCTCTGCGGTCACCTATGGCATTGATTCTAAATCCTCTAGGGCTAACATTAACCATCTAGCCACTCTCAGATTGCTAGACGCAATGGTTGAAGCCCTTGGAGAGACCGTGCAGAAATACACCGACCAACTTCTTAAGGAAGCCCGAGCAAGCAATGAATCTATAAGAGGCTGCACGAAGCAACTCGTCAAAGAAGGTGACAACTTCAGAAATGAGATCTATTGATGCGTCTCTAAAATGAAATGGGCCACAGAGATGGGCATCAACAATGCCTCTGTGAATGCTGAGATGGTCATAGAAAAGATGGAGAAGGCGGCTTTCAAAGTTCTTAGGCGATTGAAGAAGGCTCCCCTTACTACTTGCAAGRCAGAGGCCACTAAAATCCATGACGATCAAGGAGGCGATGACCATGATCGTCATGAGGGGGAGAAGAAGGCAGAACAAAAGAAGACAACCTCTGCCAAACCACTAAAAATAGTGGACTCTGCTGCTGCCCTATTCTCAAAAGATAAATCTCCAGAGCCTAAGGGGAAAGGCGAGGGTAAAGCAGTAGAGAAGTTGCCACAGAAGGGGTCAAGCTCTGAATCGCCAGAGGAGATCAATGAAGAAGAGTATGATGACCCGGATCTTGTTCGAGAAAGGGCAGAGCCCCAATCCCCAGAGTTGGAGAAGGCTCTTCTTCCAAACTCGCAAAGATACCAGAAGAAACGTCCACGGGTACGTTTGACGCTCTGGTAGGAACTGTCAAGCCTATCTTACCAGAGGGGTCTACCTAGAGGCCTATACTAGAAGAAGAATCCAGAATGCCAGAATCTGCCACGGTGGGGAGGGTATCTAAGATCCTTGAATCTATGAGCAAGATTCCTACGCAGAAGGTGCGTACAGAGCCCGTAACCACTGTTGAGGAGATTCTGCGGTGGCGTTACTCAGCCATGGACACAGAGCCCCCTTATGACCCAAAGCTTACAGGAATGCCCTCTACCATTGCAAAGTTCTACTTCTCGAAACTCACCAGGCTACCAGAGCAGGTCTTCTCAGAGCATGTGATGACTTCTCTCGAAACCATATCTCCGCACACTATGCTAAAGAAGACCGTGCTATACACTCAGTACATGGTAAAAAGGGATGATGGCAACCTATATACTTTCACAGATGCTGACCTCCACAACCTCTGCGTATTTGACCTAATATTCCTACACAAGATCTTGAACAAATACATGGAGAGGAGGTCAACAWATTCGATTTCTCTCAGAAGGCTGATTGAGGTAATGCACGCTCAAGTCAAATTTTACAGCCAGAAAGATTTCGACATCGCTATGAGGTTGTCCCAGCCAGATCTAAAAATTTCTCCTCCAAAGAACAGACCAAGTTGGCTGCTTAGATTTCATCCCAACACCATTGTCCACAATCCCATATTTGGGTTTGTGTTCCTGGACAAGGATGAAATTCTAAGGTTCTTCGATCCAAAAGAGACGCACAGATATTCCACAGAGTCTCTCTAGTGGGTGTTCAACTTAGTGGTGACAGAGGTGCAGAGAGGGCATATAAGGGCCGATGAAGT
>NC_037532.1:19458273-19459682 GCF_001531365.2 Cynara cardunculus var. scolymus | reverse complement strand
GACATGTCATTTGACATCTTGAGACACATGGAAAAGGTGTCCCAAGACTCAGGAAGGCATTCTAGAAACTTAGTCAAAGTTTCAGAATTAGAATATTCCCTGCCGACAGCCCTAAGGGCCTGATTACTTAGAGCTTAATAAGGCTTAATGGGTGAATTGGCTTATTCGTGCAGACATATAAGGGTGTTTACTTCGGGCTTAATCGCCCATACAAGGGCTTAATCGCGCAGCCGGCTACCGTCTGTTGTCCACATTAAGCCAGACAAAGGACGCTTCTACCCTTTGTTGTTGCTGTGATCCCTCCAAAGTTGGTCTATGGTTTGGAGGTATACATGGGGTATGAACTGGACTTCCGAGAAGAAGATGTAGCCGCGTTTCTGTGCAGCATCGCCAGCTAGGCCGATAAGGAGACGGCGAGTCTCGTTGTCGGCTTCTCGAAAGTCGTTGGTGGAGAGGAGGCGTTGGAGTAGGTCAAAGGAGGTTGATTGGACGGAGGAGGAGGTTGATTGGACGGAGGAGGAGGAAGTAGAGRAGGGGAGAGAGAAGGAGTTGAACGCCGAGAGTCGATTTAGGGCAGAGATGGAGGGTCGAGTGAGAGAGATGAGCGAGTTTTGAGGGCAGAGATGAAGAACCGAGAGTCGATTTAGGGCAGAGATRGAGAACCGATTTAGGGGTGATCCATGATTGAGGGTCGAGTGAGAGAGATGAGCGAGTTTGGAGAGTTGAAAACTCAGGGGTAAATTGGTCATTTCTATTATTCAGACTGTTGATTCAGATAGAAAAGTAAACAGCAACATAAATTTATCCAGACAGTCAAATTTATCCAGACAGACAAATTTATCCATACAGAACATAATAGAAAATCTGGTAAACAGCCCCTAAGATCAATAAGAAGGCAGTTAAATCTTTGATGTACTTCAGACAGCGTCTCAGACTTTCCACAGAGAAAGCTTTCATATTGTCTTACTAGATTGATCTTTCAAGTCTCCTGAACCTGAGAGGTTCCTTCATATTGGACACATGGAGTATCCCATATGGATTTAGAAGATTTGAGTTTACATCACAAAATGATAGATCTCATAAGGAAGAGACATAGCTATTATAGACCGAGCACGCGTGTCTATAGCTATTTTCTTGTTGTCTTCATCGCTCCATTGATGTCGAAGCTTTGGAATCTGCCGTTCAAGAATCGCGGCAGTCGTAGCTGTTGCTGGAACACCGGAACAATAGCAAATGGAATATATGGTCCATTTTCTATATAATGTGGAATTTCAGGATCCACACCTTCCAGAAAGAGGGACATCCGGTTCTTGCAGAGACAAAAGTTGTCATAGACAAACCGGGGAGGTTTGGCAAGGGAGCCATTATCTTTTGTGTGTGTGTTTGTAATATGTAAAGCCATTTGAAAG
>NC_037532.1:19448568-19457890 GCF_001531365.2 Cynara cardunculus var. scolymus | reverse complement strand
AAACACTTCTATTTATACCCAGTGCATTAAATGAACATTTAATGCAGTAAGGTAGGGTTTAGAGTTCGTGTCAAGCCTTAAGAGGAAGGCTTGTCCTTTGCTACAGTGAATAGTACAAAAGCACTATTTTTGAGAAGACATCCTTGCTTAAAGTTGGTGGATAAAGAGTCGACTAATCGGCTCCGTACCGTACTAACTTTTGTAAGGGTATGGGTTTGTTCTTTGTGTGCATAAGGACAAGACAACAACAATCGTGATGAGCAAGCTTCTTTTGATCGCTGAATGCTGGAATGACCTGGAGGTCTCATCTTCATTTGCTGAAGCTAGAGCAGTCTTCACATATATGTAGACAGGTTTCTAATCACTGAATACCGCTTCAGATCACGTACTCGCCAGTCTCTAATCTTCAGTTTCAGTCTTCGACGTTCGCTGAAGGTTCTTTGGTGTGAGTGTTGTCTTCTTGAAGTATTGTTGTCTCTGATGAATTTACAAAGCAAGTTCTTCAACGATCACTGAACATACTCAGTGATGATCGCTGGAACTGAAAATACAGAAACACAAATACAACGTGAAAGGAAAAAGGGATTATCATCAAATCACTGAGAGAGAGGATCAACACTATTCTTACCTTTATGTCTTATATAATGCCTCTTTATGAATAAAATCAAGTTTTAAGCACTTTATATGCTTATAATAGGTTTATGGTTTAAGAGTCCAATCTTAGTGATTTTAGGAAATTATGCATGCTGACAGAATCTTTGTGACTCAAATATGTCTATGGTTCACCCTCATCCAAGAGGTATATTTTTCCAAACATTTTATATGTTTTATTTTAATGTCTTAGGGAAAGTTTGACATAAATAACACCATTTTTAGTTGTGGATAGGTATTCTAATCATTATACTCAAAGCTAAGTGTCACAGTTACCAAGGCAGCCTGCACACTCTTTTTGCCACATCCGACTGGAAGGTCAAATCTTAATATTTTTCAGGTATTCTAACTGGGTTTTAAAACTAACTCAAATATCTATCTTCCAGAAAAAGAATCATCATTTTGTATTATGTTTTCAGGAAGTTATGGTCATTTTAAGACACATGTCCAAAGCTGCGAGATTCTGCTTGCATGTACACTCAACTTAGTTTGCGTGTTTGAGACCTCAAATCTCCATATTTTTTAATGAAACCACTTTCGTTCAAAATATAATTCAATAAAATAATTTTCAGAAGAAGAATCAAGTATTTTAATGGGATATTAAGAGAGTTATGACCGATTAAAGTAGAGTTTTTACTCTAACAGGTCATCCCTTGCACTCTTAATTTATTCTCTGTGGTTGAGAGGTCAAATGTCCGAGTTTTTACACGAAACGACTTGGGTCTGAAAAATAACTCAATGAACAAGGCTCCAGAAGAAGAATCAAGCCATTTGACTAAGTATTTTTTRAAATATGATCGAATGAAGTTCATGCATGAAATCTGCCAGAAACCAAAAATTCTTAACTCATGGAAAATGAGTGTTTTGACTCCTCATTTTCACTTATAAATTTGATTATTCTTTTATACAGTTATTTATTATCTTTGTACCATGTATTTTTGGATCAAAATCATCCTTTAACTTTTATGATCACATGCATGACATCAAGATTAACCAAGTAATCTTGCAAAAAGTCCTAAAAATGATAATCAAATGTTATTATTGAGAAATCGTTTGAAATCCAAGCCTTGGGCTTGATTTTTAGCACTTGAAATATGAATTTATTATCACATGCATGAAATTTAAAATAGGTATTTGATGATTACGAAAGATTTTTATGCTTTATTTTTAAACTAAAGTAGTAGAAACTTCTATACACACTTGGATGCTAGTAAAAATCTCCAAAGGTTCTTTCCTTGATCTTAACTTGGATTTGATCATGGATTATCACCATCTTAGAACATGCAACATGTTTTTGGGTGATAATCATCAAACACTAAGATCCTAGAAATAGTTCTTAGCAAGAACAAGTTTTAAAAATCAAAAAGGAAGGAGAAAACACAAAATACGTAAAAATGAAAGCCACAACTATGTGAGATGAGTTTTAAAATTCTAAGGAGATGGATGCTTACATTCAAAAACACATTCTATCCCTTGAAAATGGGATTTAATGGCTGGACATTTGAGAGAAAAAAATGGAGAGAAAAATGGATATAATTCTTGAGAGAGGTTAGAGAGAAAGAGAGAGAGAGAGAGGTGTAAGATTATGAGTATTTTAGGAATTTGAGAGGTATTTATATGGAGAGGAGAGGGGAGGGGGGGGGGGGCTGGCCTTTAGGTGGGACTATGGGTCCTCTCTCTCATTTTTTTTTGTAAAAATTTAGCCCAATATTTAATAAGTTGGGTACTTTTGTGAGAAATTGAGAAAAAGACCCAAATTCCTATTTTATGAGATAAATAAATTCCTTAAATATAATTTTAAGTAAAAAAATTTAAATATGAAGACTCTAAATTTTATGCAAGTTTTAAAAATTATTTGGAGTGCTTGGCATTATATATGACGATTCGGTTCATTACGGGTCACAACAGTGTTTTCTACGCAACCTCCCGGGATTTCTAACTACTTAAGCTCTAAACGCTCTACTCGAGTGATAATAATACTTCTAAACTGCTATCTAGCTACTAACCTGGTATTTAAATTTCCGGATGTCACAGCTTCCCCCTGTTAGAGGAATTTTGCCCCAAAATTTAACTATTGGCATCACCGATTGGTTCTTTCATAAAAAAATTGCGGGTAATTATTTTTCATAAAGTCCTCCCTTTCCCAAGTGTATTCAAGTCCATGCCTTGAATCCCATCAAACTTTCAGAATCGGAATCTTACTATGCCTCAGTTGTTTGACTTTATGGTCGAGGATTTCGATCGGCTTTTCAACGAAGCGTAACCGTTCATTAATTTGAATGTCTTCCAAAGGTAGAATCAATGATTTGTCGGTTAACATTTCTTAAGGTTTGATACGTGAAATGTATCATGGATGACACTTAGCTCTTGTGGCAAATTCAACTTGTATGCCACTAGTCCTATCCTCTCAGCTATCTCAAATGGGCCACTATATCGGGGGCTCAATTTGCCTCTTTCCGAAATGCATCAGTCCTTTCCAAGGTGAGACCTTTAATAGTACCTTATCACCTTTCTGAAATTTTAATGGTTTCCTCCGATTGTCCGCATAACTTTTCTGACGATCTCTTGCGACCTTAAGTCTATCCTTAATAGTTATAATTTTGTCTGTAGTCTTCTGGACAACATCAGGTTTGGTTAATTGTCGATCACCGATTTCTAGCCAACTAAGCAGAGATCTACACTTGCGTCCATATAAGGCTTCGTAAGGCGCACACAGTATACTAGTGTGATAGCTGTTATTGTACGCAAATTCGACTAACAGAGGATGCGTATCCCAACTTCCACTAAAATCTATGGCGCAAGCACGTAGCATATCTTCTAAAGTTTGAATTGTTTTCTCCGTTTGCCCATCTGTTTGAGGATGATAGGAAGTGCTTAAGTCCAACCTCGTGCCTAGTGCCTTTTGAACTGATCGCCATAATCGTGAAGTAAAACGACTATCTCTGTCTGAGATGATAGAAATAGGTACTCCATGACACGATACGATTTCATTGATATATAATTGTGCAAACCTTTCCGTACTGAAATCTTCTCGAACAGGTAAAAAGTGCACGGATTTCGTAAGCCAATCCACTATGACCCAAATTGAGTCATGTCCTTTCCTAGTCCTAGGCAACTTTGTTATGGAATCCGTTGATACTTGTTCCCACTTCCATTTGGGGAATCCCTGGTTGCTGGAGTAGAGCAGATGGTTTTTGGTGTTCTTCCTTGACCATTGCACATGTTAAGCACTTACTCACATATAAGGCAATGTTTCTCGTCATGCCACGCCACCAATAGTGATTCCCTAAGATCCTTATATATCTTATCTGCTACCGGGTGGACTGAGTATCTTGATCTATGGACTTCATAAAAAATTATTGATCTAAGATTACCAACCTTAGATATCCAAACCTTATCTCCCAAATAATGCACTCCATCTTGCAGGATTCGGATAATCTTTTTCGAACAACCTATCTCAACTCGATATTTGGATAGCCAATCCATACCTATAACTACGTCAAAGCTTCCTAATTTGGTTGAGATGAGGTCTATACTAAAAATCCTTTTTGGCTAAGCTTATAGTGCAGTCCTTAATTACATCCCTAGCCCTAACTTCCTGACCATTGGTAAACTCAATTGCATGAACTTCCTTCAACCTTTGTGACTTTAAATTAATTTTTGGCTTAAAATCTAATGATACAAAACTTTTATCTGCTCCTGAATCAAATAATACGGATGCGTAATGATTATTCGAGAAAAACATACCTGTGACCACGTCGGGATCATGCCTAACCTCTTACGCTCCAATTTCGAATGCTCGGCCCTGCATTTGACCTCCTGGGTTCCTTGGATTAGCGAGTCTCGCTTGGTCAAAATTATGTCCTTGCTTCCTTCTTGGGCATTCATTTCGCATATGATCCACACTTCCACACTCAAAACACGATCTCCTTCGACAATCTTTTGTAAGATGGCCTGTCCTTCCACACTTTTGACAGGCAATGCATTTTCCCATGTGCGGATATCTACATTTATCACACTTAAGATTATTTCCTTTGACCTACCACTTGATTCTGAACTCCGAAGTTTCCCTTTACTCTTCGATTCCTTTCAAATCTTCCTCCAGATTGTTGGTTACTACTCTCCTCTATCTTCCTCTTACCTTTGGTTTTGTCTTTTGCGAACTCTCCAGACGTAACAGCATTATTGGTCAGCCTGGTTGCTATGCTTCTTGCTTCTTGGAGAGTCTTTGGGTTTGCCGATGTGATTTCTCCACGAATCTCTTGAGATAAACCCCAAATGTATCTATCGACTCGATTTTCTTCGGGTGTTACTAGATGTGGTACTAGTTTTGCTAATTCATGGAATCAAGAAGTATAACCATTTATATCTGCTCCCTACATTTCATGATTCCACAGCTCAAATTCCAGCTTCTGGAGTTCACTCCTTGGGCAATACTCATCCTTGAGTAGGTTCTTGAATTCTTCCCATGTAAGCTGATTAGCTGCCTCTCGTCCTCTAGTTTGTAGCAATGTATTCCACCAGGCAAGTGCCCTTAGTTGTAACAAATATGCAACATATTCTACTTTGTTTCCTTCAGTACATTTAATGATGTGAAGAATAGATTCCATGCTCTCGAGCCATGATAATAATCCTACTGCTCCTTCGGTTCCATAGAATTCTTTCGGGTTGCAAGATCTAAAAGATTTATAAGTGAATTCCCTAGCCACCCTCGGCTCTGGATTGTTTGGTTGGTTAGCATTTAGACCAGCAACCACTTGACTGACTGTGTTATGGAGTGCCGCTAAGAGTTGCTCACACACGAGTCGTGCGATTTCCAGGTTCTCTCTTCTTGGAGGCATTTTCTAGAGCCTAATTCGAATGGGAATTTGGCCATGCTAGTGTTATTATTATACAAGTTCTATTCTACTAGGTTATAAGTGACATACGACATATAAATCTACCACAATCATTTAAACACATAAATATGGTAATGTACAACAATTCCATATATGTGCATAAGAATACATCTAATTCATAACATCACAAATTAAAGTATCATAAATGCATCATCCAACAAAATAACTTCTCCAAAAAGACATCACGTTGCTTAGAGTTTCAAACTACGGGCTACATACCCCAAAACAAGATTCTAGGTTTGATCTATTAAAATATTAATAAAATAGAGTCTTCAAGCGTATTAAACTCCAAACAAGTAGTCCTATCACTATCACCAAAACTCCTACTAACACTGCCAAGTAGGTATATAACCTCCTAATCGGTCCCCTAGCGGTGTTAATCAACTCCAATGAACGATCCATCACATTGTCTTGCGTGCCTAGGGCCATAATCACCTCGTCGGCGAAGTGTCCATGATGATCCAACCTAAGTTCACACATCTCTAGGTCTTGGGCGATGCCAAAAACCCATAGGTTATCTAAGGTGGTCATGCCCGGTGAGCGTTCTGATGTGGCCCTAGTAGTAGGTGGGGGCGTCACACTACAGGTGTGCGACTAGGATGACTCCCTCTCAACTCCGGAAGGGGCGGAGAAAGATACCCTTACAGGCGAAGCGGAGGAATGCTCTTTCGGGCGATGGCCTAAACTCTAACTCCGTGTGCTGCTAATGGATGCGCGGCATAGGGCGAGGCGGCATGGGGGTAGGTAATCGCACCGGGAACTCGGGGACATCGTCGTTACTATCATAACTATGCTTAGAGTGCAGCCCATGATTATATCTCTGGTCCTAATTTATTGGCCATTGGCAAACTTAATTACTAATCACATCATCAATAAAACTCTTAAGGTTAAGACGAGAGTTGCTATGGTAGAAGCAAAAGGGTAGAAAACAAATTAGAGCTTCTGGATGACCAGAGCCTCTAGTTGACTAGAGCCCCTGGTTGAGGTTCCCATACTTGGAACTACATTTGACTTTTAGCTCATCGGCCTCTGGTTCAACCTTCATAGCAGTCCATTGGGTCTCTTAGTCCATCAATTTCAGATTCCTCATATATAGTAAACCGATGAATCGCCTTCCATCGACCTTCTGGTTCCTCATACTTAGAAAATATTTCCCTTTCATAGACCAGAGCCTCTGGTTCTTTTAACCAGAGCTTCTAGACGCTCTTCATTTATATAGAATAGTGGTCCTTAACCAAAACTAGAATGCAATTCTCACTATGTCCAGGCAATTTCCTACCTAACGCACAGTGCGAATTTTGAATACCGAGGCTATAGAGACTAGACCCCTTTATCTATGTCTAACTACCAAGTATTTAGATACAGAGTCGACCCTCGGGTAGTCTTAGCGCTCTATATATCTTGCTTCACTTCAAAACCAGAGCTTCTAGTTAATCTAAGGCGATGGATATTCAAGATTCATGCAAACACACACAATCATGCTTTTCAGGTTTAAGATAAAATCTTTGAATTTGACCTTATTTCAAACACAACCGATGGGAATCTTTTATCATAATACTTAAGTTAAACAAAGGTGATCAGRCTCTGTTTAATTTGAGTATTATAACACGACTTCCATCCTCTAGTTATACTTAGTAACTTTGTTTTGAAAACATTTGGTTATAGTTTGGTTTTAAGCAAAACCGGTGTCCTCTATAACCAATGTGGTTTCAGGTACGTTTCTCCTGAATAATGAATTTGCATCCGTTTTATTTGATTCAGGGGCAGATAGAAGTTTTGTATCACGGGACTTTAAGCCGACGAACCTAAAGCCCCAAAGGTTGAAAGAAGCTTATGTAATTAAGTTTGCCAATGGTAAAGAAATTAAGGCTAGAAACGTAATTATGGATTGCACTATAAGTTTAGCCAAAAAGGATTTTAGCATAGACCTTATTCCTATTGAACTAGGAAGTTTTGACATAGTTATAGGCATGGATTGGCTATCCAAAAATCAAGCTGAAATTGTCTGTTCGGAAAAGGTTATCCGAATTCCTCAAGAAGGAAATGACCCCATTGTGATTCGAGGAGATGTGTCAGATCAAAAAATTAAGATAGTATCCTGCATGAAGATGCGGAGGTACCTGAAGAAGAGTTATGTTGCATTTTTGGCACATGTTATTGATAAGAAGGTCAAAGAAAAAAGTATTGACGATTTTCCTGTAGTACGGGAGTTTCCTGATGTATTTCCCGAGGATTTACCAGGATTACCCCCACCAAAACAAGTCGAATTCAGTATCGACTTAATTCGTGGAGCTGCCCCGGTGGCAAAGGCACCATATCGTTTGGCACCATCGAAGATGCAAGAAATGTCAAATCAACTCCARGAGTTATTAGATAAGGGATTTATAAGACCAAGTTACTCACCATGGGGTGCACCGGTTCTATTCGTTAAAAAGAAAGATGGGTCAATKYGAATGTGCATTGATTACAGGGAACTTAATAAATTGACCATCAAGAATAGATACCCTCTTCCTAGAATCAATGATCTGTTTGATAAACTCCAAGGTGCGGTATACTTTTCCAAAATCGATCTGCGATCTAGATACCATCAAGAAAGAATTCGGGAAGAGGACATTCCCAAAACAGCATTCAGAACCCGATAAGGTCTTTATGAGTTTTTGGTTATGCCATCGGACTAACCAATGCACCGGCAGTCTTTATGGATCTAATGAATAGAGTCTGCAGACCATACCTGGATAAATTTGTAATCGTTTGCATAGACGATATACTGATTTATTCACGAAGCAAGGAAGACTATGAGCAGCATCTGAGGATGATATTAGAACTACTTCAGAACCAGAAATTGTACGCAAAATTTTCCAAATGTGAATTATGGATTCGTGAAGTACAATTTCTTGGTCATGTGGTTAATGAAAAATGGATTCAGGTTGTTACGACTGAAAATCAGTATTAAATTGTATTTGTCTTGAAAGTTAAATATTGTCTATAATTTTAAAAGTCATCGTGTTTGACTTTTCTTAGGCAGGTTTGACTTTGACTTGTGTTTAGAGGTTTGACCCTATAAATAGGGTAATGTCTTTGTAAATCTAAGAGAGGAGAGCTGATTTGTAAAACACATTACATAATAGAGAGTTTGACTGAGTATTGAATGTTTGACTTTCTCTCTCAAATTATATCTTGTGTTCTTGAAGATAAATCATAGATCTGCCATTGTTATGAAGATGTATGAAGATTGATCATTGAAGAGGGACACACAATTGGTATCAAAGCCGAAAATGCAAGAAATCAAGAGAAGAAATCAACGTTTTTTAAGATCTTTCGAAGATATTTTTTCTGGATTTTCTGTGTTCTTCATCTATGTTCTTCGTGTTCTTAATTTTTTTTGAGTTTGATCCGATTTTCTTTAAAAATCTCGTGTTTTTGTGTTTAAATCGTGATCAAAATGCTCGGAATTGAATTGCGAATCTTTGTTATTCACAAACTTTTGTGATTTAATCATTGCATTTCAAGATTTAATCGGATTTTGTGTTTTTTAATTTTTTTTTCGTGTTCTTAAATTTTTTTTAGTTCCAGTATTTTTGTTGGACCGTATTACTCAGTTCAGGGTATTGAAAACTTACTTGATTAAATAGATAGACATTGAGTATGCAGCGGACRGTTATAAATCAAGCAGGTAGAAATCAATAAGAACACAATGAAGAACTCTTGAAGAACACAGAGAAAGAAATGCTTCAAATGATTTTCACATGAAAAGTGTTAACTATTTCAATACT
>NC_037532.1:19429761-19448468 GCF_001531365.2 Cynara cardunculus var. scolymus | reverse complement strand
AGGATTGTAGAGAAATTCACATATCCTTGGGTGAATTCCCTCCAAAAAGTTAATCATTCGCACCTTCCATTGCGGATCCTCCTCACGAATAAGTGTGGGAGGTTTTGATTGAGAACCAGTGCTCATGAACGAGGTATTGGCCAAGTTCGCCATTGAAATTAGAAGGAGAAAAATATGAATAAGATAAAACTGATTTAATCGAGTGAAACAGGGTAAAATGAAGAAGACTGGTGTTCTATAAAATGCAGATTAATACCAAAAACAGAATTAATCGAATGAGAATTCAATTCCTGCTCTGATATCAATTGTTGGGACCTGTAAATTCAACTTTGGTATTTGAACTCTTACTCTGAATGATCTCTAGGACGATTACAGTGCAGCAGAAACAATGATAAGAACAAAACAGAGTAATTAACCAAGAACACACAGATTAATATGAAGAAGATGAACACAATAAAATAGCTTCAAAGGTTTTTTAATTGATTGAAAATATAGACGATTACAATAAGGAAGCACACTGAATACAAAGGCCTAAGCTGCTATTTATACTAGACCCTAACGACTTTACTGACAAATCTAGAAAGTGAAATCATCTAAGCCGTCCAAATAAATTCTATTAAAATCTAGTCACGTGAGAAGCACATGCAGCTAACAACCTTTGAAAAACAGTAGAACAGGATCTTCACATAAGACGAATCCGCAGACCCTCTGTGAGCTATCTCAGAGGCTCTGCTGAAATTGACTTGTAGGTTCTTATTGCCAGAGGACCATTTTCCAGAACCTCTGTGAGAGACATCAGAGATTCTGTCATTCTTGACTTGCACAATGAAACAGCTTCTGTTGCTGGTCCTCTGTTGTCTTCTGTGGAAGATACCCTTCTGTCAATACTTGCAGAATACTTTTTCATACTTTTACATGAAGTAAATATTAGAGCTAACACACAGATATTTGGGCAATGCAACACTGGAATCTAGGACCAACAGCAACATGCTCAAATTCAGAAAAATGTACATGTGTAGCTGGAATGTGTCTAAAACAGAAAGATCAACATTTAAAATCACATGCCAGAAACAAAGGCTTCAAAGTCACTTTCGAGACAGTGATCGATTAAGAAGAAACTGAGTCTGGATGCTGTAACGAAATTGTGCAATATGTTGTTAACCAATCTGTCCAAATCAAGCCAGCAAATTAGAACAGAGACGAGCAATAAACAGTCTGAAATCTGCTCACAATACATCCCGCTAAACTGCTCAACACACAGCTTGAGATTTTCACTTCACAAATACAAACCAGATGACCTTGTGCGATTTAGGAACTTCCTTGAATCTGTAGTCTGATAATCTCTGACCAATAACACCAAAACTGAATGATACGATTAAAACTCAAAACTTACTTTCTGAGAACAAAGTTCTCAAATCAGATGAAGAATGGTGCTGTTCGATGAAGGATGGAATCAAAACTTAAAACCTGTGATTAACAGTGAGCGATGAACTTCAAAACCAAACAAACAGTCGTGCGATAAGGTCTGTACAAATATTATGCCTCTCAACTAATTCTTTCTCCTGAGACAGACGAGCCATCCTTGCTAATCTATTTACCTATCCGATCATTAGTCCGCTCAATTCTCTTAAATAGCTCACAAACCAATCAAAGAACCGATTTACCTATCCGATTACTTATCCGGTCACTTATCCGGTCAAGTGTTGTACGAATCCGGACAAGTCCGCTCAAGGGTTAAACCTAAATCGCTTAAGTATCCGGTCACGAGTTGATCGATTAAGACTTAAATTAGAGAACCTTACCTTTTGATTTGTGCGATTTAGAATCCGGTTGATCTTGTGCAATGAAGTCTCCGTATGAGTCTTGTGCGATGAAGAGAAATTTGATGAACGATGTCTGGAGGATGAAGATGATAGTAGGCGATGAAGATAAACAGGCTACCAATTGGGCTTTGAGATAAATTTGTTGGGCTAAAAAAATTGAGCGATTTAAAAGATGAAATTTGATCAAAATATGACACAAACACAAAAATAACTTTTCACAAAAATGATCAAAAACACTGACTTTTTAAGAAAAATTAAGAACACGAAAAACAAAAAAAAATTCAGAAAATAATCTTGAAAAGCAATGATCAAATTACAAAACTTTGTGTTTAACAAAGATTCACAATACAATTTCGTACAATTTGATCCTGTTTTTAACACGAAAACACAAGATTTAAAAAAAAAATGGGATCAAACTTAAAAAAAATAAGAACACGAAGAACAAAAAAAAAATTCAGAAAATAATATTCAACAAATCTTCAAAAACTGATTTCTTTTTCTGATCTCTTGCACACACTGCTTTGGTACCATGGGAACAGCGGCTTAAGCCATTAGGTGTAGGCGCTTTCCAGAGGTGAGAGGAGTTGTTTCTTCTATTTATACTTGCCCATCAGGAATAGCAGAAGTGCTACTTAGTAGTATAAACTCGGATTGTGTGTCCCTTTTTAAGTGATCAATCTTCATGAAAGCTTCACAAATATGGCAGATCTGGATAAACATTCAAGAACACATATATGAGAGTTGAGAGAAAAAGTCTAACATTCAAAGCTCTGGTCAACTCTCTATTATGAGATGATATTACAATTAAGTTCACTACTCTTGCAATTACAAAGACATTACCCTATTTATAGGGTCAAACTTCTAAACATAGTCAAAGTCAAACCTGTCTAAGAAAAGTCAAACACGATGACTTTTACAATTATAGACAATATTTAACTTTCAAGACGAATACAATTTAATACTGATTTTCAGTCCTAACAAACTATTTCATCCAATGACAGGTTGCAGTCATTTCTGTCAGAGTGAACCTCGTTCATAGTTTTATCCAAAATGTACAGACTATTTCATCCAATGACGGAACAAAGTTAAATACGTCAGAGTGAACCTCGTCTATAGTTTTAACCAATCATAATCTTAAAATAGGTTTATATTCAAAACCTTTCAAGCCTTAGAACAATATGTTCTATAAATGATTACTCAAATCATTTATTCCTCTTTAAATCCTCAACAAAGGGTATCATATCCCAAAACTGTTAAAACATAGTTTTTGCTTTAATCATTCCAAAACAATTTCAAACTTCAAAATTACGAACTATTTTCTTTAAAACTGTTTAGAACAGTTTTACCAAATTCTTTTAAATTTCAAACCATCAATACTCAACAAGTTTCAAGATCAATCAGGAGATAAAAACTCACGGTTTGTAAACTGATAATAATTCAAAAACTCACCTTAAAATAACAGATTCTGCAGATTATCACACAGCAAATAACAAAATCTTTAAACAACAATATTCTTCAAGAATATTTTTCAAGAACTCCTTCAAGTACACTTTCACTTTTTGTAAAACAGGAAACTGATAAGATTTTTATCTTATCTTCTTCCTTTTATATTTAAAATAAGGCGGTGATGGTGTTATACTATTAAGAAGTGGAAGATAATGATTTAAAATCATTCTTTCTTAACCATGAAGTTTTTGGGTTTAAAAATAAAATTTCTCATCACATGTATGCATAACATCAGATTCCACTTATTTGCACATTATCCATGCTAGTATTAACATAATTATGCATATTATCACATAAGTCACATAGTAAACACATAAAATTACCTCAACCCAAGTTTGCAGAAAACCCAGTTATAACATGCATGCACATATACACATATGCACATAAACATTCTCATGCATATACGCTTACACACATATACACATATACATGCATGCTTCATGAGATAACAAATAATCACGTAACCAAATAATCAAATATTTACCTCGGATGTATAACCAGGACTCAGTTATTTCATCATTATGCATGGCATCCGCTTTCTCCTCCATCTCTTTCTCTTCTTTCTCTTTTT
Source organism: Cynara cardunculus var. scolymus (assembly GCF_001531365.2). NCBI lineage: Eukaryota > Viridiplantae > Streptophyta > Magnoliopsida > Asterales > Asteraceae > Cynara > Cynara cardunculus. Next base: position 19,444,568 of record NC_037532.1, on the reverse strand, counting down.
GCTCTCTCTCTTTTCTCCCTCTCGATTTTAGCCCTCTTGGCTTCCTCTCTTTGTTTCTTCTCTTCTCTCTTTCTTTTCTTGTCTTCCTTCTCCCTCTTTCTTTTCTCTTTCTCCCTCTACTCCCTCTTAATCCTCTCAACATCCACTTGTACGTGTGTCTCCCTATCAATCTATGTACCCATATTCTATGGTTCTCCCTCAACATTGGATTTTCCCCTATGCGTGTGGGGGTTCGAATAGCTAGTTCTAGTGATTTGAGCACACATTTGTACACTCTCCTCACTTCCTTGGTCTTAATGTTCGCCATCAGCTTCTTCGACAGTTGCCTCTCATTTAGGTATCCATCCTTGTGCGTCATAAGAAGGTACGAGTATAGCACATTCACGAGTTCCATTGGGCCTAAAGTGCAAAGGATCTCACTTTCAATGAGACCTGGTCTGAGGAGCAGACTTAGGAATCTTGGAAACAGTCGTGTAGGCAGATCTTTTCCCTTGGACTTATCCAGATTTTTCTTTACAAAAGCGCCTCGAAATTCTGTGTAGAGGATTAATGAGTAGTCCAATGGCAAGTCGAAATAAATGTCGTATATCAATTGGAACATGTTTGTACTATACGTATCCATACTTCTAATCTTACCTGTTAGGGCTTTATTGACCAAAGTGAACAGAATATTCCACATTGGTGGTAGGAATTGATGCCTAAACTAAGATGGATAGTTTATCTGTTTATTGTACCTAAGGAACCTCAGAAATCCCATGATTTCGTTCCTGGTTGGTAAAGGGGCATACTCAGGAAGGCCTAGGTCTGCTTTGGTGGGTATTTGAAGAACGAAGGAAAAAATTGACCTAGAGATTCTCATTTGGCAGTACTGTTGAGTCTCTGGTATGTAAAATTCACCAACAACACCTCTCTCCTTTTCTAGGAATTCACACGATTGCCAGAATTCTTGAGGGAATCTTTCTGGAATCTCTTCATCAACATCGGTTAGGGCTGGGTTTAGGAAGTGGTGTTTGAGAATGTCCACTACAGGATGGAATCTTGTATCATAGTTGGATTGGGTGAGGTTGAGGGCATGATTTTTGGGTTTGAGGGGTAGCGGTATGACATGAAGGTTCGTCCCCTCAATCGATCTTAAGGTTGAGGTTTTGTTTTGGGAGTTGTTTGATTCTAAGTCGGTCGACATTGTTCAAAAGAAAATTAGAATCGGAGTAGAAGAAATTTTAGGGTTTAGAGTTGCAGATTCTTACTTGGAGAAGATGAATTTCTTGAAGTAATGAGTTCTTCGTAATAGGTTCTTGCAGAGAATATTTGAGATTTTGAAAGCGTAAAGGAAAAATAGGGTTTCTTTATCCTTTAAATAGGAAACAATCAATGCACTTGAGTGTTTTAACCCAAACATCAATTATGGAAGGGTTTCTTGCCAGAACTTATGGGGGGATGCCGCGTGGACTGACAGTTGCAGGTTACAGCTCACGTCCACGCCTCCCAAATTTGAAAAATTAGGGTTACAGGACTATCACCTTCAAAAGATATTCAGTTTTCCATTTTTATTTAAAGAGAGGTTTTTTTTTAAAAAAATCATACACTCTAGTTAAGAAAGATACAGAGTTACCAAATTTTAGGGACGGAGGCTCTGTATGTGCTATACATATGCTCTGGTCCTTGAAATTAAGTAAACTGCAGAATCAAAAAGGTTTTGAAACCACAATAGGTTTTATTAGCTTAAAAAACTTGAAGATTGAAATAGATAACATACCGTTTTAGCGATATAGAACCCCATGGTTGGACTATTCAGATTTGATGCCATCATGAACAAATTTGATGGAGCAGAGGCTCTATATAGTACATATAGAGGCTCTATATAGTACATATAAAGGCTCTGCATCTTGGAATTCCAGTTCTCCCCCTTGGATAATGCCTTCTGTTCTCCTCTTCTTTAAACTATTCTTGGATCACAAAATAATAAGATATGCACAAGCACTAGTTCAAGGTATAGAGGCTCTGTATGACAAAACTTGAAGATTGAAAGAATTTGGACTAATAGGCTCTGCATAGTACATGCAGAGGCTCTATATGATGGACATAAAAAAATAATAAAAAGATTTATGCTAATCTTGAGTGTAGAAGCTCTGTATTATGCATACAGAGGCTTTGACTAATCATTATAAATTGAGCATATCCAACATGCTAATCAAGAAATTGAATCTCTTTTCATCAAGAGCTTTAGTGAATATATTAGCAAGCTGGAAATCTGTAGAAACAAAGAACATCTCAATCGTATCTTTTTCCACATGGTCCTTGATGAAGTGGTAGCAAACATCAATGTGCATGGTCTTGGAATGCTGGACAGGGTTTGCAATGATGGCTATTGCACTTTTCGAGTCACACAGAATAAGGATCTTATCAAACTCAATACCATAGTCTTTGAGTTGAGTCTTCATCCATATGACTTGGGAGCAGCAACTTGTTGTGGCTACGTACTTTGCTTCTACAGTGGACGTTGACACACAGTTCTGCTTTTTGGATGTCCAACTCACCAACTTGTTTTCAAGTAGTTGACAACTCCCAGATGTGCTCTTCCTATGGAGGTTAGACCCTGCATGGTCAGAATTTGTATATGGTATTAAATCAAAGCCAGAATGCTTAGGATACTAGAGACCTAAAAATTGATTCCCTTTGAGATATCTAAAGATTCTTTTCACCGCAGACATATGAGTTCCTTAAGATTAGCTTGGAATCTAGCACACAAGCATGTGGCGAACATGATGTCAGGCTACTATGTGAGTTACATAAGTGAACCACTCATTCCACGATAAGTCTTGACATCCACTGGTTTTCTAGATGGATATATGTCAAGCTTGGTACCCGTGGCAATTGATGTCCTCATTGTCGATGAGTTATGAAGTTGATACTTCTTCAAGATGTCAAAGACATATTTAGCTTGATTAACGAAGATACCTTCCTCTGTTTGTTTTACTTGGAGACCGAGGAAGAATGTTAATTCTCCCATCATGCTCATTTCAAACTCACTATTCATCAACGCAAAGAACTTGTCACAGTAGCTCTGGTTATTTGAACCGAATATAATATCGTCTACGTAAATTTGCACTAGGAGTATCTCACCTTTATGCCTCTTAATGAACAAGGTTGTGTCGATCTTACCCTTCTTGAAACCATTGGATATTAGAAAGGACGAGAGTCATTCGTACCAGGCTCTGGGTGCTTGTTTGAGTCCATACAGAGCTTTGTCTAGATAATAGATGTACTGTATGTGTGTGGAGCTCTCGAACCCAGGAGGTTGCTACACATAGACTTCCTCTTTCAGCTTACCATTTAGAAAGGCTGACTTAATGTCTATTTGAGAGAATTGGAATCCTTTATGTGTAGAGTCGGCCAAGAATAAGCGTATAGCTTCTAGCCTTGTTACTGGTGTAAAGGTCTCGTCATAGTCTTTGCCTTCTTCTTGGCAGTAGCCTTTGGCAACGAACCAAACCTTTTTTCTTATGACAATGCCATCCTCATCCTTTTTGTTCCTGAAAACCCACTTAGTGCCAATAGCAAGTTTATCTTTTGGTAAGGGAACAAGAGTTTATACCTCTTTCTAACTGTAGAATCTCTTCTTGCATGGCATCAACCCAGCTTGGGTCTTGTAGTGCTTTGTGGATTTTCTTTGGCTCTACCATGCTTAAAAAGTTCACGAATAAACATTCATTTGTAGTGGCAGCTCTTGCCTTGAAACCTAGTGAAGGATTACCAATGATTTGGTGTGAGGGATGGTTTTTATTCCATCTTGTCATAGGAGGGTGAACTGTAAGTGGAGTTCTGAATCCTGCTCAATTGGGATGTTTGGCAATTCGTCCCTTACTGATGATGATGGCTCTGCTTGCTCCCCCTCGGATTGTGGTATAGAGGGACTAGGTTCAGATATAGAGATGGTATTCTCTAGGTCTGAGGGACTGGGCTCTGATGTAGAGGTATGAGGCTCTGGTTCTGGATCTGCAAGATCATAAGTGGGAGTAGAGGCATCAGAAAGGCAAGAGATAGATGTACCCGAAGGTTGTGTCTCTTCTTGAAAGCATGTAGAGGCACCTATTGTTGCATACCCAGAGATGACATCATCATCAAAGAAGTCTTGGAATAGTTGCTCGAATTCCAATTCCCTTAACTTCGATAGAGAATTGGAAGTCACTTGGTTTAGCTTGAGTTCAAAGCTAGAGTACTCTGAAATCATTGGTTCTTTATCGTCAAACGAGACGTTGATGCTCTCCATGACCGTCTTGGTTTTGAGGTTGAAGACTCTGTAGGCTTTGGAATTCACAGAACATCCAAGGAATTTGCCTTCGTCTGCCTTCTTGTGAAATTTGCCAAGAAGCTCACGGTCATTGAGGATGAAGCACCCGCAACCAAAGATGTGCAAAAATTTAACATTAGGTTTTCTCTGGTTGATAAGTTCATAAGGATTTTTCAGATATCTCTTGACCACTGTAGATCTATTTTGCGTAAAGCACCCGGGTCGAGATAGTTTCTCCCCAAAAATGGGTTGGAAGACCAGAGGCTGCAAGCATTGTTCGTGCAGCTTCAACTAAGGTTATGTTCTTCCTTTTCGCAACACCATTCTATTGTGGCATTCTTGCAGCCGAGAAGTTCTAGGAAATTCCCTCTTTGGCAAGGTACTCGTCAATTTTTGAATTTTTGAACTTTGTACCGTTGTCACTCCCCAGCTTTTGAATTCTTCTCTGTAGAAGAACTTGAATCTTGGTCATCAGCTTTATCAACAGCTCTAGCACATCTGATTTCTGCCTTATAAACTCAATCCAAGTATATCGTGAGAATTCGTTGATTAGTACAAGGATATATTTCTTGCCAGACATGCTTTGTATAGAGATAGGACCACAAAGATCCACGTGAAGCATATGCAGAGGTCTGACACAGGAAACATCAATCTTTGCCTTATGAGACGCTCTTTTGAGTTTACTCATCTCAAATGCAGGACAAAAGATGATCTTTTTCGAACTTTACCAATGGTAGTCCGACAACAAAATTGTTTTTGACAAGCTTCTCAATATGTGAAAAATTGAGGTGAGATAGCTTGTGATGCTAGAGCCAGGCTTCTTCAATTTTACGAGATATGAGATAGAGTGTCTCTATACCATCTCTGAGTGAGAAGTTCATGAGATAAAGATTACCTTTACGATCGGCTCTGAGCATCTTTTGACCCGATTCTGATGACGCTAGTATTATTTGAGATATGATTTGTCCCCCTTGTTGATAGGAGTAGTGCCTCTATCTTTTGATAAAATGAGATTGAAGAAATACATACATGATCAAATAAATGATATATAATATTGAGATCTATTATTTATTCAATTTTTTTGGTAGATCAAGAAAACAAAGATCAGATTTAAGGAGAATGATACAAAACATATTATCGTCTTCAAATATAGACACTTAGGAGAAAGGGATATGTTCATATATTGAATTGATCATGTAAATTAATGACTGCATTGAATCAACTAATCTGTCATGTGGGTAGTGATAAGATGTTGCTAGATACCATTTCTCATTGTAATTATAAATATGATGCATAATTTATGTCATCATGATAATGTTCAAATGGGTCAATAAAATATTAAAATGTTTGATAATGAGAATTTTTTATTTATTTAGTTGTGACGTAAATTCATTAAACTATGACTAATTAAATAGATAAATGAGAAATATATTATTTAGGGGCTGTTTACTAACTGCTGACCGGACTGACTCGGTCAGCATATCTGACTCGGTCAGCAGTCAGTGTGTTTACTGATTTACCATTCTGACCGAAATCTGACCGAAACTCTGACCGAGAACTTACCGAGACAGCATGAAAACAATGCTTACCCGGGTCAGATTTATCTTTTCCATCCTTGCCCCCTTTACACGATTAGGTTTTCACGCTATCTCCCTGTCGCTCCTCCCCGCTCCCTCATCGCTCCCCCGTCTTTCCCGACTCGCGACGCTCCTCACCGTCCCTCATCGTTGCTCTCCTTTCATCCCCCGCGGTCCCGACACTCCCTGCTACCACTCGGTCGGTCCTCATCCCTCGTCGCTCATCCTCCCTTGGCTACTCGAAAAGGTACTTTCAAATCAACCAATTTTCTTGTTAAACGGAAAACCATGTCTCTCCCGACTCTGGCTGACCCACCATGGCAAGGCACAGAAAACCATGTGTAATAATAAGAAGAAAACACCAATCTTTCCTACATAAACTGTAACCTGGGTTCAAAGCAAAATCCAGAAAAGATCTCAAGAGGAAACTTCTTATGCATCTGACATTTTTGACACCAAAACCATTGTCTTGTATCCATATCATATATAAGCACAGCTGTTCCACCATAACTCTGTATGTATATCAAATCCCCACCTCCACTGCTTGCAAATACATCATCCAACTMCCCAAACCCCTGCATAAACTTTCTATTTTGAAAGTGTTTTCTGTCGCTGCACAGTTGTGCCTCTGGCTGACCCACCATGGCAAGGCAACCCATATGAAGAAAAAATGGTGGGCATTTGAAAAAGAAGTATGATGTAGTAGGGAAATGATTAGGAACACAAATGAAGGGAGAGAGGGAGCGTCCAATTAAAGAGGTATAGGCAATAGAACCACAGTAGGTAGAGAGATGGGACACCAGGAGGTCTTAAAAACTTGTACCTAGCCAAACTAGGTGGCCATAGAACCACAGTAGGTAGAGAGATGGGACACCTGGACCTTATCTTACCTTTTATATATATTTTTATATATATATATATATATATATATCCAACAACTCAAGAACATTGGCAATATTGGCAATTTATTTTGTTTTTTTTTCTTCCATTAAATTATTAATAACAAAAATAATAATATATTATTCAATATATAATTATAAATAGGGTTATAATAGTCATTATATTTTTGGTAAGCACTTATCAAAAACATTTGGTAAACATTCTTACCCGGGACAGCACTTACCAGGATAGCACTTACCCGGGTCAGCACTCTTACCCGGACAGCACTTACCCGGTATGATTTGGTAAACAGCCCCTTAGTCAATTGTAATTTAATTTAATTAAATTAGGATTAATTAATAAGATAAATATATGAAGCCATATGTCTAAAGAAAAATTCTTTGAGTATACAAGGATGCTTAAGCGTTAATTTTAATATACTTGAGAAAAACACTACTTAGCTGTAAAAACGTTTCTTTCTAAAATATTTACACACTCATATTGAATGTCTAGTAACACAGTAATTTATTCTCTCGTGACCCAACATGTATAACAAGAGCAAAGATGAGATGGTAAATTTTTTAATTCGATTATGCAAAGCTTGTAGCTCTTGTGATTAGTTATGAAATATGGGTGTGCATAACTAATACTTTGAGTCACTAGTCTTATGCTACGGTAACCTGGCTTTTGTGTTCTCTTCTATTTGGTGTGGGGAGGGGTGAATTAAGCTTGAGGGTTAAGATACCCTTATTTCTACTGTTGCAACCTCCATTGCTAAACCAGACCAAACAAATTTAATGAATCATATATATAATACGGCATCAGCATCTTTAAGGGTAAGATATACACAAACCTTCCCTTACCTCTACCCTATGGGGTAAAGCGGCTCATTCTCTGTAAAGACCCAACTTATAAAAAGTTTTAGAAAACATGATTTTGCAACAAAAAAGAACATATGGTTCTAAAGTTTAACCGAAGATTAGAATTAGAGGATACAGATAAACATAAATGGCAGAAAAACAGGTTGGGAAAGTCAAAGAACAAGTAACAAAGCTAGAAAGAAAACTAAAGCATGTACATACAATAAAGGCATATGAGAAGGGTGTGTTTTAGAACAGGTCTAGATTGCTTTTTACTAAATCATACATGAACACTTGTTCGGTTAATACATATGTCGAAGCTAATCTTTCTTACCTTACAATTGGTCGAAGTTTGATTTTAATTTATCATACTTGGATAGGTCTGGTCTTGAATAATAACTGCTTGTTGCTTCAGTTTTTGCCCCTCAAGCCCATCAAATGGTTGCTTTATTTTTGGCACCAAAATACTTGAGTTCGAAGAATCAACGAGCCCCCCATCAGTATGGTTATGGTTTCCGACAATAGTCTGCTCACCTTGCACGCCATGATCCTCATAAATGATGTTATCTCTAATATGATATGGTCGATTGTTACTTCCTACATATGAGTTGTTGCTAAGTTGTAGGCGAGCTTCTTCTTGTTTAATAACTACAGATATGGCGGCATCCTCTTTAGGCGTCATCTTACTTTGTAAGCTTTTAGAGTGTCGAATATAATTGTGAATATTGGAAATGTTGGGAGACATATGCCTTATGACAGCCATCAAAACACCAATTTTCATGATCTTTTTCATATCATGAGGTTTCTTATATGGTGGTGGGCAGTCTTGCTTTTGGAACCCAACTGTGGCCACCACTCTTCGTCTCCGGTGGGCCACCATGGTGGTGCAACACCCTTTCCCAATGGAAACCGCCTTTGAGGTGGATCACAGTGTTGCATAAGAGCTGACAAAAAACAACCRAGTGTGGTGTCAGGAAGATCTTGCAAGATGTAAGGAGTGGAAACCTCTGAAAAATGGTTAYTTTTTCCRACATTTGAGTTTTCTGCCTGGTGGTTGTTGATCACGGCAATGGCATTTTCATCAAACCGTACTCCTTCTTTCCACCATGCACGCAGATTCTCAGAGGCACCGCTCACTGGCTTTCCGTTCTCGGTGATAATTCCATAAACAAATCCCTGAGCCTTACAAACTTCCATCATCTTCGACAATTGTTTTAGGACGATATCCTGTAAACGGGACATCTTCTTTTGTCTTGCTTTCGCTACGGTTTGACATGGTGTTGCGGCTTCTACWCGATTGTTTCCTTCATTTTGCTCTTTAACAGACGTCAAAGGCATTTTATCCATCCAAGTTCTCCTTGTTTCCTCTTCAATGTCAACTCCTTTGCAGTTAGGTGCTTGCTGTTCGGCTTCAAGAGTCCTAAGATTATCAAAATCTACATAGAAATCCATATCTGCATAGAATTTGGTCTTCGCAAAACATAGTACTTCTTTACAAGGAGTTTCAAATGGAAACAACAAAACTGTTGAAAATGTAGAAGTATATCTCAATCTTAGGGGCTATTTATCTAAATGTTTACCCGATAAGCGCTTATTATTAGGAGTCTAACACTATAATTTATTATCTAGGTAAGATTGTAGTACATCAAAATGGTATTGTTTGCAACAATATATATGCTAAGCGCTTACCCGTGTAAGAGTCGTCACCCTCGCTTACCGAGTAAAACTCTCTATCCTTGTCATCGCTCTTACCCGATAAGATTATTGGGTCTTGCCATGTTCGTCCAGTGAGGAAAATTACCCGATAAACAACTACTCGGTAAGCGTTTAATGAACGGTCCCTTAAATGAATTTAATCAAAGGCATGTGATTGAAAAGGCCATTACAAGATTATTTTCAAACCAAAAATCCCCCCCCCCCCCCCAAAACTATTTTTTTAATAAGAAATAAGCGAATAATAATTAAAATTGGAGGCAAATAAATTACACTACAAGGGAAAATGGTTTTAGAGAAGGAAGTTTTAGAGAAGAATCCATAAGTGTATCTAAAAGTGATTTTTAGGGAAAAAACTATATGACAAAAGTGAAAAGTGTAACAAAAGGTAAGATAACTTTAAGAGAAAAATTTCAAACCAAAAAATATACTATGAAAATTGTCGCTAAAGCTTTTAGAGACGCTTCTTACATAAAGCGTTTCTAAAATYCAAATCAAAAGCTTTAGAAACGCTTTCTAAATCGTCACAAAAAATAAAGTATTTTTWTTTTTAGTTTTAAATTAAATAAAAGGTTTTAATTACACTTTAATGATTCTAAAAGGGTATCTAAAGGCTTTTTATTTTCAATAAATTATTTATAAAAAAATATAATTAGAAATTAAACGGAGCGTGTGTGTGCGTTCGGGAGTCGGGAATCGGGAGTGAGAGTCTTGTGCGAGTTCATACGATTTCTCTTCCAATTTTCAGTAATCGGAACACAATCAAATGTAAAATCAATAGTATCGGCTCTACGAATTCTAAGATTTCTCTTCGATTTTTCGATTTAGGGCTTGASGATTCATCGATTTCGGTAAGTTTGTCTTAACATCTTCATTTTGACGATTCATTGCAATCAATTAGGAATTATGTTTATACTTTGTTTTGGTTACATGATCGACTGATTTGAGATCGGAGGATCTCGTTGCATTAAAATTTGCGGCTGATTCATTGCAATCAATTAGGAGTTCGCTTAATTTGGTAAAATTTCCTTCTACGAATGAATTAGGATATTTGAGCATGGYCGAATGAGACTTGCAGATGTATTAGAACATTTTTCAATGTAAACGACTATACATATTCAACTGCTTCTCTTATTTGTCCAATACGATTTTGTAGGTCAGTATAACAAAAACGATGAATGCTCAAGCTTGCATTTTTTGCCCCTAAAGACATTTTCCTGTTGCTCTATGTATACAATTGATGGAGATTACCACGTTTTTAGGAAGACAAAGAAGCAAACACTTATTCTGATAGGAATTGATCATAAGATGATGTTATTTTCAAGCAAACAGCCAATCGTTGCTTATGTTCTCAGGGCTGGTCAGTGACAGAGTCTATGAGAATATTTTCTTGCCTGATTTGCCTTATGTCAAGGGTGAACATGGAAGCAAGTTCCCTAGTCCATCTTTCTATTGTGGAATCTTTTGTAGTTTTGTAATGATAGTATCTTGTACCTGAACCGGTGGCTCACTTTTTCTTTCATTGGTCCCAATTATGCCTTGGTCTGCTGCCTGTTCAGATATATATTTCCAAGTGAAAAATGATGAAGACACTCTGCAAACTCTTGCTTTTGGGGATAACCTTCTGGTAAGTAACATGGTCTGTGGCATATCATCTTATTGTGGAAGTCTGTATCCCTTTTGCCAGATAACATCATACTTTGTCGGAAAATAAAGCAAATATATCTTAGGTACTTCTATTGGGTCTATTTTTGCATTCTATTTCAAATAAATGAATGYTTTTCTACTACCCTCCTTCATGCTTTATGTAGACAAACTATTGTAAGGCTAATGGTAATAGTTCAACAGCTGACAAACCATTACAAATCCTACAAACCAAACACACCAAAGATTCCAAATCCTTCCAATTCCAAATTCTTCCATGAAATCCAAATTCCTCAAAACATTCTATCAAACCAAATGCCGCCTTAGTGTTTACCATTCACTTTTKTCTTTCGAGCAGCACTTCTATATTCCCAATCATTAGACATTKAGGAATTTTACATGTTTCTCATGGTAGTCTATAGTATGCTAACTCGGTCTTTTGCAACCAGTCATTTGTAATTGGGATAGGGATAGTAGGAAGAAGTAAAATGACTTGGTACAGAAAGATTAACTTTTGAATTTGGCCCTTCTTTTCATTCAAACTTATTAAACACTCATCTGAATGCAGCAGTCTTTTACAACTAGTCATTTGTAGTTGGCATAGGGATAGTAGGAAGAAGTAAATGACTAGGTGCAGAAAGATTAACTTTTGAACTTGGCCCTTCTTTTCATTCAAGCTTGTTAACCACTCATCTGAATGCAGCAAGTCATAATAGGCTTTGATACCACAGAAATGGTCAGTGAGATGGAGTYATTAGGTCAAAGTTAGAGACTATGCGTTCTTACCATCCGATGGATTTTGCTAAACAACTAGCAGAGGTAAGCATTTGGTACAGAGTGTTATGTACTGTAAAGAGTTATATGGATTTATATGAGAAATAAAGGATTTGACCTCTTGCTAAGGTGATTTTGAGCAGTTATCTATTCATGTATTTTGAAATATTTTATTTTTCCTCCACTTACGCTTAGTCTATCTCAATCTAATAGTGGATTTACTTGCTTTTGGGTAAACCTTTTCTGTTTTTCAGTTTGTATCAGATGTTCTCGTTAATTACATGGACCAGCCTCCTGCTGGTTTTGCTATTCAAGGCCTTCTGAGACCTGCATTTGTTGAAGAGGATTCCATCAACGAGCATATGTTTGACTATCAATCCAATGAGGAGAAGCAAATCAGATTGCTGAAAATAAAGAAGAAGATATAGGTGTTATTAATGGCCTTGGGCATGTAGTAGGTCCCTCTCAAGATGTTAAAAATTTAATAAATCACATCTTTTTGTCACATACTTAAGTGTTACACCACCCATGAGCCTATGTTTTATATTATTTGTAGGCATCCATTTACTACCCACGAGTGGATTTCATATTCAGGTATCTGAGATGTTATGAAACAATAAGTAAGGCAAATACATCATATTCCCTTCGAATAAATGTAATAGTTTCCTTTTGAAGATGTCCTAAATTAACTGCAGCATTTATCTCACTTTAGCTTTTTCTTTCATTTCATACCCCCCCCCCAACCTGCTTCTTCTAATTTCTAGCTCCTTCCAATGGATATAAATTTCTTATTATTATAAAATAAGAGATATAAAATATAACATAGACGCTCTTGTATTATTACCTTTGTATAAAATAAGAGATATAAAATCTAAATCTTCATAGTGGCAGCCTGGTTGTATTATTACCTTTGTATAAAATGAGAGATATAAAATCTAAATCTTCATAGTGGCAGCCTGGTTGTATTATTACCTTTGTATCTTGCATATTGTAAAGAATAATGTCAATTGACAATTTAGGCATCCCCTCCCTCAACATCACCTCCTCTTGTACCATGTTTGCATTACCATYTAACAGTGCTTATGAACCACTACACATGATTGTTACAGGTCATAATTCTAAAGTTAATGATTCRAGACCAGCTTTCTGGAACAAGRTATCAGATATTGATCTATAGGCAAACCAGTCACTTGCCTGTTTTRTATTTATTGCTAGRCAGGGGAWTCATTTATCTTTTGTAGCATTACCAAAGCTTGTGTACTTTATGATTGGACAAAGATATTTTTCATCTAATTGCTTACACTGACGAGATTGGGTTGAAAATAATGTTAATGATTACTATCGAAATATTTCTCTGTGAATTTACCTTACACACATGCTCTCTCTCTCTCTCTCTCTCATTTCTTCCTATATGTCAATAGAGACACTTCTTTTAATGAGTGAGGATACTACTTAATCAGCTTGAAGTGGGTCTTATATAACTTCATTACCATGTGCTTATGTTTCCAATGAGTTTATGGTCCAAAAGAGCCCTTGAGATAAGGGGGTTCCAACATATATAGAGGGGAATTTGTCCAAGTCTAACGATGTGGAACATGTAACCAGAATGCTTCCTCTTGCTTACTGAACACCAGCACTTCTGGAGCTAGCAGAAGTGATGATGGTAAAGGAGACACAATTGATCCGTCTTCTTGTAATAAGGTTAGTTAATTTCTGCAATTGTTATTAATTGGTCAACACTCTCTCTTTAACATTGAAGCTGTTGTTTCTGTTGGGATAACTATTATYATATTAATGTTCAAGGTACTGATTGACTATTAGTTAAACATCTAAGATACCTCCAGTAGTGACAGAATGGGGAAAGCTTGTGGACCAAAACTAGTGCCATCAATATTTYGTAATGATTATTAGTAAGCAACATATATGGAGGACGTGGAAAGAGCCAAAGGAATGAAGCCAACTGACTCRAATGTAACAGATGATGCTTGGCATATACTTTGCAATTATTGGAGTTCGGAGAAGTTTCATGTAAGTTGTTTTTGGATYTTGATATGCTTTGTCTTATAATTCAAAAMATGTCGGTAACTTTAATGTTGTTTATTTTCTATATCTTGAAAATGTCTTGGTAAGAAATATAAAAAATAAAATAAAAAGTGAACCAATTAAATTATCAATGTGCAAAAATCTTATTGTGTTCTTTATTTCTTTTGGTCCTAATTGTTGCATGTTAGCTATTTGRACCTGGATCAACTTCAACCAGGTTTAGTATAGAGTTGTGGAGGTGTTTCAGGTCTGCAACTTCTATCTTGATCTTCTATTGGGGTGTCTCCTGTTAATTTTGTATATACAGTAACAAATAAAAGCAGAGTTTGTGGTTTTTCAATTAGAAGATTAACCACTGCATATGAAACCATATTCCATAGATTTTCTAGATACCAATTTTATAKAAGTGAAAGTCTATATATAGCTGCTGTTTGTGAGTTTTATATATAGCTGTTGTTTGTGGTTTTAATACTACGTAGAAAAAGCGATGAATTGATTCACAATTTTATAAAAAGTAAAAGTCTATATATAGTTGTTGTTTGTGAGTTTTATAAATCACTAAGATTTATATATATGATTTTTATGTCCATAGGAGAACATGGTAGAGATCAAGCGGCAAATTGATTGAACCGAAAATMCTTCGGGTGATCTAGAGATTATGCAACAAGTCTTAAGTAAAAGACTTGCATATACTCGGCGATGGTTGGGGAATGGTCTAGGGTCCCGAGCACTAGGAGCGATTCTACGAGCTCGCGACATAGCACCGGTGTGTCAGGTCGATTGAGCCACACCGAGATGTCTAATCAACTTGCTTCAACAGAGTCCGAGCTTGCTTCAACCAAATCCGAGCTCTTTCTTATGAAAGATGAATTCGYTGAGTTGCGACAAATGGTGAGGTCAATTGTATCCGGCCGRTCAGTTCCAASTTTTTCATCTTCATTAACTATTCAAGACCAACGTTCGGAGACTCAAGATCGTTAAACATGCTATGATGATTTTGGATGTTTTTTTGTTGATAAATTTAGA
>NC_037532.1:19425801-19429571 GCF_001531365.2 Cynara cardunculus var. scolymus | reverse complement strand
TTGATTTTTTAAAAGTGTAACTAAAGATAATTTTTAGAGAAGATTTTGAGTTTGTGTATCTAAATATCATATTTAGAGAAGATTTTGTAAGTGTAACTAACGAGGACTTTTAGAGAAGATTTTTTAAAAGTGTCACTAAAGCCAATATTTTTAGAGAAGCTTTTCCATTACCTTCTCTAAAAGYATTTTTTAGTAACTCTTAYAAACYGTCACAAATACTTTAAAAGCGTCACTAATATATATACTTTTAGAGAAGYTTTGAATAAAAAGTTGACTAACMTTTAGAGAAGTTTTAAAAGTGTATCTAAAGCCTCAATTAAGCGTCTCTAAAGGCTAACAAAAACATACCCTCCGAAAACCCTCTCTAAAACTTTCACGTACCGTCACATAGAGAAGGTCTTTGACAAAATCGAAAAGTTTGTCTAAAGGCTTTAGAGAAGCTTTTAAGACTTTTAAGTACAAAATAATACCTTCTCTGAAGGTCATTTTTCTTGTAGTGTTATATCAAAAAAAATCAATCATTTTATTTTCTGTAAATTAACATCCATATTGTTATAATTTTCTATCAAACATCTTTTTACGTGCAACAAAAATCTTAATGCTTTATCGACATTAGAAAGCATCATTCGTCAAGAAATGAATAACAAGAAATATTAGAGCAAACCTCTCAAACCAACCATATGAATTGGGGTAGACTTAAAAAATGAGTCTTTTAGCTTATAGGTTGTAATTGTGCATCATAACTATGAGTTATATACATTGGCGTTATTAGACCATCTGTTTTGCAGATAGCCCGGAGTCATCGTATTTGAACCTCCGTGGCCACAAGAGTATTTTTATTCCTCCTTGGATTTGAACTTGGGACCTCCTGGTACTTTTGACTTTTGTTGCCAAGCTCAAACCAATCATGCACCACCCTCGTGGTTACTTGGCATGATTTTGTGAGTACCTAGATGAATCATATCCTCTATAGTAATGGTACATGTTGAAGGAGGTCGAGTGAGTAAACATACCTCTGTAGCAAGAGCAAGAGGTCCAATAATATGACACACCTCCAATCTCTCAATAAATGCAAGAAGCGAAACGTTATTTACTTGCATCCTGTAGAAACTTATAATGTTCTTAGTCTAATCCAATATAGTTACGGTAATTGAGACTTTGAATACAGAGATCGTATAAAATATTTGTTTGGTAAAGATCATATATTTATTGTTGTTGCTAGAAAACCTAAGAATCCCAACATAAATCGAATAAAAAGTCAAGGTTTTTTGAGTTTAATTATCACACGACAAAGTCATGCTGCATACAGGGGCCAAAATTTTGAAAACTCTTGTTGCATTCCTGAAACATTTTGGACAGATGGAGCAATTTTCGCATTTAAAGAGCGTTCATAGCATAACCTTTGTGGACATCCGCAAGCCTTTCAAGTTTTTGTATCACAATTTCTAAGCAATATCAATAGTAGAGATTTTAAATAGTTTTTAGTAGTCTGATTGTAGATACTTACAATAAAACTTTCCATAACCATCTCCAATATTGAATGCACAACTTCCAACCTATCACCATGGTAAACGAAATTAGGATTACTTGAACTTATTGAATTACAAAATAATCAAAACCAAGATAATTATGAACTGAAGCAAGGATTGGCTTACCTTTCTAATTGCAATTGAACAACTGCTTCAAGTATAAGCTATGGAAATAGATGTAACTATAAAGTTATAAAAAAATGGATGAAATAGCTTAGATTTATATAGCAGAAAGAGCAGAAAAGGACAATAAGTTTGTTTAATTGAATTGCAGTATCCCAAAATTAAGATGTGGCAATTTAATAGCAATTAAGATTCGCGGTTGTGATAATTTGCTAAACTTACTCGGTAAATTCTTTATTGGTCGACTCAATATATTCCAATTTTGTTGCAAATTGACCTTCATTTTGTAAAAAATATCAAAAATGACACCTTAGCTTTCAAAATTACTTAATTTTGGCAAACTACTTGTCATTTTAGTCCAAAAATCATTTAGTGTTCTGAAATAGTCTTGGGGTTTTTAGTTCTATGGAAATAATTGTTTGTTTGAATATAAACTGAATAACTTGTTAAGTTTTATAGAGTTAGAATAAGTGCTGGAAGTGGTAGTAGCAATGATAGTGATTGTAGCAGTCATAATCGTATTAGTAGTGGTAGTGGTAGTAGTAGTAGTCGTCCTCATAATAGTGGTGGTTGTAATAGTAGTGGAAGTAGTAATAGTAATCTTAGTAGTAGCGGTATTGATAATAGTAGTAGTCGTAGTAGTGGGAATGGTGGTAGTGGTAGTAATATTATTTGTAGTGGTTGTAGTGTTAGTGGTAGTAGCTGGATGTTAGCTGCAACAGTAGGAAACAGGTAGCGGCAGTAGTAGGCAGCAGGCAAGAGCCAATGCAAGACCATCAACCATAAGAGCAGACGATAGGCAAAACGAAGGCAACATCGACAATAACAGTAGTACTATGAGTAGTAGCAAGAATAGTAGTGATCGTAGTTGTGGTGGTGGAGGTAGTAGCAGTCTTAGTCATAAGTCATGGTAGTAGCACTAGTTGTGGTTGCCAGACTTTGTCTAATTAGTTTGCCGAACTTTGTCTAATTAGTTTGCCGAACTTTGTTTAATAGGACGATTTACTTATGCTCTATTAGGTTGTTGAACTTTGTAACAAGAAAGTAAGGCTAGAACTTATTATCTGATTTCGTTAAACAACTTATTGCAACACCTTCATATATGGCCCACAATTGTTTGTTCAATAAGTTTAAAGTCCCATTAACTATATTATTAAGATTGGGCATCGGTATAGGCACATTCTATTTAGTGACATAATGTATAAGCATAGAAGTTCAATTCAATATACCTAAGTCATCTTCAATAAGTCTTTACGATCTTAGCAAGCCTAGTAAGAAAAGTATTATTTTTTTATCGGGTATCCATATAATGGAATTGCATCCGTGTTTCAATGTAAAACTAGGGTCATCTTAGATTGTTGAAGAAGAGAAGTAATCAGCATGACACACACAATTATCATTCTGGTTAGCATAAAATCAAGATTAAAACTACTAGCTACAATATTTGATTGTACAATCATGTTTGCAGTAATGTGTTACCATTCTGAAATAGCTTCTTTTAAATACTGAAAAACAAACCATTCTATACACGTATAATATTTGATGTCTCTTACCTTTAATATTCATAGATAATTGTGAGAAAAATGAAAGTTTTGGTACTAAAATTAAACAAGTACAAAAACTTAGGGGGTATAGAGGAGGGAGATAAAACGTGTGATTGACCAAAAGTCAATAAAAATAATTATTTACTAAATATTGTATTTAGCATCAAATATTTTAGAGTATCTATACTATATTATAAAATATTAGAAGGGTATTCGTGCAATGCAGCGAGATAAATCTTCATTCTAAAGTCTACCTTTTATTCTTTGTCTCTATCGATATGATACAATTTTATGTGGTTTTGAGAAAACGATAATGTTTTTATTATTTGAATGAAATATAAATTTAAAGATAACATAAAAGTTTGAAAATAATAAAATCGATATTAATATCAAATTAACTATTTAATAGTTATCGTTTTTTGGTGTAACTTATTTAATTCAATTCTTTATTATTAGAAGAGTACTCGTGTAATGCAGTGAGATACATATCGATTTTAATGTTCTATTTTATTATTTGTCTTTGTTGATGTTATAATACGATTTATGTGTTTTTAAGAAAGCATTAATGATTTTA
>NC_037532.1:19413655-19425701 GCF_001531365.2 Cynara cardunculus var. scolymus | reverse complement strand
GGTTCTTTGGTGTGAGTGTTGTCTTCTTGAAGTATTGTTTGTCTCTGAGATTTACAAAGCAAGTTACTCAGCGATCACTTAACATACTCAGTGTCTGATCGCTGGAACTGAAAATACAGAAACAAAATTACATCGATAGATAAAAGGGATTATCATCAAATCACTGAGAGAGAGGATCAACAGATTGCAACTGCCAACAACGGCTGCCTCACAAGGAGTTATTGCATTATGAATGTTTTTTTACTCAATTATCTTTTGTTGTCAATGTTGTTGGTGCTTCTTCTAAGTGTACCGACCAACTAGGAATTGCACAAGCTGAGGAAATTGCATACCTAATTTCTGTTGATGAGTTGGAGACTAGTAGAGGTCAAAATCAAATAGATACATTACTACGAGCTGTAGATACTAGATCAAGTTCTCACCTCAAATCAAGTTCTAGCTTAATTAAGATGTTTAGCCCAACGTGTGAGGTTTTGCTTAAAATTATTGAGGAGGGCATCGATTCAATGAAAGGAGATGCAGATTAGATTCAACATATGAGACTATTACAACACTTGAGGATGTTTTTGTTTTGCTTCTTGAGAAGGAAATTATGGAGATCACTGATTTTTATATCAAACTTTACAAAGGCGAGAGCAAGATATACGTAATGTACTGAGGCTAGTTGCATCCACTAAAGTGTTATTGCAAAAACTAAAGGAGAAAGATGGGATAATTTGCTTAGTCTTGTTAAGTCATTTTGTCGTGTACGCAACATTGATATCCCAGACTTGTCTTCTTCCAATTTTAGCAGAGAGGGGCTCAAGCTCGTAATAAGCATGGTGATCATGCACTTGAACTATCATGACCCTATTATTTTTTCACTACGAAGGAACAAAACTGTAGCCCATACCACCATATCGAATAAAATGGGTCTGCCCTTGAATCGAACAAACATACGTTTAAAGGATATTTCAAATGACAATCAAACAAAAACACATGTAATTATAGATCATTAAATAAATATTCAAAATTATGTTATTTCGAATATAATCAAACAAAAACACATGCAATTTAATATAGTTTATACATATAATTAAAGAACTTTTTATATAAAGTGATTTAGGACATGTATTTGAACACACATATCACGTGGTTGCAAGGATCCCACTTCTACAAACAGTTCATAACTAAGAGGAAATGTTTATAAAATTATAAGAAAAAAAGAGTTATAAGCTTCTGAACGTTGAATACAGATTTTGTATAAACTATAAAAGCCTTACAAATTATACATCTAACCTAATGTATATTTGGTTTGATAATATTTCGATTGTTTATTAACTGAAAGTAATGATCCTAATGAATGAACGTTAACAACTTATACAAATATATTTATTATAATGAATCACGAACTCTGATCATCTTACGAAAATATCTCAATTATTTTCGAATATAAAAGTCGGTCATGGTTTATAAGATTTTCATGGTTTGTACTTGAAACTCCTTGGATTTGGATATCTAATTAAAATACACGGTTCATGTGATTATAAGGATCTCACCGGTGTGTGATCGTCTAACTACATAATATATATATATATATAGAGAGAGAGAGAGAGAGAGGTGGGTTATTATACAACATTTTATATTTGTACAATCAATACAACTCAATCTCAACCGTCCATTTAATTTGATGAATATGTAATTTCATAGAAGTTTTCATTGTTTTCTAATATAAAATATTAATCATAAGCAATGAACTCTATTCATCTTCCATAAATATTCAAATCATAATGAATGAACTCCCATCATTTCTATAAATATCTCAATTAATTGGGTTGCATTGATTGTACAAATGGACATGGTTGCATTTGAAATATACCATATATATATATATATATATATCATGACTACGTGTTTCATTTAAACCACATGAACTGTCCACATCGCACTACGTGGTTTAGAATTTTTGCAATGCGGTTTGTGGTTTTGAGCCATCAAACCGTGGTTCAAAATGCACTACACCGCGTAATTTTATATACTTTTTAAAATATACATTACATATATATAATCATTCTATCAAATGAAAATAGATAATACATTAATGATTATCTTTTAGTTTTAAGTTCATGTTGTAAATTTCTTATTTGAGCTATTTTGTTTTGTTTTTTTATTGTCAAACATTATAATTGAATTTATTTTCAAGTTAATTTTTCAAATGTATTTGGATTAATTATCAAACTTTTTATTTTATTATATATTATATTTAATTACACATTTCGTACCATGTTGAAACTTTTTATTGTATGGAAACGTCATTGTCGAATTTATTTTAAAATTACAATTTTATAATTATTGGATTGAAGTGCATTAGACATAAACTGTATCGAATTTTGCAGTGTAGTTTTTAACAGTTTGATATATGCGATGGATATACAGTGTCGTTTGCGATTTGACCTTAAAATATACCATAAACACCACCAATAAGTAATAATTAGAGTATATTTATAGATATTTTTTAGGATACATAATGGTCTACGTCTATTGATACATAATTCACAAAATATATATTATATATATATATATATATATATTTTAAATGTATATATTATGAAGTGTCCTCTAAAAATATGCTTCCAGCATCTTCAGTTTTTAGATCATCGAACTACAAACCTTCAATTTTGTTTTAAAAATACGTGCTCAAAACAATTGAACAAAAATACATATATTGTAAAAGCAAGGGATATGAAATTGAAATACACATTTCATGTGGTCGCCGGAAGAGAGGATCACACTAGAATGTCTACCTGGTCTATATATATATATACTAGTTTTGTACTTGTTGTAATACAGTTAAATATAAAAAAAAGTTATAAATAAAAAACTAATTAATTATTTACAAAATATTCTACCCTTTAAATTATGACGTTGTTTGCACGTAAAATGATATTTTGATAACTAAATGATAAATACGTAAGGTTGAAGCCTATAAAAATCATCCATCAAATAGGGTTTTTTTTTTTTTTTTTGAAAAAAATAGTTCATCTTTAACTCTCAAAAGAATTTGAGGACTTTGTTTTGACAACTTCAGTCTTCATCTCATCTTTGAAATATCAACGTTATTTGTAAACATTAAAAATATTATAATATTATACTTTTCAAACAAGAAAAAATTATAAGGCGAACTTATCGAAATATAACTATGTAAAAAGACATGATGTATTGAATATTGAATTTAACTTGTGAGTTTAAGAAATTTATTTTATTTTTAACTATCATGTTGAACGTGGAGGTTGTAAAGGTTCAAAAATTATGCACATAGATCAAAATGTATGCCTCCTAAAAATTCAATAATAACTGTTTAACATGTTTTATAATATGATATAGATATTAGTATAGATAGATAAGTGGGTAAATTAAAAAATAAAAAACAAATTAAATATAAGTTTTAAAGATAACTTACTACATATTTATGATATTTAATAATATGGTAAAATTTAAAATATTCAATATTTCTTTATTTTTAAAGTTTTGCTAAAACGATTATAATTATATAATTTATAAAAAAAATGTATTTCATAATAATTTTAGTTCATATACAATTATTTATTTTAATATGATAAAAATATATAAAAAAAAAGTAAGTTGTATGAAACTAATTATAAAACTAATTATAAGAGTATAAATTGTAATTTAAAAATATAAAAAAATATTTGATCTTTAATACTATCTTGAGATGTGGAGATTTAAAGTTATGGGTATAAAATGAAATTTTTCAAAAATAATTCACTAAGTATTTATATTATTTAATAATATGAGATTAAATATAAAAATATTCAATATTGAGCTCATTTTGAAAGCATTGACGAGACGATTATATTAGTATAATTGGTAAAAAGTGAAACGTATTTCTTTAAAATATTTTAGTTAATATATAATTATGTATGATAATTGTGTAAAATGAAAAAGAAACGGATATAAAGTAAATTAAATAACCAACATAAGGGTGTAAAGTATAACTTAAAAATTAAAAATAATTTGATGCTAATATTATCTTGGAGTGTTTAACTTCAAAACTTGTACTTCATGCAAAAAAATATGTATCTCTTAAATTTCAATTTTTAACCGTTTAGCATGCTTATATATATAATCTAGATATATAGTCAATGGTTATTAAAGATCTTGACAGTATAAAGGAATATGATCACTTATTTTTACTTCTCAAATATTTACTATTTCTCAAATGAACTTTTCTCTCTCTCTCTCTCTCTCTCTCTCTCTATATATATATATATATATACATATACACATAGGGTTCGGTTCACGTGAGACCAAAGGTTTTTCGAGAGACTCGTAAGACCAATTTATGTTCATTGATCAACTTTATAAGGTAATGATCTAATGGTCCAAGGTTGCACGGTGACAATTTTGTGATTTGAGAAGTCTCGTGGCAATTTTGTGATTATGAATGTTCAGATTGTAAATCCAATCTAAGAGTTGAAAATTGGTCTTACGGGTCTCACGAAAACCCTTGGTCTCACATGATCTCAAGTCTATACACATAATATATATATATATATACACACACACACATATATATATAAGGTTGGGTTTCAGTGAGAAGGAAGGTTAAGGTGAGAAGTGCAAGAAGGGGATCCTTACCCTTAGATGCACATTATGATGAGATGCACCAGATCAATCCTCGTATCAAACGCAATTCATGGGTGAGTTTGAGATTAAATATGGTCAAGGGTCTAGATCATTTCCTACGCTTATCATCTTAACTCTCTTTCTCACACGATCCTTCGCTTATAATATATGTACGATGGTAATCATCTGAGAACCATAAAACGGTTGAGAACCGTGGTGATTAATCTCAATCATTCAAGGGTTTTAATCAAAGGTCATTAAAAATGACATTTTTTGTAGTGCTGGTGAAAATTTTGAAATTTTAAGGGTAAATTTGTAAATTAAGATATCAAAATCGTCTCCTCCGATCCTATCTTTTCACCATAACTTCCCTTCTCATCGGAACCCAACCCTATATAAGGAGAGTTACCGTAAGAAACATGAGAAGGGATCAGACTCTTAATCTCCTTTAATCTCAAACCCAACAATGAATAATGCTTGATACAGAGATTGATCATGTGCATCTTGGTGCATCTCATCTTAATGTGCATCCAAGGGTAGAGATCTTTTCTTACACTTCTAAGCTTAATTCTTCTTCTCACCAGAACCTAACGATTATTTGGAGAAGTGGTAAAAATCTGAGAAATAAGAAGTGATTTAGCCCTTCATACGATCAATATCGAATTTGATTTTTGGTCAATATTTGTGGCTCTATGTGAAAAATAGAGGGACTAGTTTCATAACTTATACAAATAGGCGGCAAATGAGTTCATATGTGAACCTATGTGATTCGCATATGAACTATTTTAACGGATTCACATATGAATCCATGTTATTCACATAACAACTAATTAACTGATTACATCTGAACTAATTAATTAATTCACATATGAACCCATTGGTACATATATGAATCAGTTCAATAGTTTACATGTGAATTAATTAATGGATTCACATATGAACATATAGTTTATATGTGAATTACATGGGTTCACGTATGAACCCGTTTGTCGCCCATTTGTAAAAGTTAAGAAACTGCTCATCTATCTTCCACATACTCATGCGAGGAATTATCTAGTACTACACGATCAAAGCCATAAATGTTGACCAGATAAAAGATAAGATCATTTCTTAAATCTCAAATTTTTATCGTATTCAAATGAACCTTTTCTATATTATTTTAAAATGCATGTCTATATTATTTTCTATATTGTAAAATAATAATATTTTCATTATTTTAACATACATTTTTTAAAATGCATGTCTATATTATTATAGTTTGATGAGGTTATATTAAGAGGCCTATAATTCGAATGTTATTTATTTTAAGGTTTAAATTTTAGAATAAACTATGATAATTTTCGTCCTTATCGTTTATCGAAGGTTCTTATTTTCATCCATGTAGTTTAGAATTATGTTTATAGTTATTATGGTTTTATTGTGAATTGTTTTTCGCCCTTGGTTCAATGTCTTTTGAAGAATGTTAAACCATACACCATTAAAGTTACAAATAACGTAAAAAATGACCATATATTATATTTTATAAAATAGTTATACAAATAACGTAAAAATGTCCATATATTACATTAGCTAAGAATACAAATTAATTTGTGTCTATTAAATTAGTCATTTTTTTCAGATTTAAGGGTATTACAAGTTGGTATCAGAGCATAGGTTTGAGATATTTAGGTATTCATTTAGAACGCCTATACTCAAACTAACTTTTTTTCTAAGTCAACAGAAGTTATAATATACAATTAGACAATTTAAGATAGGATATTTTAAGGTCGATAGAGACACTAACATCGAGAATCCTGACGATGGTAGCAAGGATCCTCGTGTATGGTATTTTCATAGTTGCACCTGACCAGTTTAATTATGAATTTACTATTACATATATGTGTTTGAGTCATCTTTTATGTGATGATCAATAGGGTAGTTAGGGGTGTACGAAACCCAAATATTCTGAAATACGAACCCGAATCAGAATCGAAAATAAGGTGTTTGTGCAAAACCTGAATACCTTAAGTTCCAAAAATTTGAAATCTGACTTTTGTGAGGGTATTTGGGTTCAAGTTAGGTTTGATCTTTGGTCACCTGACCCATCCGAAAACCCGAAATCTATATACATATATATTTTAATTATTATATACATATATTTATTTTTTTTAATTATCTTTTAGAAGTCCTAAATTCCACTACTAAATAAAAGACTTTTGCCTACCGACTTTTTCCTGGGAAATCTGTCGTTAAAGGGTGATTTGTCACAAAACCACTTCAAAAAAGTTGGTGGGTAAACAGATGGGTAATTCAAATGTGATAGATTACCCAGAGATTCTCTGGGTGATCCATTGGTATTTTCTCGAAAAAATTGAATTCTACCAAACCATTTGTACTTTTTGGGTGATCCATTGGCATTTAGTGGCAGAAATTTCCCTAGGTGATTTTTGTGGGTAAAAGTCATTTGTTGTAGTGTTCTAGTCAATCAAAATGTTTCTAATTTCTAAATTACTATCAATTACATCAACTGTCTCAATTTGATTAGATTCGTCATCAAAATCGATTGAGTATATATACTTTTTGCATTATAAGTAAATCCGAAACCCAACCTAAACCCGAAGGAATCCAAAATCTGAAACCTAGAACTCAGGTCTTGGTTTCTATATCTGAATCCGAAAGGATTTTTAGTTTGCCTATCCGAACTCGCCCAATGCACACCCCTAAGGGCAGTGAGTGAATTTTCAGTGATTAATATGTAGAAGAATTGATGTTTATAGCATTGTCACTTTGAATGACATATAAATATGTTGATTATGTTAAGCTGACTATTGTGGGGCATAGATATTGGTTAAGTTTGAACTATAGGCTTGTTGAATCATCATTATTTTAGGGAGGAATAGTAAAACTGATCAATTTAGTTTCTGATTATCGCCTAAGATATTTGAGAATTCAAACATCGGTAGTGTGACTAGTGGACTTGGCAAGTTTGGTTCTAAGACATAAGGTCTGACTAAGTTCATGTATGAGTTTTTCTCTTACAATAAATTGCATAAATTATTCCATGATTTGTCAAATCATTCCTGCATGTCATGTTACGAATTTTGGCGAATGTTTTGGCACGTACAATAGTCTAGCCCTTTTTTTATAAAGTTCTTGAATCATTTTATTGCATATGATGTGAACAAACTTTTAATGGAAGTTTTCTTAACGTCGTTTTGGCAGTACTGCATATCGTTCCGTACTATTGGGTAGCCTTAAATTTAAAACCGACATGGATCATTCTATGTTTTACCCAAATTGCATATGCTTGATATATTGCACATTTTTAAAATTATAATTTGACGCATAAGAGAGAGTAGGGTCAAAATTTAAATACACGGGATCATTCGATTGCATATGTTTGTATGCAAAGTTTTATTTAAATTTTATTTCCTGTTGTTTTCTGGCTCAAGGTGGATTTTGAAACATATAAGCTTGTTTTAGTGCGTGTGTTTGCATATAAGGTTTAATTGAGAATTTTATCTTATGCGATTTTATTGTTAAAGGTGAAAATTTTGATAGCATTTAGTTGTATAGCTTTCCTTGAGTTCTATATGAATGTGTTTCGTTGGACACTATTTTAGTGCATGAATTGTTTACATACATGGTGTAAGCAAGTGTATGTTAGGAATATAATGGTTCGTACGAAGGGTTTTATAGAGCGTATTTCTGTTTGTTTTTCTCATTGTTATTGCTCAACAAGAATGCATTTTACTACTCGGTTTTATGTGCATGGCATCGGTGGCCGCTTCGCATGACCACTGATGGTAGTGATTTTCTCGTGTGCGTATAATTGTTATACATACTTTATGTTTGGTAAATCTTTTAAAAATACAAATTGGCATATTTTTTAAATCAATATACTTGAAAATCTTGAACTCACTAAATCTAAAGATGTAAACCCTTCTGTAACATCTCAAACTCCACATTTGCGTATAACATATATTTCATATAAAAGAAATATAGATTACACCACATAGGTCCCACAAGTACAAGGATTTTATACGTACATAATTTACATATGAAAATTTTCAAAATAATATCCCTAGACTAATCACATGTATAGCAGCATGTATCTTCAAAATATACAAGCATCAAGCTGATCTTCATAAAACAGATAACATATAAAGAAAATAATTACATTTTCCTCTTCCCTTTTATTATCCCGAGACCCCGCAGATCCTGCAATGCACATTTTTTAAACACAAAATGAGGGTTGGACTAGAAGGTCTAATGAGTAAATCCCTTCTTTGCAAATGCAGGGTGAAAAATCACCAAAACCTGATAAACGTCTTTTATGTAGAGATAAATGCATTTTAGTGAAAACATGCAATCTGTTGATAATCAAAATATAAAGCCAACAGGTTTCCACAAAACATAGCACAAATGCAACATATTGGAATTCTCAATCCCTTAATAGAGTTGCTATAAACTCTTTTAGCTCAACGGGCCTGAGCTTTTATGCCCTTGATAGCCAGATCCTCCGGCTCTACTGACTAGAACCTCTACATTTATGTGAAACAATACCTATTCAGAGATCCTCTAGACCAAACAAAGTCTCTGGTTCAGAGAAAACCTACCTTAATTTTAAAACATGGTAAACTAGAATTAGAGCTCCTCTGACTCTTAATTCTAATTATAAATATTTTTGAAGAAAGATAAATTTTTAACAGACAAAACTCAAATACAGAGTTCAGACACAGAGCTCAGGTACAGAGCTTTTGAGAATAACAAATAACTGTTTTCAAGATATAGAGCTTCTGTATGAAACATACAGAGCTTTTGGTTTATAAAATTTCCAAAATAATTAAAAAGTCTTTTCCCATAATCAAATATTCTCTGGTCCTGCTAAAAGATCAACCAGAGCCTCTTTGCATATGTCAAAACTTGATAGAAAACTTTAGGCAATAAAATCCTCTGATGATAAATCATTTTTCCCTTCTCAATAACATCAAACTTATTATTTCTAAAGAGAACAATACCTCTAAATCATCAAGTCACAAAGAAATGTTGATTTAGTCTTATTGTATCTGATTAGTGATTAGTGACAATAACCAGAGTTATATAATAACCACACCTGATATTACCACCCTTATAACCATAGGTACACCTCTCCTTAATATGTCACCCTTATTTCTTCGTTAAAACAGGGTTCCTTATCAGAACAAACTTACGTCACCATGTGTGGAAGTACCCAACACCTAGTTCTAAGCCTAAACAGACAAATGTCACCACGTTTGGGGGGAACTACCACTTAAAACAAAATCTCATTCCAGAACAGACTTATGTTACCACATCTGGTCAAAAAGTTTCCCAAAATACAGTTTCAAACCATAATAAACTTACGTCACCACGTCTGGTAGAAACATTTTCCAAAATACAGTTTCAAACCAGAACAGACTTATGTCACCACGTCTGGTAGAAACATTATCTTTTTCACTTTAAAAGATATAAAATACCCTTTTTTAAAATAACAAATTTAAACCTAAATAAATGTTAATTGTGAGGAATCCCACTATTAAAAACTCAAATTAAACAATTAAGTTGTACAGACAGCTTGTGTCCTGACAAGCTTATCCAGCCAACACATATCTGGATAAGACAGCCAGATACTTTAACCGGACAACATAATTCATTTAGGTCGAAGCAGCCTACCCGGACATCCCTCTCCGGCTAACACAACCACATGATTCTAAAGCCTAATGTCCGGGTAAAATTTCCACTAGTCAATAGGTGATCGGACAAGTCCCCATTGGACAACACTATCCGCACCTAAAATTTTCATTGGTCCAACTTAGTGACCGGATAAACCCTCACCGGATAATACTATGTTCGGATACAACTTCAACAGTCGGACTTCCCTTAATCCGGACAACATAATGTCCGGACACTTCCTAATTCGTTTAACACAGTGACCGGTGAAGTGTCTTAAACAGGACATTGAAGGTAATCAAGAAGAAATGTAGTATTTCAAATATCATCATATCAAAACTTTAAACCAATAATCAAAACATATATAAAGGATGTTTTTGTTAAATACCCACCTTATGCGATTTCATAATTTAGAGGATGAATCAGACTTGATTCTAAACTTTAACTTCCCAACTATGCAAGCAAAATCCTCAGAACACTCTCTCAATCACTTTTCAAAGTGGCAAGAAAACTTGCCTCTTACCCTAACCCTCTTATTTATAACTTTCCACAAATGGAAAGGCGGTTATTCATGCATAATTCCTCATGCATGCATATGCATAATAAATCCATGTACACAAACATCACATGTATATATCTTAAACATGCATACACTTTCATGCACTCCCACATATATACGCATGCACCCATACTCATACAACATATCATGCATATTTTTACCACAATTATTTGCATGAAAATATACACATATCCTCATATTAATCTCATGTAAACATGTATCCAGATAATTAATTATAACAATTAATCATATATTAACGTAATCACATATCAAATAAACACATAATAATTTACCTCATGTGATAACCAAAACCAAGTTATCACACCTTCGGTGGAAGGCTTTGAGTTCTAGGACTAAGAGGATCCTTGAGAGTTGAAATTGTTGGATGATTTCACTTGTGGTTGGTTTTGTATTTCAAAATTTTAGTTTGCAAATCCGACATACATTTACACTTCGAGTTATTAGACTTGTGGGACATCCCGATTATTAAAAATAGTGATCTTTTTGTTTCAGTAATTTTCGGGTTGGATGATTAACTAAGTGTTGGCAGCTAGGTTTGTTTGGAATTTGTAGGATGCTTCGCTATTATCAAATGATTTATAGATCGTATGCTATCTAGGAGATTCTTAGCAAATGGCAAAGATTTGTTATTTGGTACGGTCATATGGAGATATTGAGTATCGACGTTTGACTTTAAGGTCAAGAACAAGCTGGAGTCATAGATATCATCCTTGTTGGATCTCTTGAAGTGTTTGGAAAATTAAGTGATGACTCTGAGGATACTAGATTTTGGTAATTAGAGATTGAAGATTGAGATCATCTTGACTTCATAAGGATTTTATTTTTGAATGACCACTATTGAGATGGGTTTGGTGATTTCTGCAAGTGTCGAACTTGAGATAACCAACTCTCTATAGAATATATTGGTACATTTCTAGATGGAATGTTAGGCCAATAACAGGAATAGTTTGACAGGATATTTTGGGAATCCCTGTAGTTCGCGTACATTATGACAAGTATGAGATACGGGTTCAAAGTTGTTATAAACCAGACCAAACTAGTCAATTCCTTCAAGAGAATGGTGTTGATCCTCTCTCTCAGTGATTTGATGATAATCTCTTTTCTCTTTCACGTTGTATTTGTGTTTCTGTATTTTCAGTTCCAACGATCTTCACTGAGTATGTTCAGTGA
>NC_037532.1:19410677-19413055 GCF_001531365.2 Cynara cardunculus var. scolymus | reverse complement strand
TGTGTAACCAAAGATTGTTTAGATAGGTTTTTATTACCTTATCTTTCCATAAACAATCTTGTAAAATCTATATTGATCTTCTTTATCAATATATATTTTAAATTTGAAAATACTGTGTTTGTATTCATTCCCCCTTCTACAAATTGTTTCTCTTCTTGTAGACCCTTACGGGACCAACAAGTGGTATCAGAGCAGTGTTTTCTTTCTTTCCTTGTGTTTGGCTGTTTTTTTGTATTAATTTATCTCGTCTTAGATAACCTTACTGCTTACAAATAGCTTTACAAATTGCAAACACACATACACGAGATAATGGCTCTCTTGCCAAACCTCCCCGGTTTGTCCATGACAACTTTACTCTCTGGAAGAACCGGATGTCCCTCTTTCTGGAAGGTGTGGATCCTAAAATTCCACATTACATAGAAAATGGACCATATATTCCATTTGATATTGTTCCGGCTATTCCAGCAACAGCTACGACTGCCGCGAATCCTGAAAGATAGATTCCAAAGCTTCCACATCAGTGGAGCGATGAGGACAAGAAGAAGATAGCTATAGACACGCGTGCTCRGTCTATAATAGMTATGTCTCTTCCTGATGAGATCTATCACTCAGTGATGAAACTCAAAACTTCTAAATCCGTTATACACTTTGTGTCTAATATGAAGGAACCACTCAGGTTCAGGAGACTAGAAAGGATCAATTTAGTAAGACAGTATGAAAGCTTTCTCTGTGGAAAGTCTGAGACGCTGTCTGAAGTACATCAAAGATTTAATTGTCTTCTAATTGATCTTAGGGCTGTCGGCAGGGAATATTCTAATTCTGAAACCTTGACTAAGTTTCTAGAATGCCTTCTTGAGTCTTGGAACACCTTTTCCATGTGTCTCAAGATGTCAAATGACATGTCCACTCTTTGTCTCAAGATGTCAAATGACATGTCCACTCTTTCTCTTTCTACCTTATACGGGATTCTGCTTAACCATGAGCAATCTCGTCAACTAAAAAGAAATCTTGTAAAAGAATCCAGGGAAATGAAAAGCTCTCCTTTAGCTTTGATCTCTGAAGCTTCTTCAGTTGAAAGTTCTACCTCTTTTGTTTCTTCTCTTCCTCCCGTGGTCATCACGGAGATAGATTCTTCTGAGGACATTCCAGAATCTGATCTAACAGATTTTGATGAGTCCCTGGCACTTCTGACTAAGTCATTTAGAAGGTTCGCCAGCAAAAGCAATTTTCGCAGATCTCGTCAGCTATCCTTCAGGGAGAACCCAAAGTCTGAAAGAATAGACAAGGCTTCAGCTATCTACTACAACTGTCACCGGTCCGGACATTTTGCAGGTGAATGCAGATCAAAGAAGACTGCGACGCCATCTTCTAAAGCTTCCTCCTCCTCCTTCCGGACCAAAGATGAAAAATACATACAACTGAAGGAGAAATACAAGAAGATGAAGAACAACCAGCGAAAGGCTAAAGGCCTTATTGCTGAAGAGCATGACTGGGCTGAATCATCTGATGAATCATCTTCAGACGAAGAGGATAAAGCCTATGTTTGCTTGATGGCCATTGATRMTGATGAAGGATCTTCTGAAGCATCTACCTCCTCTGAGCCATCTACTTCTTCTACTCAGGTATGCTTCCTGAATGAACCCTCTGCTAGTCTTTCTGCACTGGATACGCTGATGGTTGACCTTTACAATGCCCTCAATGGAAAATCAAAAGCTGAGATGCTTAATGTTGATCTTCAAGAGCAATTGAAGATTTGTCATTCTAAGATCAAAGAATTGACCTCTGTTGAGGAAAATCTCAAAGATCAGGTCATTGTAAACCAAGCCATCACTGTTGAACGTGAGAAAGCTGTTGTTGAGCGTGAGCGAGCAATCGCTGAACTCAAGGCTGAGAAAGCTACTATTGAAGGGTGGTGCAAAGCTTCCCTCAAAGCCTCAAAGATCATTAACGCTCAGATCCCBGCCACGAAAACGACTGGTCTAGGATTCTCCTATGATCAGGAAGAATGTGTTAAAGACAGGTCCATGCTTAAATTTGGTACCTTTGTCTCGTCTAGTCCTCTTCTTTTACCGAGAGTCATCTTGAAGGAACTCCTTTGAGTTCTGGGTGCAACGACAAGGTAAATCCACTGTGACATCATCCCTTTCTAAGAAGCCTAACAAGTCTAATAGATCTAAATCTATTCCTTCAACTTGTAAAACTTCTTCTTCTTCTTCTTCTTGAGGGACTAGGAAATCTGAATCGCATCAGAAATCTAAGTCACAGCTCAAGGTGAACTTTTCACCTAAGGAATCCAATTCCTCAAAGGTTCCTCCAAGAACCAATGAGAAGGGAATCCTTGGAGCTGGTCCCACTTCTAGTCTGATACTTCCTGGCCC
>NC_037532.1:19403276-19410577 GCF_001531365.2 Cynara cardunculus var. scolymus | reverse complement strand
GAATCCGCAGACCCTCTGTGAGCCATCTCAGAGGCTCTGCTGTAGAAGACTTGTAGGTTCTTATTGCCAGTGGACCATTTTCCAGAACCTCTGTGAGAGACAACAGATGTTCTGTCATTCTTGACTTGCACGATCAAACAGCTTCTGTTGCAGGTCCTCTGTTGTCTATCTGTGGAAAATACCCTTCTGTCAACACTTGTAGAAAACTTTTTCATACTTTTACATTAAGTAAATATTAGAGCTAACATATGCCCTAAACAAACACCCATACTTACTATTAATCCTAACTGATAACTTGATGGCATAACGAAACTAAATCACTTTAACGACTAATAATGTAACTAAACTCAACTAAATCCTATCAATATATATATATATATACATATGTATATATACACATATATATATCCATACTATGCAAACCACATAAGATCAAATTCGAGAGAAGAACGAGAAGAATTTTTTTTAGGTTCTAAAGACGATTTTGACAAACCCCTAGTTGTTGCCATTATTATTGACCGAATCGGTGACTTTCAAATCACCGGAACAACTCAAAAAATTATAACCCAACTACTAAATGTATAGATTCGAGAATGGGACAAAACCTTACCTCAAACCGACAAGAAATCGATGGAACCTTGCTTGCTTTTGGCCGTCGGCTCCCTCCTAGGTTATCAATGGATTCTTCCAAACTCTTAGGGTTTCTCTCTAACGATTATCACATTTAGAGGAATTAGGATTAGGGAGGAGGAATTAGGTTAAAAAAAGATTAGGGTTAGGTTTAAATAAGAGGAATTACGGTTAGGTTTAAACCCTAATCTACAAACAAAAGCCCAAGCCCATTAATTGCAAAGTTAAAGCGATTTATGCAGAATTAACCCCTCAAGATTGGTCAACTTCCTAAACTAACCCAAACTTCAATATAAATATATATATATATATATATATTAAACCTGCACTGATATATATATATATATACACACACACATATATATCTGACGGGTATTATAATTCTTCCCCCCAAAAGAAAAGATTTTGTCCTCGAAATCAAACTAGGTCCTGAAATACACAGAGATGGCACTTACAAATTTTTGAAGAGATGCGGATATTCTGATCGTATAGATTCTTCCATATCCCAAGTGGCCTCACGTTCTGGATGATTTTTCCACAACACTTTGACAAATGGTATAGACTTCTTCCTCATGACTCGTTCCTGCTTGTCTAATATAGCTTCGGGTTCTTCTTCACACGAAAGATCCTCATGGATTTTATCTGATGGATATTGTACTACATGCAATGGGTGATAATTGTAGCCTCGAAGCGTCAAAACGTGAAACACATTATGCACATGAGATAGCTGAGGTGGAAGAGCTAAGCGATAAGCGACTTCGCCGACCCTTTCTAAAACCTCGAAAGGACCGATGTACCTTGGACTTAGTTTCCCTTTTAAGTCAAACCATCTTATACCTCGAAAAGGAGAAACCTTAAGGAACACGTGATCCCCTGTTTGGAATTCTAAAGCTTTCCGATGACGATCTGCATAACTTTTTTGACGTGATTGAGCTTCTTTCATTTTTTCCTTGGCTATTGCCACCTTTTCATTAGTGACTCTTACAAGTTTTGGCCCTTCAATAACAGCCTCACCAACCTCATTACAATATACCGGTGCCCGACATCTTCGGCCATACAAAGCCTCGAACGGGGCCATACCAATGCTTGATTGCCAGCTATTATTATATGCAAACTCTACTAAACATAAGTACTCATCCCAACTTCCGGATCATTCCAAAGCACATGACCTTAACATATCCTCCAAAGTTTGGATCATCCCTCAGATTGTCCATCTGTCTGAGGGTGAAAGGTCGTACTGAATTTGAGTCTCGTGCCCCATGCATTCTGAAAACCTTTCCAAAATCGTGAAGTAAATCAAGGATCTCTGTCAGATACTATAGATACTGGTGTGCCATGAATCCTGATTATATCTCGTTAAAAGAGTTCTGATAACTTACTGACTGAATACCCTTCTTAAATAGTAAGAAAGTGAGCTGACTTAGTCAATCGGTCGACCACAACACAAATGGCATTATTTTTCTTAAGCATCTTCGGTAACCCAGTTACAAAGTCCATTGAGATATCCTCCCACTTCCACACYGGAATTTCTAACGGTTGCAGAAATCCACTCGCTCTTTGGTGTTCGATTTTTACCTTCTGGTAAGTAAGACATTTTGCTACAAAGTTAGCTATGTSTCGCTTCATTCCATTCCACCAAAAGTTTTGCTTCAGATCTCTATACATCTTTGTGGATCCAGGATGAATAGAGAATGGCGAGTTGTGTGCTTTCTTCAATAGCGCCTCGCGAATTTCCGGGTCATTGGGAACACACAGTCTATTTCCAAACCATATCACATAGTCTGCATCAACCCGAAAATCAACTTGCTTACCGTCATCTATCTTTTGTAATATGGCCCAGAGCTCTCCATCTTGTTTTTGGGCTTCTTTGACTCTTGAAATCAAAGTGGGCTCCACTGTAAAACTTGCTAGCCACCCATATGAATGATTATCATAAACCTCAACATCCATGTGTTCCAAATCCAAGATGATATGAGGTTGAGCAGTAAGGCATGACAAGTTCCCTGACCTTTTTCGACTAAGGGCATCTGCCACTAGATT
The DNA here is from genome assembly GCF_001531365.2 of Cynara cardunculus var. scolymus. Taxonomy (NCBI): domain Eukaryota; kingdom Viridiplantae; phylum Streptophyta; class Magnoliopsida; order Asterales; family Asteraceae; genus Cynara; species Cynara cardunculus. Next base: position 19,407,907 of record NC_037532.1, on the reverse strand, counting down.
GGCTTTTCCTATACGGTATTGGATTCTTGCATCATAATCTTTGAGAAGCTCTAGCCAACGTCTTTGCCTCATATTAAGTTCTTTCTGGGTGAATATGTATTTGAGACTCTTGTGATCCGTGAAAATATCACAAGTTTCTCCGTAAAGATAATGCCTCCARATTWTTAAAGCRAAKCTCACTGCTGCCAACTCTAGATCATGAGTGGGGTAGTTTACTTCATATGGCTTGAGTTGCCTAGAGGCATAAGCAACAACTTTTCCATGTTGCATAAGTACACAGCCGAGACCATTTTTGGAAGCATCACTGTAGATTTGATATCCACCCGTTCCCGAAGGCAAAGGGAGTACGGGCGCAGAAACCAACCTCTTTTTCAACTCTTCGAAGCTTTTCTCCTGTTTGTCTTCCATAGAAATTTCACCCCCTTTCTCAGCAATCGAGTCAAAGGTAGTGCTATAGAGGAAAATCCTTCTACAAATCTTCTGTAATAACCTACAAGTCCCAAAAAACTTCGAACTTCAGTCACTGTTGTAGGTCTTGGCCAATTAGTCACGGCCTCCACTTTTGTCAGATCCATAGTAATACCATCAGCTGACACTACGTGACCCAGATATGCTACCCGCTCGAGCCAGAATTCTCACTTATAAAATTTGGCATACAATTGCTTATCTCGCAGAGTTCCCAAGACAACACATAGATGACCTTCATGTTCCTCCTTTGACTTAGAGAATACAAGTATGTCATCAATAAATACGATAACGAACTTGTCTAGGTAGGCACTAAATACTCGGTTCATTAGGTCCATAAAAACGGCTGGGGCATTAGTYAGACCRAAAGGCATYACCAAAAATTSATAATGCCCGTATCGAGTGCGGAATGCGGTTTTTGAAACATCCTGATCTTTTACCCTCAATTGATGGTAGCCTGACCTTAGATCTATCTTCGAGAAGTACTTGGCTCCTTGAAGTTGATCGAACAAGTTATCAATACGCGGAAGAGGGTATTTGTTTCTAACAGTGACCCGGTTCAATTCTCTGTAATCGATATATAGCCTCATTGAGCCATCTTTCTTTTTCACGAATAATACTGGAGCACCCCAAGGAGAGACACTTGGTCTGATAAACCCACGCTCTAGGAGGTCTTGCAGTTGCTCTTTAAGTTCCTGTAATTCTAGAGGTGCCATTCTATAAGGTGCCTTAGAGATGGGTTCTGCACCAGGAACCAAATCTATAGTGAACTCCACCTCTCGGACAGGTGGTACTCCTGGAAGTTCATCCGGAAATACATCAAGAAATTCTCTGACCACTAGTTGACTTTCAGGGGAACGCTCTTCCACCGATGTGTCTTTAACCAACGCTAGAAATCCCTGACATCCATGGAAAACTAACTTTTGAGCTTTTAAGGTAGATATGATCTTTACTTCTCTTTTTGGTTGAAATCCTTGATACACAAAATCAGGCCTCTCTTTGTCACCGAAGATTACTTGCTTAGCTTGGCACTTAATTGTTGCTCGATGCTTTGACAACCAATCCATACCCAAAATAACATCAAAATCGTTCATGCTAATAGGGAGTAAATCGACCTCATGAATTTGACCTCCTACTTTTAAAGGACACCCTTTAATTTCTCGAGATATAACTACCGAATTACCCAAAGGAGTAGCAATAACTAGAGGCGATTCTAATGATGTACAAGRCACTCTAAGATGATTAGCAAAAATCAAAGAAACCATAGAATGGGTTGTCCCTGTATCAAATAAAGCATAAACATCATGTGTGCCAATCGAAAGAATTCCCGAAATCATACCTGAATTTGCTGCCTGGTTAGCTGATAAGGCAAACACCCTACCTCCACTAGTTGYCTTAGTGTCATTTCCTTTGTCGGTGCTACGAGATTTCTTGCAATCTCTCGCCAAATGTCCCACCTGACCGAACAAAAAGCAAGCTCCGGAAGCCCTATAACATACGTTTCCAGGATGGCGCATTCCACATGAATTGCATTGAGGGACCGAATCATTATTACCCTTGTCGCCTGACCTTTGAAAACGAGTCTGATTTTGCCCCTGTCCCTGATGACCTTGTTGACGGTACGGTTGCCTCTGACCCTGATTTTGACCTTGTCACTACCCCTGACGCTTGCTACTATTCTGTCTCCACTGATTTCCACTGTTACCACCTTGCTGCTGATTTTGTTGCCCCATCTGCTGAATTTGTTGGCCATCTCGACTTCTTTTCTTTCCCCCATCTGATTTGGATGCCAAAAAGTCTTGCCGCTCCATCTCAATATTCTTGGCAGCATCTGCCGACTGTGCCACATCCGTAAATTTCTCATTGATAAGTTTGGAACAGTACCGGTAATGAATTGTCCACTTAAACTTTTTAGCCTGCTCTAGAGATGTCCCGGCTGACGACCCTGCAAAACCAGCGAGCCTCAAAAACCATGCCAAATACTCTGTTACAGACTCATCATCTCGTTGGCGAATTGTGGCATACTCTCTCACAAATGCGTTCTTATCCGCAGCTGAGAAATACTGCTGATAGAACGCCTCAYGGAACCCCATCCACGAGAGGGCATCAACGTATTCATTTCCTTTAGCTTGCTTGATCGCATCCCACCATCTTTGAGCATCTCCTTCCAATTTGTATGCCGCCAACTTAACCTTATACAGTTCCGGACACCCCAAAACMTCAAAAATCTTCTGTATGTGTGAGACCCAGTTTTCTGCATCCACGGGAGTCGGTGCCGAACTGAAGGATTGAGGCTTCTGTTTCTGAAATCTCTCAAGCCACACATGGATGGCCCCATCTGGTGTTGCCCCACTAGTGTCTCTGGTTTGGTGTGGGTTACCACCCCCTAATGTCTCTGAGACTGGTAGAGGTCCTCCGGTAGAGTGCTGCTGAGTTGCCTCGACTACTTGGGCCACGATGCTGGACAGTAAATTAGAGACTGCCTGATTCACAGCTGCCAAAATAGTTGGGTCCACTTCACCCTCATTAGCATCCGGATGAGAAGGCTCAGGGCCTCCTACTGAAGTACGGTTACGCCTACTAGCCACACGCTGAGATCGACGAGCCATCCTAAATTGAAAGGACAAAAATTACTACACATAGGGAATAAAGAGTACTAACAAAGCTAATTTAAATAAGTTCTAAACCCCAGTTCTACCCACACTCACAGGTCAAACCTACTTRGCTTTCTACAAGATTGAACCTAGGCTTTGATACCATAATTGTAACACCCCCATTCCGAAGGAAGGGAGGTTGCTTCAAAACGTAACGGAGTCGCTATATAAAACCTCCAAAATATAGTCTCCAATACAAAGAAATAAAATAAAATCTTCCAACAACGAAATTCAATATGTCTACAAATAAGATATAAAGGTCTCTAAACAACCACTTCCAAAATCCTCCAACAACCGAGGACAATCCAAATGAAACCCATAAAGGAAATCTAATCTAATAGCCAAAAGAAAAAAAAATCCAATAAATGAATTAACATAGCATTCAACCTCTTGAAATCCTTGGAACCAAGATCCTTGCCTACTTTCTGTCACAAAACCTAGCCTCCCCTTGATTACCTGCCGTGAAGAATAGAAGAAAACACGGCTGAGCCAAATGCCCAGTGAACGGATAAACAAATATAGAAAAATGGTAATATAAACATGCCAAAAATATCTCAAGACATTGAACCAAATGAGTGCCAAAATCTTAGAAAGTCAACAATTAACATAATCATACAAAATCATATGAAGGGACAAATCGAGCTCGAAAACGCATACACTTGCATATTAACTAACATGACAAGTGTCAGACATATGGCCACACAGGCCTGTACGTTGGACTGTAGATCCACACGTACCAAATGTGAGATGTGGCGTTGGACACTACACCGACATCCACCCTACAAACGAATCACATGTTCTAGGGCCAACCCATACGCCTCCTAAATCTAATATCCATCATACCAAAATAGCTCTCACAAGAGCACCAAAAGAGGAGACGTCGTGGACTGATCACACTGCCATGGTTAGTGTCACGCCATCGGTGCCACAATGACGTGCCTATGGTACCCCCATAGGTGGTTAGCAGCTCGAGTTACCCAGAGTTGAGTTGTCACAACGAATGTGACGTTATACGTCTTACATATGGTCAATAAATAACGAAATCAAACGAAAAGTCAAACATAAGTCAAGTACGGAATTATGTTGAATAAACAAGTAGTCGCAATAATAAAGAGGCTCAATTAGAAGAATACATAATCGATCAAAAGTACGAACATACGTACTTTTAGAAGTAAAAATCATACCAAAATGTTACCGAACAAATAAACGTGTACTAACTCGAATAACTCCAATAGCATGATTAGGACAAGACGCCCTTGCCATATATATACATATATATATATACATGACGTAGAACAAATACGATTGAATGGAAGATGCAATAACGAACAATTTGGATAAATATGAGTTAAACGAGACTCACRAATTCATAAGCATATTTAAACGAGCTAACTGAACAAAAAGGTTTAGGAATCCATACCTTAAACTTCACAAAACTTATCGATTTCCCCAAGTTTATTCCTTTATATATGCCCTAAACAAACACCCAAACTTACTATTAATCCTAACTGA
>NC_037532.1:19389485-19402606 GCF_001531365.2 Cynara cardunculus var. scolymus | reverse complement strand
CAAAAATTTATAACCCAACTACTAAATGTATAGATTCGAGAATGGGACAAAAACTTACCTCAAACCGACAAGAAATCGATGGAACCTTTCTTGCTTTTGGCCGTCGGCTCCCTCCTAGGTTATCAATGGATTCTTCCAAGCTCTTAGGGTTTCTCTCTAGCGATTATCACAATTAGAGGAATTAGGAATAGGGAGGAGGAATTAGGTTAAAAAAAAGATTAGGGTTAGGTTTAAATAAGAGGAATTAGGGTTAGGTTTAAACCCTAATCTACAAACAAAAGCCCAAGCCCATTAATTGCAAAGTTAAAGCGATTTATGCAGAATTAATCCCTCAAGATTGGTCAACTTCCTAAACTAACCCAAACTTCAATATAAATATATATATATATATATATATTAAACTTGCACTGATATATATATACACACACACATATATATATCTGACGGGTATTATACCCTCATTCCTCTGAGTGTTCTTGTGGATTATGTCAAACAGAGCGCGATGCATGCTTTGGGTGACAGACTTCACGTCAGACTTCAACAACAAAGCCACAGCCACAGCAAAGGCCATCAACGATACTCTGGCCAGATTCAATTACCGCTAGGACGATAAAATGCAAAAGGTTGGGAATGCAGTCGATGAACTCCTCAGAGTAATTGACGAGAGGATCAAGTCGATGACTCGAGAAGAGGACGAGAGGCCAAAGCGATGAAGGGATCCATCTTCTTGTGCAGAAACATCGAAGAGGAGGCGACTTGATGATGATGATGAGGACCCAGACGTGTCTGATCCTCAAAATCGTCAAGAGGAGGAGAATCATCCTACAGCTGTTCCAAGTACAACACCTATGGCTGCTCCCTCTGCATCAACGTCCTCTACTCCATGCCAACCAGCTCAAGATTCTTCAAGGCAGAGGGCACAGAGCCAATACGTGCCAGACAATGCAGAGGCGCTTCGTAAAGGGAAAATGCCCATGGCATCACAGAAAGAGCCAGCTGGGCTACAAAAGAACACAGAAGTCATAGATCTCTTATATGTCTATGGATCGTCTGATTCTGACCTGGCTCTGTCCTCATCAACAGAGTACCCATGGACATGGCTGCTCCTTCAACCACAGCCCAAGAAGAAGAAGAGGTGGTAGTTGTGAATATGGTTGATCCGTCACTTTTGCACATTCCAGTGCCATTCCTCTAGAAGAAGTTACGGTTGATGCTCCTCCACCACATCCAAAAACCCACAGAGCTAGGGTCCCTGCTCAAGGGACCAGGGTTGTCAACCCTGCTATGAGGCAGCAGGTACATGTCAAGCCAAACATAGCGGACTCATAAAACACAACCAGCGGGAAAAAACGGAAGCATCCTTCTGATCGTGTTCAACGGATCAAAGCAAGTATGGATGCCATGTTCACGCCAACACCCCTCAACAAACCCATCACAGACAAGGCAGACAGCAAGGAGATCTACCAGTTCCTCTACAGCCTAAGAGAAGAGACACCGGTCCAGAAGATCAGTCTTCATACTATGGTTCAAGAGCACATCGGGCAGAGATTCCTAGATCGCTACACTCAGCCAATCACTGCAGTCCACTTTGCTGATGGCATAAAGAAAGTCCTTGACATAAAGAGGCGCACTTTCGGGCATAATCAAATTGTGCTCTACGAGTACATAGTGGAAAGGTCTCGCGGACGGATCTGTAGGTTCACATATTATGACCTCATTAATCTAAATCCGTGGGATCTTCTACATCTATTCTACTTTACAGATCACAAGGACAAAGGAGTCAAATATGTTGTTGCCAACTCTCTCATTCGCCAAACAATGACAGATCTGCTTGACTTCAGAAGCAAGTTCGACTTCCAATTAGCTCTGGATTTAGGAGTGGATCAACTGACAGTCGCTGCTCCAAATAAAGATTTGCAGGGCATCAACAGCATTCCCTCCTGGACGGTTTTGGTGGAACCATAAGTGGGAGTGGTGTTTCAAAACGAGCATAAACAGAAGATCTTCTTTTGAGACAACCAGAATTACAAGTACTCCAACTCTACTCTGCGTAGGGGTGAGCAGCAGAACCAGGTACCCGTTTGCGGAACCGGAACTGCCTTGGAACCGCTGGTTTCGGACACCGGAACCGACATGAGTGGTTCCGGTTCTGGTTCCTAAAATACGAAACCGATTGAGAACGGTTCCGGCTCTCAGTTTTTTGGAACCGTTACCCGCCGGGTACCCGGAACCTGTGGTTGTTTTTCAATAAAAAATTAATTAATTTTTTTCAATACCAAATTTATATTAGGTTACATATTCAAATGACGCGGTCATCTTCATTCTTCATATACTTTCTAGTTCTACTAAACTACAGTTTGTAGTATGTAATCGTTAAGTTTTGAACATTTACAATTATAGTATATAATCGTTAAACTTTGAACAGTTTCTATTAGTCTATTATGGTTTGTAATCGTTAAAACAATATTTGTAATCATTATTCTGTATAATTTGTATTCTTGTTTATAAAATTAGTGTATTGGCAATATTTTATTTTTATTTCTAAATAACAAAATTTTAATATTTTAAGAAGCGGGTACCCGGAACCGGAACCGGTTCCCGGCGGTTCCGGTTCCGGTTCCAAAAATTCAAAGAACCGCTCTAACCGGTTTCGATTCCGGTTCCAATATCTCAAAATTGCCGGTTCCGATTCCTGTCAAAAAGGGCGAGTAACCGCCTATGCTCACCCCTAACTCTGCGCTACATAAGAGACAATTTAGTCAGGAGCAGAGATAATTTAGTTAGGAGCATAGACAACTCCCTTGGAGCAAAGGAGCTAGCCAAGATTATCCGAAGGTCAATTCGAAATATGCTTGAGTTTCGTGAACTTCTTAGGAAGTTCATTGGACTTCAAAGTGTTTAGACCTTCTATCTTTTGTAAGTACTTTTCTGTCTTTAAATCGATGTAATTTCCATTTCCATTTGCATTGTACTTCTTTAGATAGTTATGTAAACCAGAGGTTTCTTTTAACCTCTGTCTTCGATTAGACTTCTGTTTCATAAATCAAGTAAGAGCTCTTCTTATTTACACTTAGGGAGAGATTGTTAGACCCCAACTTGTGAAAGTGTAAGTAAGAAGTGTCTTACTCTAGTCAATAGGACTTAGTCTATAGAAGTTGTCTGGCTAAGAGCTCTCATGCAGAAGATCAAGGACCAGAGCTCTTACTCAGAGTGAAGGTTCCATTCATACAGAGCACGCGCTCTATCTCTGTGAACGCTCAAGCCTTGTGCGCCAAAAAGCATAAGCGCTTGACTTAAAACAGCAACTCCAAGACCCAGAGCCTCTGCATAGTACATGCAGAGCCTCTGCATAGTACATGCAGAGCTTCTGCATATGCAGAGCCTTCGCATAGTACATGCAGAGCTTCTGTATGTTCATGCAGAGCTTCTGGCTACCTTCTTCACGGGAAGCACACGTGTTAGCCAAGACATTCATGCAAGCGTCTAACAGATTTAAGGCGGCTTGACCAAGTCTGCTCCGTTATTCAAGGGAAGTCAAAGATAAGGATGCAGACTAGTCAGCTCAGAGTTCCACGCCATTTTTAAAGCTTAGTTTGTTAGACCTAGGCGTATATAAGGAGGCTTCCTCCTCAGGTTTAAAGTACCTGAAGGAGCCGACTTATACTATACGCGTATTCTTGTGAGATTACTTTTGTTCTTCAATTGTTCATTCTTTTCAATAAAAGCATTCAGTTATTCAAAGTATTATTCACTATTTTACATTCATCTTTGAATATTCAGTTTAGTCATCTGAAATACATTACTGTTCTTAATTCCTATTTTACACAAACTGTATTTCTATTAATTAAGAGTATCTGGGTGATAACACTTCATCCCATAGGGAGAAAGAGAAAGAAAAAGTGAAGGAGACTTCCATAAAGAACCAGAATACCGCATCCAAAGACAAAGGTGTTGCTGAAGAAGGAAATCTCAAGGTGCTCTTCAAATTTGTCATGCCTCAAAGTACAGAATCGTCCAGGTTTGCTATTGTCACTTCCTTTTGTCAACTCTCTTCTCTCCCTTCTACTACCTACGACCGGCTAGAGGAATGGGTACCTAAAAACCCAACCTCCAGTGTTCCTAGTGACCAACAGATGACTCAGCTTAAGGAGTCACTCGACCAAACTAGAGTAAAAATCTTTCTTCGTACCTCTAATTGTGGTGATTTTGACTTCCAGTCTGAAGCTGAAAGATTCAAGGCATTCAAGGATGAGGAAGAACTAAATCTTCAACGACAATAAACTGAAGACAACATAAAGCTGGCCAACTCTCTTGCTGCTCAAGTTCTTCCAAAGAAAAAGTTTAAGAATATGGTAAACGATGTCAAGGCCCAAGCTAAGTTGCTTTCCATTGCAGAGGCTGAACATGAAAAGGTAATGAAGCTGAACGATCGAGACAGAAAATAGAGCGAAGATCGTCTGAACAAGAGAATAAGTCCTCACCGCATCTCAATCGTCACAATTAGTGGACAGATGAAATATGGTGAACTTTTCTTCTCAATGCTCATCACCAGATACAACCTTGAAGCTGTCACAGAGTATCCTTCCTACCTAGGTCAATACGACTACAGTGAATTAAGCGCTCAAAGTCAAGGCACAAGCCAATGATTGAAGACATTCTCAGCGAGCTGATCAAAAAGATGTCCAAGTTTGTTGTTGTGCCTACAAAGCCAATATTGAAGAAAGGTGGGATAAGAAATCCTTCAAGTCCTAATGATGGACCGACTTTGAGGAATAAACATGAAACAGAGTTCTCCTTGGACGAAGTCATGAAGGATTCGAAGAAGCCAGACATCTCAATGTTGAACCTCTCTTTACCAGCGAAGGGTCCTTACATACCCAACACTATGCATCTAAAGCCTGAGTTTGGATTTATTTTCCTTGACTATGAAGGTGAACACAGCTTCCAAAGAGTGTCTGAGTTTAATATTTGTTCTATAGAACACCTTTATTATCTAAGGTATTGGTTGGACAATGATATCTATGGTGAAATAATAGATCGCAAGATCAGTAGAGAATTTCTACGTCGAAAGATGCTTGGAGAATAAGTACTTGGTTACATCGACTTCAGCGAACTAGATTAGTTATGAAAATTTGTCTTGTAAATTTAACTTTCATTGTAAATCTTATTTATCTATGTCTTTTCTTCAGTGTACAACCTATATGTAATAAATCTAGAAATGTATTGGCTGAAACACTTGTAACTTTCTTTCGATTAATATAAGACTTTCATCAGCCTCACTGAAAAGATCCCTAAAAAGAGTAATAGGGACACATATCTATGAGTTTCAGTATGCTCTTACAGTCACTGACAATCTTTAGTCTGTGAACATGCTTTCAGTATCAATTTCCCTTCTTGTACTTTTTCTTAAACTTGTAACTTAAGAAAACTTATAAAGTAAAGACTGTTTCACTGAAAAAGATCCCAAAATAGTTAAAAGGGACATGTACTTTATATTTAACTTTTCCTTACTATTAAAACTCAAGGAAATTTTCTTTATGTTGCTTTGCCATCATCAAATAGGGGGAGATTGTTGATCCTCTCTCTCACTGATTTGATGATAATCCCTTTTACCTTTAGAAGTATTATTGTTTCTATCTTTTCATTTCTAGCGATCATCACTGAGTCTGCTCAGTGATCGTTGAAACAAGCATTGTAAATCCTATAGCGACAGCGAAACTTCAAAAAGACAAAACTCACACCAAAGAACCTTCAGTGATTGTCGAAGACTGAAATTGAAGATTAGTGATTGGCGCGTTTGTGATCTGAAGCAGTATTCAGTGATTACAACCTAGTCAACACATGTGTGAAGACTGCACAAGCCTCAGTGAATGCTGAAGAGACCTCCACCGTTATTCCAGCATTCAGTGATCAAATGAAGCTTTCCATGCACGATTGTTTTTTGTCTTGTACTTCTATACACAAAGGACAAACCCCATACCCTTTCAAGAGTATAGTACTGCACGGAGCCGACTAGTCGACTCTAGTGCACACCAACTCCATGAAAGGATATTTGCTTATGAATAAACAAATGTACTATTCATTGTTGCAACGGACAAGCTTTCCTTTTAAAGCTTGACGCGTGTTCCAACCCTTCTGATTTGCATTTAATGCAATGGGTATAAATAGCTAAGTGCTCTCTTCATGCAAGAGAGATCACACATCTATCAAAAGAACACATACGTTTATCTTCAAGCAAGTTAGAATCTCTCTCAAGAATTCTAAAGTTCTTACCCAAGAAGAACATCTTTATGTCTTTATCTTTTCGGAAAATCTTCTCTATTTGCTAAGTATATTTGTGTGTAATCTTAGATTGTTTTAGATAGGTTATCTTTACCTTTTCTATTTACGCAAACAATCTGCAAAAATCTGTATTGATCCTTCTTTATCAATATATATTTTTAAATACGAAAGTTTTCTGTTTTTGTATTCATCCCCCCCCCCCCTTCTACAAATTGTTCCTCTAAAACTCTTGTAGACCTGACTGGGACCAACAAATTTAGCTAAAGCCTTTAAAAACCCTAATTGGGAAGCTTTGTCTTCTCTACACCTCTCCATAAGCACTAGTCGTTTTAGTATCTAGCAACATGAAGAACAAAAGGCAACTCCTATATTTCACATACAACATAAAAGGATTTAAATGGTTTGCATGGATACCGAGGAGGTGACAAATTTCTTGTCATTCGATTCAGAATCGTTACCGGATGTTACTGTAACTAAAAGGTACGTTTAATGTCAAATTATTTACTCCGTTTCAATTGTTTGTGTATTGCATTACCAAAATCGTAATTTTCAATGTGCATATGTTATTGCAACAAGAACATGTTTAGACATTTAGTCACTCGTGGATTTATTGTTTTATTTACGTAACAGATTATTGGTTTGTATGAATTGAAGTTAGTAATAAATTCAATATAAATCATTGAAAAATATTTATTCAACCCAAAAATGCTAAAGATTTATGTGATTATTGTTATCCATCTAGCCAAAAAAAACCTTAGATAGATATTTCCCTCTATGCTTTTGTTTATATACTTTATAAACTGACAACTCTCATTTTGAGTGTTATTTACACATTATTTGTGTGTGTTTTCTTCCATTTTAATTTGTATTTTCGCTTTATGTGTTCATGTTTCTCCATTTATTTATTTATTTTTGTTTGGAGATGTTGAGGATAAAAGTTTGTATTTTTATGGTTATGCGCATCATTTTTTGGTTAAGGGTGAGATTGTGCCCACAATGTCACCATAGTGGGCAAAATCAGAGTTGCTTGGATAAGGATTGAATATTTCTTGAAGATTTTCATGGATGCATGGAGCCTCTAAAGAGAAAGTAAATCTGACTTCTGCATGGAAATAAAAGGAGAAGAGCTTTGTTATCAAAAGGGCATTTTAAAGCTTCTTTCCATTGGATTTTTGGGTGATATCTTCTCATTTTTCTCCCTTTATAAAGAGCTTTTGAGTTTTGTTTAAAAGAATCTAAATTCTAGCTGAATTCTTTCTAAGTTTCATTTAAAGTTTTAGTCTTTAGCATTTAATTTCTTGTATTAAGTTTCTTTTGTTGTAATTTCTGCCTACATTCTCACCACTGTGGTGACATATTCTAGTTTTATTTTAATGAAAGTATGGCTTAAGTTTTTTTTTCCTTTCTATGTTCTCTATTTTTATTATAATCTAAGCATCTCTTTGGGTGTAGGTGTCAGCCAAATCTAAGACTAGTAGAGAGTTGCCATTTTTACTAATTCTTAGTCTTGGTCACTTGAGTCACGACTTTAACTCAATTCGGACAAGCCGAGCACTTGTAAGTGTTAATATTAGATCTTTGATCCAGAGATGGGCGGATCCGGAAATACGGCTTGAGTGATTCAAGAAGATTTCAGAAAGTCTTTTATGACCACGTAGAGATACATGTTTTTGCATGGTTTTAACTAAAGTTCAAATGTTGGTCGATATTGGTGTCACAAAGAGATTTTGGGCATCTATTTCTATACTGGTAGAGCTATGATCCTTAGAGGTCGACATAGTTAAATCGGCAAGTCTTGAGTTGGCAAAAGTGGTGACTCTGTGGGAACTTTATGGGTATTGTCTGTAAAAATTCACCTTTAAGAGATCAGGATTTTCTATAGACGTTTTTGTGACACTTGTTTCTGACCATGAGGTTACTATAAATGTATTAGACAATGCTTACACCCATACCTTTTTCTTTGAATTAATATTTTTTACGTAATTGTTAAAATCATCCAAGCTCGCTCAAAAATGGTTTCTTCTTCTCTAATTGAAATTAGTGTGTTCTCAACTTAGTACTCGAAACTTTGAAGTCCAATCTTGTGGATACAATCTTGGTACTTTTACCACTTTATTACTTTTAATGATCATAGTGTCGGCATACACTTGCACCGCCACTATGGGAACATTGTATCCACTGTGTGAACATATACGATTATAAGTTATCATAAACCAAATCATTTTTAACGAGTTTCTCATAATTTGTGGTTTTCTAAAAAAATTCAATATTTGCATTACATGGAGTTTTTATGCATGCAATCGTACATATAGATTAGCATACTCATTATAGAGATAGAGGAAGAGATGAATATTACATAATGCTTAAAAGTTTGTGATTAATATTATATTCAAATTGTTTCCACGAAGTATGGATCAAATTGTTTATCATTCCTTATACATTTTAAATTGCATATGCACCAATGTTTTCATACTCCAATCTATTTTCGTGATGTTGCTTCTATCAACACTCACCATTTTATGACTCCATATCGTAATATGAGGTATTGGTTAGTCGATTTACGATAACAGTTCGCCTTGGCTAAAGAAGGTTCAACAATACAACAATGAGTACATGCTTATTTGCGTGATCAAATTGTGAACTAGTTATTGTTAAACACTTCAAATTCGGAGTTGAATGAAAATTATCATGTCGAATTTGATTGTTATCTATTAATCTAATTTGGAACACGAACAAGTAATATTATGAGTGTATGTTTAAATCGACATGGTATGTTGTTTTAAACTAAAATTTTCTATTCTATTAGGTTGCGTTTGGTACATGGGACGGGACAAAACTTATTGTCCCATGTTTGGCGCAGCATGGGATAGAACAAGAACTCACTGTCCCACATTTGGCGCGACATGAGACAGGGACAAAAACTGGGACAAGGTGAGACAGCATGAGACAAAATAGGTTTTTTCTTGTTCCACCAAAATAGGTGGAACAAGAATGGGACAAAAACTAAAATATTACTAATCTACCCTAGTTTGATTATAACCTTAATATGAACCACAACTACCTCCTCCACCGTTGTCAACCGCCATCACCACCAGAATCTACCATTTTCATGTCCTCTATAACCACCTTCGTCCACCAAGCACCACTGCCTCTACCTCCATAACCACTGTCGGTCACTGACCACCACCACCCGTTGTCACCACTACCGTCGGCCACCACCATCTCCACCATAATCAAAACCACCTCCACCACCACCACCACTGCTATCATCAATTATATCAAAAATTTTATTCAAATTTGGTACAAATATGAAAACTGTGTACAAATATTTAAAAATTAAATTCTTTAATTATTTACTTTATTTGTATTAATTATAACTATTTTATAATGTTTAAAATCATCAAATAACTTTTGGGGTAGTTTGTCTAGTTCTGTCTCATCCAGTCCTAGTCGTACTAAACACCAGACATACTCCTATTAGGTCTAGTCATGTCTCGTCCAGTTCTGCTCTGTCCAGTCCTACCCTTTTGTCATGTCATGTCCAGTTCAGTCATGTTCAATTATGTTTGCATACCAAACGCTACCTTAGGTAATTATATTCTATACTTTATATTGAAAAGTTATATATATTCAAGTTAATTGTTTATGTCAGAACACTACTCAAACAGTCATGATGTATTCAATACTAAATCATATAGTGTTAAAATGGTAACTTTTGTCATTTTAAATTGTAATTAGATTATACAAAATCTTGTAATCATTTTAACCACTTAATCAATTTACAACAAAAATCATTTAATATAAAAGATTAATTTAATAATTAATGAGAATTCATCAAACCATTTTTAGGAAAGTCAATTACTATAAATACATATGTCCTTATCTTTCTCTCTCTCTATCAATTGTAACTCCCCCTTCTTATTATTCACCTCCTTCGTCTCTCCTTTCTTTAGCCGGATTAGAGAAACTATTATTTTAACTACCATGTTATGTGGATAATGTGAAAACACTAAAACAATAAGGTTTTAAGTAATGAACATATTGAAATCATATTATGAACATACTAAAACAATAAAATGTATATTGTTAAATGTATGTACACACTATGATACTTCACAATATGAATCTGACATATCCCAATTTACACACCAACTAAATGTATACATGATGTGCATGTTATTATCACTTTGCACACATCATACTCTCTTATTATGCACGTTGTATGAAGATAATTTATTCGTTGATGGAGAGATGATAGATGATAGAGGAGAGAGATGAGAGATTTATAAAATACCAATATACCCTTTATATTTTATTTAATAAAAATTATAATGTTTTTACATTCAGCCTTAACTAAATATGAGTTTATGAACTAAAATGGATCTTAAACATTTCATAAATTAGAAGGATTGAAGACCCATAAATCATAAAGAACAAGCCTTTTAACTTGTTTTATTAAATAAAATGTTTTAAAATTATCTGCCATTTAATGATTTATTTAGAATTCATAAATGTAAAATATATTTAGCTCATGAAATTATATATAAAAAAAAAACTTAAAAATATGTACTGGAGTGATATATCCAAATGTTTATCGCTTTATAAATTATTTTTTAAATAAAATATAATATATTTAAATTTTAAATAAAATATAGTATATTTTTTAAAACTACTTGCTTATATTCATCTGAACCATCCATTTCACAATCTGAAAAATTTAATATGGTTAAATAAAAAATCAAACTCTTTTAAGGATAAAAAGTAATAATAAATAAATAAATAAGGAAAAGGTGTAATGGTATGACAGAAGAAGAGGTTGGCATGGAGGACAAGTGTGCGAATTCTGTGAAAGAGGAGGTTATATTAATGAATATTATTTTTATTTTTATTTAAATGAATAAATAAATATGATTAAAATAGTCAACAAAAAACGCATACCGGATATCCCGCAGCTTTGTTCCAGACAAATTTTCTTCCTCAAAAGTCACTGTTTCACTTCACTTCCAACTTGTAATTAAATATTTCCATTAATTAATCATCATTAAAAGCCAAATTCTCACTCAGATTTTCTCATTATTTTACAAATCATATAAATCTTATAGATTCATCTGATAAAATATATGAAGCTACTTTTTCGCGACCTAGGTTGTGCTCAAGGTCGTTCGTGCCTCTAACTTATCATCACATGTGATCATTGTTTTAAAAAATTTACGGTTACAATCGTCATGACTTAAGACTTGTTTCTCACGTCATGTTACGTCTATGATACGTCATGTCTTAATTAATATGCAGTCTTTTTAACGCACTATTATTTGATTTTTCTTACCTTTTTATTGTTTTGTTTGTTGCTTTTTAATATCAAACCTAACTTAAATTGGTTATTATCATTGATTCATTGAATAATAGTAGAAAACATATGTTTATATGTATATATATATATATATATATATATGCACACACACATATATATATATAACATCATATATGATATAGAGATTTCTCGCCATATATATGATACATTGAAAAACGTCATCGCCTCGTCGTGGTTCCTAAGATTTGAGGTTTGGCCTTACCGTTACGCCATATCACACATCACGTATTTAGAACCTTCCATGTGGTATGAGTGTTCTCTCATTTTTGTAAAATGGTGGCGTTTTTGTTTGAACTCAAATACTGTGGGTGACAAGAGGAACTCAAATGTAGTGGGAACTATAAAAACCCATGTGCATTGTCGATCGATTTTGATTCAAATGTGTTGATCGTGTGGGTTTTCTTTGTAAAAGAGAGGAACTTTGGTATTTGGTTTTCCGTATCTTGGCACAATGGGATTGATTTTATGAAAGTTTGTTAATGTTTTTATTGTAAGGTATATGTTAACTTATAGTAAGATTTTTATGTGAAAATATTTTGATGTGTGTTGATATAAGTTACTATTTTATGCTTAAGATATGTGAACACATGTTAATTATTTTCATGCCAAGACATGTTTAATGTATGAGTTATGTTAACTTATATGATGATATGACCTCCCTTACAACAATGTCATCTTAGCTCCAATCATTTCGGTGATGTCACTGCATTTTCATAGCATACCTACGTGCTAGGAGTCACGACTATTTCCGTAACCCACCGACTTCATCAATTGTTTTATTGTTTATCTTTCTTCCACTATTTTACAAGTTAACTGTTATCAAATTAAATAATAATTCTAAGTTAATGAGATAAACCATTATATAGTGTACAAAGATTGTTGTTCAAAAAACAAGTTGTGCATGTTGATCATATTGAATAACATAAGTTTATAAATATGTTACTAACTATGAATATGAATATGTTTATTTAAGATGACATAAAATCATATAATTTAATTATATGTCAGAATCACCATTACTTCTGACCAAATTATTAGATGTCTTTAGGTCATGTTTGACTACTATAAGTAGCGATACCAAAAAAAAAATTACATGGGTCAGATAAGGAACTCGATGCCCGACCTTAGTTTGACTAAGGATGGAGATCAACGAATTTATTAAGCAGGAAAGGGGATACTCCGATTATATACATTCATATATATATATATATATATATATATATATATAATCTTTGATGATCAAAATCTTGTGAAAAGGATTACAATATGGTTTTGGTGGTTCATGGAGAAACTTTTGGTGATATGATAACTTGGACCTATAAAAATTCAATTTGTTAACTAGTGTAATTGATATGTCTATGTTTGAACCATAATTGTTTGATGTTATTCTTATACATATAAATAAAGTTTTTTTATTCAAATGTAGCATGATATGTCGTTTAAGCATAAACTTGAAATATATATATAG
>NC_037532.1:19365372-19381765 GCF_001531365.2 Cynara cardunculus var. scolymus | reverse complement strand
ATATATTTTATTCAAAAATAAAAACATCATCGCTTTCTCAAAATTACATAAAGTCATATTATAACATCGACTGAGATAAAGAATAAAATGAAATATTAAAATCACGATCTATCTCGCTGCATTGCGCGAGTACGCTTCTAGTATTTTTATACTAAGAAAACTTACTAAAATAAAAAAAAATTCTTCTAAAAAAGTAAATTAATCAACATATTATATTATTTGATGTTTAAACAAATCACATCACAACTGAAGTTTTATTAGGAGCATAAAATTAATTAGAAACCAAAGAAGCGTTAACATCGTGTTAAGTTTTCCTATTTAAGATGAATATTAATCATAAACAACACATTTATAATGAATATGGACTGTGATTCATCATGAATCGCACATTCATGATGAATAACACGTCTATATTTCTGATGAATACATGTCACGTTGTAGGTGCTTCTGGGATCCTAATCAATTTTAGGTTTCTAACGAAATACATACTTACATTGTAAAATGATATAGAATGCTGGAAACATCTGTTAAACCTAAATGATTGAAAACTCTTTATTTTTGTTAGTATTTATTTTAATATGATGAAATATATGAGTGGTTTGTTTTAATTATACTATGTAATGTTAGAATTGAGTAATTTACGAACATGTCATTTTTTGTTATTTTACATTTGTTAACTAGTTTATCGGCTAGATTTCATCAAACGTGATTAGTTTATCATGTACCATTTCAACCAACAATTAGTCTATCAGTCAACAACAAGTTTATCATATAGTCATATAGTTTTCCAAACATAAAAAATAGTATGTTTGGACAAACTTGTATACCTTTTATAAGTATTGTTAAAAGATAACTTTTATAAGAGTCGAATGAATTAAAATGCATGTCTTTTATTCTAGATCTTTTTAGGTTACTGTGCAACCCTTTATATTTATACAATTAATACAATTCAATTCTAACCGTCCATTTAGTTTGATGAATATATGATTTATAAAAGTTTCGATTGTTTTCTAATATAAAGTGTTGATCATAATTAATTAACCTTATTCATTTTTAATAAATATTCAAATCATAATAAATAAACTCTCATCATTTCCATTATTATCTCAATTGATTGAGTTGTATTAATTGTACAAATGTGATGAGTTGTGTTTAAAACGTTTTATATATATTCAAAAATAGTTATTTATTTATAAAACTGAAATACATTTTTTATTCACAAAGTTATTATAAAAATTTTCTATTGTATCAAGTACTTTGTAACTTCTCTATAACGAAGCCGTTAAAAGTTAATTATTTATAATTGAAATCGGTATAAAATACGATGCATTTTTTCAATATCCCATTTTTCTAACATGTTTTTTAAGGTAAAAGATTTTAGTAATACTTTATAAACTTAAATGAACCAACTAAAATTATACATATCATATTATAAAATATTTGGTAAAAAATTCTTAAAACAACTTATTAAACATCAAATAAAGAATATTAAAACTCCTTATTTAGTCATTTTCAAGTTACAAGATGAGAACGTCAAAACCTTCACTTACCTGAAATCAAAGGTTCTAAAGTGAGAACATCAAAACTGCTCATTTGTCTTAAACCAAAGATATCAAAAAGAGAGCATCAAAATTTCTCTCTTATCGCAACCAAATGGCTCAAAATGAGAACATCAAAACTTCTCACCTGGCTAAACCTTATGGCTACAAGGTTAGCACATTAAAACTCCTCGCTTGGCAATATTACAACTGACATAAATGCCTATTAATCCAACGCATTACAATAGTCTAAATTATATGACTCCGAATGAATGATCAATGCACTTAAAACATGTAATTTATCAAATGAATAATGTCATAATTGCATATAAGCCCAAAGCTCTACTTAGAGCAAAATTAAACCGGATAAATGTCCCCAAGACTCACTTGAGTCAAAATCGAGGCAAAAACTCAACAATTAAATTGACTATTCATTAAAAGTCAACATAACCGATCAAAATATAAATAGACGACATTTGAGTCACTTATACCTCACGAGGTTTGAAAACCAACACCACAAACTCAAAGGTCGGGCAAAAAAAATCCTAAAACGGTATTTATATCAAAATCAAGCCTTCAAGCTTTTTCACTTGTTGGGCTAATCCAAGATGGTTCATTATAAACTTTAAAAATGCAATTAAGGAGTTTAATCTCTATTATGACTCAAAATACCATAAAGTCCAACAAACTGAAATCATTCGTAATTTCTAATGACTCAATAACTCAACACATCAATAATACATTAACATCAAATACCTTCACTCATACATGATATATCATAAAAATCCATAGATCTTATGATTTGATATTAAAATATCCAAAACCCTCAAATATAAGCTTTTCTCAAGATCTTATAAAATCAAAAGATTCAAGAACACAATTCTAAATAACAACACATTTGGTAAATCTAATGAAAACACTTAAAACTTCAAAATAGACATTTTTTACATGTATAAAGTTTTCACAAAACAACTTGAACTTATCTTGCTATTTTAAGTTAAACCTAGGTTTCAAATCCATTTCTAGCTTCCAAATGCTGAAGGCTTTAGATTCAAAAACACCCACTTCTAAAAACTTTATCCAAGTCTCAGCCAACCTAAAGATGTACCAAAAGTAACCCCAAAATCAAATTCATACAAACCTTAACCACAATCTCAAATCATCCAAAAAAACCAAAATGATCAAAACTCAATATGATGAAGATACCTCAAAAAGGATGTTCTCGAAGGTTAAATGAAAGGTTTTTAACAAGAATAGAGGTTAGAAAGTTAAGGTGGATTTACAAATAATTCTTAGGAAAAACCCAAAACTAGGTCAACAATGGTGGAAATAGTGATGAAGATGAAGAGCATAAGTTCCACTCCATAAAGCTTGAGTCCCTATATCTTGATCTCACAAATACTTTAAAGAAATCGATTGGGAGTAACAAATGGTCAAGGATAAAAGATGAGAGGGAGAGAAGTGAGTAAGAGAGAAAGCAAATGAGAAAAACAAGGAAAAGAAGACCAAAACTGGATTTAAAAAGGGTGAAGATCATGACCGCTTCACTGGCGTGATGCCCCTCTTCACGACGGGTGTGAAGAAATGCTGCCATAAAACTTTCTTTCGACCTTCACCAGCGTGAAGGGTACCTTTCACGAACGTGAAGAAAAGCTACCTAAAAATGAGTTTTCTTATCTTTTTAGCACCAAGCCTAATAGCCGCTTCGAGATATCGATTAAGGTTTCTTTTAAAGTTAAAAATACATTTAGAAGCCAAAAATTATACGCACCAAAAATCTTGATGTTACAATCTTCTAGAAAATACTTCTCTACCATTTGTGAGTTTGTATATTCAAGTATATAACACTAAATGAAATTCTGATATTAAATCTATGACCTTATTATTGAGTATGAAGTCATTTTTTTCTTATAAGGTTAGGAGGTCATGGATTTAAAACAAATTATGAAATGTTATATACCTAAATATCACAAGTTTTTGATTAGAGAAAAATTGTGCTTGTGAATACATCTTACCCTCCACACCCTACTCCCGAATACAATATACTAGTTTGTTTGATTTTATATGAAAATGTTGTGTACAAATATAGTATACAAATTCCTTAATTTTATTTGTTTTTATATGATGATGAGAAAAAACATTGTAATGACTGTATCTTGACGTTAGACACCGGTAAAGAATATACATCTTTATTTTACACATGGTCGGCTATGCAAAAGAAAGGTACAAACAAAGAATTAAAAGCAAATTGTTTCAAGAATATGAGAGTACAAGTCAAATAGAGAACTTTATTCCTACAACATATTCCTAAAAGTATCTACAACACGCACTCCTCATATTTAATGAGGTTTGAACCCTTAACCTATTAAAAGACTAGACTCTACTGGTAAATTGGGTGCTGTTAGACCAATAACTCTTTGATATAATGTAGTTTTTTGTGTAAACATCAATTTATCTTTCAATCATGAATGACATTTTTACACCAAATTTGTTCACAATCATAAGATATGCAAATAAAGAAATTCGTTAATACAACACATTCATAACAAATTAACAACCCACATACATTTATAATATATCCTCCTTGAAAATATGGTTTGAAGGATGAGATATAACCAGAGACCTCACTAATACAGTAATACCCTTATATTTATCAACTTTATAAATTATACATATGTTCTTTTTATGAAAAATTTAGTAAACTTTATTATTGATGATAAATTATTTTATTATATAAAACAAGATTCTTTCGAATAGTAAAAGTTAATTATATAAACATATAAAGATAATAATACACATGCATTTAAACATTACTAGAAGGTACTCGCGCAATGCAACGATATATATCTTGATTTCAATGTTTCATTTTATTTTTTTTGGTCTTTGCCGACGTTATAATACGAATTTATATGGTTTTGAGCAAACAATAATATTTATCTTTAATTCAATTTTTGTGTAATTCATAAATTTGAAGATATGACAAAAACTAAAAAAATTATAAAAGTTACTCATTTTTTGTGTAATTTCTTTAATTCAATTTTTTATTATAATTTAATTTAGATTTAATGACGAAATGATTTATTTTTGGTTTAATAGTATAATTTTTATGAAGATAATAATTAAGTATTCTGTTAGAACTCAATAAATATCCTAATTATGTTTTAAATATATTTAAAATGAGAATTTTATCATCTATATGATTGTATTTATCTATAGTTAGTTACACGAATTCAAATATGAAGCTTAATAAGTTGTATTTATATACAATTTACTTGTAATCTTGAATTTTAAGTAATATGCATCAATAAACAGTACTTCATGTATAAAAAATGGTTTTTAAGAGTTTTTGTCAAATATTTTATAGTATAATATAGATAATAACTATATTTTCCCACAAATAAATACTTAATTTTAAAATAAGTAGAACACATAATCATGCAATTAAGGTTAAATTTTGAGCTTGATCCCTAACGTTTGTTGTTTTCAACGAAAATCGTCCCCAATATTCATTTATTACAAATTTCTTCCTCACATTTGCAAAATCTAACAGTTTTCATCTCTCCACTGGCAATCGTTATCTTTTTCTTTTCTTTCGTTCACCCCTATTTAAATGAGGGGTAGTTTGACCACTCGATGATCTTTTTCTCCAATGATCACCCCTATTTTTCCTAATGATCCACCCCATTGCCGTCTCTCTCTTCCTCTTCCTCTTCCTCTTCCTCTTCCTCTTCCTTATCTCTTTCTTCTAACTATTCATCTAATTCCCACCCTCTCACCTCGTCTTCTTCTTCTTCTTCTTCTACAATAGAGTACCTAATGGTTGCTTAATGCCAAAATATTATGATACATTCTATTTAGGGGGGTTTTGGGCTCTTTGCTTGAAAATTTTATGTGACTTTACCAAACTAATAGCTTGCAAATGCTCCAGAAAACTTAGGGCATTTTATTCATTACCAAGCAAATAAACTATATATTCTAAAGGTACAGTACCATTCTGTGAAACAAATGGTGAAGTTGTATTATTTAGCTCTAATGCACTTTGCAATCTTTTAGTTCCAATAGTCTAAAATCAACCTTTAAGACGAAAACATGAACAATGCCCCATGTTACTTGAATTTAACGTGCATTCATCACTTTAAGAGACAAAAAAGAATCCATAAGTGGTGTTGATGTAGGAGTTGTTTAGAATAAAAATATTTTCAACAAGCTTTTGATAAACAATGGACATGGGATTAGAAGTATAGACGAAGCCAACTATAATAATATTTAGAAGGAAGAAGAAGAAGAATAGTTAAAAAGGAAAGAGAAGGGAGAGGTAGGGGCAAAAGGAGAAGAAGATAGAGACGGTGATATGGGTGGGCCATAAAAAAAAATGGGTGTAAGAGTTGCATGGTTGGAGTTAGGTGGGGGAGTTGCTTCAGTGGTTGGGGGAGTTTTCTAATCCCCGACCCTGGTTTTTATGAATGGCCCTCGACCTTGGGCCCTTTCCCATCCTCGGTTTATTTTTCTGGTTAACCCTAGTCAAACCCCGATCTTCATCCTTGATTAAGACCTAATTTTAAAAAATTATATATATACACATATATTGTATAAAAATATATTAAAAAAGTTATATACCGGGTACGAACGGGTCAGGGGATATGCTACCCGGCCTTAGCCCCAACCTCGGTTTGAGTCTACCGAGGATCCCCCACCTTGGGACCGGTTTTAACGGGGAATCTCCGTATTCGTTCGAGTCGGGTGAACCAAGTTCTCCATCATATCAGGGTAAATCACCATCCTAAAGATGTGCAAGTATGTGGGGGTGGGATGGGTTCATTTTTGTAAATGATTTCATAGTTTCTAAATGTAAAGTTTTCCCTCATTTAATAGGAGTTAACAAATTAAATTAAGTGATGTTAGTGCATGGGACAAAATATGCTGGATTTTACCAACCTGGAGGACAAATTTGTAATAAATGAAAATAAGGGACAATTTTACTCTTCAATTAATTAAAATTTGAAATAAATAATAATATAGATAACATATTTTAACACGTTTTTAAATAAAAATACATAAGTCTCTAAATTAGGGACAAAAACTTTAATTGTAAAAAGTAGTAAAAAATGATATAAATGAATAATATTACATTAAATTTGGTCTTTTATTAATAACATCAAATTTGATGTAAAGTTGGTGTAACATTCGATATATAATACGAGATTTGTTGACCCCATTTAAAATGGATCTTATTGGTTATTTATTACATCTCAAAATAAATGTTTACAATAAAAAAACATAGAGTTAAAAATTTAATGTTAATTATTACATTTTTTTATTTACAAAAGGACAATTTTCCTTAATCATAAAGAGAGATTTTTTTTAAAGTAAGTTAGCTTATTTCTAGGTATACATTTGGATACACATAACCTAAGTTATAAGATAGAAAAATCACGTGTTTGAATGAAATGAACGCTTAAAATTTAAATTATTTAGATGAAACTATAAGTGTTTATAATTATTAAAATACAAAATTATAATTATTACATTTTATTGATTTATTTATTTTTATCAACTTCTAAACATTTATATGTTAATTAAGAATATACCTGAAAAACTAGTTATCTATTTTTTAAACTCGACATAAAATTTAAGACAAACATAAAAATAAACATTGATATATATTTTAGGATGAAGTCATAAATTTTGAACTTTTAATTAAAAAAATAATTATACTAACTTCCAATTCTTGTTTTACAATAAAATCTTACATCCTACTACATTACACAAATACATAATTAACACTTATATTGCCTTTAATATGTAGTTCAGTTAGCAAATGGATGAGACGCTTTGTCCAAATAGAAGACAGATCTCGGATTCAATTCTAAAACCCCCCTACTAGTCTCAACCGCTAAACAGACTAAAAAATATCCCTTACATGATGCCCCTGAAAAGGGGGGGGGGGAGGGGTTATGTATGAAACTGGTTAAGAGAGTGTTTGAGATTGCTTATTTAAAACAACTTATGTTTTTTTGTAAAAGTTTTTATTAACTTATGTGGTATTAAACCGGAGTTAAATAAAACAGGGTTAAAATTATAAACTGGTAATTAACAGTTTTTCATAAGTCATGAAATATTAACTTATCAAAAACAACTTATTACCGGACACCGGTATAAACAGTTTTTTTCCTTATCCAAACACAAGAAAACATCTTATCACCGATGTCAACCTAAAATAAATTAAAAAACAACTTTTATAAACATTCACAAAACCCCGCCTAAGATTATCACTAAACAACTTTTTTCTCTAAATACATAAAAATCTATTATTTTTTAAAATATGCACCTAAAAAAGTAAAAAAGGCAAAAAGTTTCAAAACGGTGAAAATTTGAAAAAAGTGAAGTATTTAAGTTTTTTCTTTTGTTTTCTTCATTAAATTATTATGCATTCAAACCTTATGGTCAGTAGAATACATATTGAGAACTGTGTTTTTCCCACTGATTTTACGCCGGTGCGGCCATGAAACCTGCCTTTATCCCCCCACTATATACCCCTATCTCTCCTCTTTCTCTTTTCTTCTTCTCCATCTCTCCATCTTTTTACCTCTTAAAACAAACTTTCTTCTCAACTTTCATCACTCTACCCTTGTCATCTCTATTTCAACCCACAACAGATTATTCAACCTACCTTCTTCGATCTCCTCTCTGCATGTGATCCATTCAGATTTAATCCTTCTTTTCTTCAAAGTTGTACCTCAAAAATCGTAGCTTTATAGGCGTTTGATCAAGTTACAAATACAAAACCCTCTTTTTTTCTGCAAATATTTGGTTTTTAACGGCCTCTTTTTGATCTCACATTGCTTCAAAATGGTGGGGTTTTGCTGATTCTGGTGGGTTTTTGTTTAGAAATGGCGAGGGAAAATAACTGGCTCTCGTTTTCTTTATCACCAATGGAGATGTTCACTTCGTCTACTTCTCAGCCACAGCAGTATTTCTTCAACGATAATTTCTACGCCAATGGTACTTATTTTGAAAAGAAAAGAAATTGAAAAATATCTGTTATTTTGTTCTAAAAATTTGAAGAAAAACTGGAAATTTCTGTTTGAATGTTGAGTATGCATGGTGTGTGTTCAAGTTTCAAGATGTAAAATGGTTTTGATGATGGATTTTTTTTTGCTTTTGGAAAACGATGTAGTATGCATGTATGTATATATGTATGTAACTGAGTTGATAATGAGTCACCAATCTTCCGGTGCAGGTTGGGCTAATAATGGAAAGTCTCAGACGATGTATACCGACGGAGATAACGGAAATGGTCAAGGGGAAGTGAAAGACGGTGGCGATTCGCCTCTTTTTCGAAGTTTCATGGAGTCTCATATTCACCAGCAACAAGCTCCGAAGCTTGAAGATTTCCTCGGCGGCGATATCAACATCAACATCAACACCACCACCGCCACCGCTACCGCCGCCTCCCACCCATTTCGTTACTCCGACGGTTCGCAAACCGAAACTCAGGACTCGTCGTCCTTGACTCACATCTACGACGGCAGCAGTTCCGTCTACTTCACCGAACAACAAGATCTCAAGGCCATCGCCACGGCTGGTTTCCCAACATTTTCAACCAACTCAGGGTCCGAGGTGGACGATTCGGCTACCCAAATGACCGAGTTCGTCGGCCAGTCTATTGAGTCAGGTAACGAGTTAGCTTATGCTCAGTGTCCAATGAATGCGTTATCGTTAGGAATCACCACTACCGCCGGCGGCGGCACCACCCATCGGAGTTCCGATCAGAAGGCCGTCGTTGCCGTTGATTCCGCTGCTCAGAATAATTGTAAGAAGATTAACGATACTTTTGGTCAAAGAACTTCGATCTACCGAGGTGTCACCAGGTATGAATTCATTTATTTATTTTTCTTAATCCTTTTTTCAAGAAATCTTTTTAACAAATTGGGTTCAAAAACTATCAATTTTTGCAGACACAGGTGGACTGGAAGATACGAAGCGCATCTTTGGGATAATAGCTGTAGGAGAGAGGGTCAGGCCAGGAAAGGACGTCAAGGTACTTCCTTTTAAACCCCTAAACCCTAACCTCTAAACACTGTTCAAATTGGACCAAACGTAAGTAAGGATTTACTGGATAAGAGTATTCTCCATCATTAAAATAGCATAGTATGGGTTGTAAGATTCTCGGTTAGCAAAATGAAACTGCATTGTCTTTTTTCTTTAGAAAGCAGTGTAAAGAGTGAGATATAGTGGTTGTTGATGTAAATAATTATTATACAATTGACTGAGATACTTCTGCTGCAATGAAATGAAGAAGTGAAGAGTTCTTCATGGTTTTCAAATCAGTCAGGAGTTGTTGTCATATGGGATTGATGTAATACTTTTGTTTATAAAATACTCTTTGCCCAAAATGGAAGGAATTTGTCCACAAGATTTATAAAAACCCACTTACAAATGTGTACAACAGTATCTGTATACATTTCTTTCTCTTTCTAAATCTATCACATTCCTACATACATGGTGTCTGTATCTATAGTCTGCCTGCTCTGTAGTTTCTTTTCATCTTTGCCTTTTACTTTTGCTTTTTCACTTTCCTTTTGCCCCCATTTTCCTCATTATGTTTGACCTAGTCAAACCCCTCATTCTGTTTCTTGTTGTTTTGTGTTGATGTCTCTGTACATCTTGTTCCTGGATCCTTATGAGATATACTGGTTTTGTTTGGTTCGATTACGTGAGCTTCCACATCTTTAGCTTTTACTTTATCTGAAAGCGTTTTGGTGCTCAAATCATGGACCACTGAAGTAAGCTAATGCTTGATTTCTTTTGCTGGCTTTTTGCATGGAATTGGCCAACTGCTGTTACTCGGCTCTCGATATTATTTTCTGCAGTGTATTTGGGTAAGCGAATTCAAGTATTATGCACATCGATTGAGTCTTTTTTTAATAACGTGGATGTTCGGGCCGGCATGTGCGTACCTCGACTAATCCCATAGGCAACCCTCTGGTGGCTTCTTGAGCTACCCCAAAGGGTTCATTAGTGTTTGTAAATACTTGTCAAATTAATTAGCAAGTAGATACTTGATTGTAATGGAGATCAAATGGATTATCAGGCGGCTATGACAAGGAAGATAAGGCGGCAAGAGCCTATGATTTGGCGGCTCTTAAGTACTGGGGACCGACCGCCACCACAAACTTCCCGGTAAATCTATCTTGCCGTATCCTCTCGGTTTCACTTGATTGATTCGATCTTTTTCTTTTTGGTGCAACGGACTTAAGAGATTATGATGCATTTGGGTTTATGCTGATTTAGGTTGCAAACTATGCGACGGAACTGGAAGACATGAAAAATTCAACCAAGCAAGAGTTCATTGCATCACTAAGAAGGTTTGTTTTGTTAACCTTTTAGCGACTGGTCATATCTACCATGGCGTTCTCTAAGATGGTTTGTTTCGATAATTCCAGGAAAAGTAGCGGTTTCTCGAGGGGAGCGTCGATTTATAGGGGTGTCACAAGGTTTGAACTTCGATAACTGATTGTTTATAGTGCATTTATCTCAATTTGTTTATTAAACATTGGTCGAAAATATGCAGGCATCATCAACAAGGTCGTTGGCAAGCTAGGATTGGCCGTGTTGCTGGAAACAAAGACTTGTATCTAGGAACTTTCGGTAAAATTTACCTCATTTTGTACCACTACAACAAAATCGGCTTTAAAGGATGCAAAATTGTCTTAAGTGTCCTAATAGGCTGTTTTATAGGACCAAACACTTGTGCGTCGTGTACATTATTAAATGTTACAATTAGCTTATGGGTGGCTTTAACAATTTTTTAGCACACTTGATGTGTTCTTATTGTGAATCATGATGTTGCAGCTACCGAGGAAGAAGCAGCTGAGGCTTACGACATAGCGGCGATCAAATTCCGGGGGATGAATGCAGTGACGAATTTCGAGATGAAACGGTACGACGTCGAAGCTATTTCCAACAGCTCCCTTCCAATTGGCGGCTCTGCAAAGCGCCTAAAAATCTCTCTTGAGGCAGCGGCGGAACAAAAACCTTCTCTGATCGCTAACCACCACCACCACCACCACCACCACCTTCAACAGCCTCAATACAGCAGCGGCAATAGCAGTAGCAGCATTAGCTTTGCCACCATCCCGCCGGTTTCCGCCATTCCTTACGCCATGCCATTTGATCCAAACTATCATCAGAATTTCTTCCATCATCTCCACCCCAACAACGGAGGTCCGCCAGAAACCTCCGGCTCGTTGTCTTCTGTTGGGAATCAGATGGCTTTACTGCCGCCGCCTGCTGCCGAGTTCTTCATTTGGCCTCACCAATCTTATTAACAACACAAAAGCACTCCAAATAGCTTATAGCACCAGACAATGCTAATTTTGAAACTTGAATGTGCTTTTGTTTTTTATTCTTCTTTTTCTTGAAGCTGACCATTGCTGACCGGTTTAGCATAGCTTATCGTAGTATTAGTCGGGCTGGGGGTATAATGTTCTAACATTTTCCGTTCATCGAGCTTGGTCGAAAACTTGTATACAGGCGTTTGGAATGCTAGTTGGTAGAACCGATCGATTGGTCTTTTTGGTGCACAAAATCTGTATTTGCAGATACTGAATGGAGCTTATCATTTCAGTTATTCTTGTTCGAAATCAAAGTGCTATTTTTATCATGTTTTCTTGTGATCATATAGTGAAATATAGCACAAGATGCAAATGCGTGAGTTTACTAATAGACTTGTTTATAGAACAAATATTTATGGGAACCAACTTTCCTAGAATACACTTTACAAATTTTCCATTCCGTCGACGTTTCTCTTCCTATCGCGGCTTCAAACCTTGTTAGGTCCCTATTACTGATGTGATGATTGACGGTTAACGTCGAAATACGTTTAGAATAGTTTCTTTTATACTACTCAACATGTATTGAGACTAATAGATTCTGAAGACTTCCAGTGATGCTGAAGATCCAATGAAGTTGTTCAACAATAACTCAATTACTCAGATCTCACTGAAGTCGTCCAAAAACTGACGAATGAAGTCGTTCAACAACAATTCAATTACTCAAGATATGTCACTGAAGTCGCCCAAAAATTAATGCTGAAGACATGAAACACTGAAGGTGAAGACTTTCAACACTGAATAACATGTAAAAGAATGATCATACTCTGAAGACTTGATAACCCTGAAGACTAAGATGCATTTGACGCTGAAGCTGAGCAAAGTAGCTCTAGCACTAGAGATGACTCTAAAGTAAAGGTCAAGGTTTGAGGATCAAACACTAAAGTCTACAACTTTAAAGTGTGGAACACTAAAGTCCTTTAACATTGAGGTGTGTAACACTAGCGATGACTTCACTCTAGATCATTTACTATTGAGGGTCCTGAAAAAATGACTATATGTCATGCATCGATAGTAAGTACAATTACGTTATTTATATCTAATATGTTGAGTGCTTACTTCCAAAAGAGGCTAGAAGCATGCTTAAAGCGTTAACATATTTCTACAAGTCAACTTATTGTCTGTATAGCACAAAGTGTTGGTCTCAATCATCAGGTTATATAATAATACAAATTGTGTGTCCCACTTTAATGATCAATCTTCATGAAAGCTCCATAACAATGACAGATCTATGATTTAACTTCAAGAACACATATATGAACTTTGAGAGAGAAAGTCAAACATTCAATGCTCTGGTCAAACCCTCTATTACTTAATGTGATTTTACAATAAGCTCTCTTACAACAATTACAAAGACATCACCTTATTTATAAGGTCAAACTTCTAAACATAGTCAAAGTCAAACCTGTCTAAGAAAAGTCAAACACGACGACTTTTACAATTATAGACAATATTTAACTTTCAAGACGAATACAATTTAATACTGATTTTCAGTCCTARCATTCTCCCCCTTTGTATTCAGACTTGAAAGAAATTTTGCACTTTGAGTCCTGTTTGAACTTTGAAGCTTTAAGCACATTATGTCATCTTCCAAAAGAAATCTTCAACTTGAAATCTTAAAACAATCAACTGTTGAAATAGATCTTCTAGCATTCTCCCGCTTGAATGTAGAACCACGATGGTCTTCTCTTTTGACAAAGTAGAACAGTATCAACCAAAACAATGTACAAGATATGATCTTCAAAGAATCTTCAGAATTAATCTTCAGTAAACTGTTGTAAAGATGATCTTCACATTCAACATCTCTCAGTCATTGTAGCACATGAATAATCTTTCTGTAATTATCTTCAGTCACACTTCTTTTGAGTCTTTTGCCAATTTCAAAGTTACTCCCCCTTGATCTTTGCATCAAATTCCCTTTAAAATGTTCGGAAATGATATTTCATTCATTATTACATACTCTCCCTTATGATGAAATGAAAATCATTCCATCATACATAAGATGAATGAAATCTTCCGTTTAAACCGTCAAATCATGAAACTGTAAGTAGATCTTTGCAAATCCACTTATTTAATCTTAGGAATGGGAAGGTAACATCCAATTTCAACGAATGAAATTGTTTTCAATCTTATAAAAAGATTGGCCTGTGAGTATAACAGATATACTCAGTACAACGGATGTACTGTATATATGAGACTTTTTGATGCTTATCTCACCAGGTATTCCATTCAATCATCGATAGCTTAAGAAAAGCATATCTATGAATGTTTTGGCAAAATAACATATAAAATGCTAAATCTGTGTAGTGTAGAAGAATAAAGCAACGTATGCTTCTGTTTAGGCTCAAAAAGATAAATCGTGTGGACTATACAAATTTATCAGACTCAATATATGATAAAAAAGACTTGAAGGGGGGACATATATCATTTTGATTCAATATCAACTTTCTCCGAATGAGAAATTGATAGATGATGAGCTGCGTGCCCCAAGTGTTATTGAAACACTTATCTTTTGTGAGATAAATGAGTAGTTGGTGGGGTTGTGACAAGAATTGGCCTGGGCTTTGCMTTTTTCAATATTAGTCTCCAAAAAATCAAGAACTAATAGATTATGTGGTATGCCCGGATTATAGAAGTTTAGAACAAGATTTTCTTATTCTTTTAATCCTGACACAACTCTCGTCAATTTTTTTAGCTCACAACAACTACCTCTCTCTTTTTTATTTTAATCTCAGCACACAAACCCCTTTTGATTTAAAGCTCACTCATATATGGTTGTCCTCTTGGGTAGGTCTGTCGGTTTTGACATTCCATAGAGGTATTTCTGATAAGCACTCAGTCCCTCCTAAAATTTAGCGTTATGCACTTTTGATCACAATGGTTGATCAAAATATTATTTCTTTAAAGCACAATAATCAGATAAAAAATTGATCAAGAAATTTGGCTTTAAGCACAATTAACGAAAGAATAATGCGACAACGATTCGATTATTCAGTATATATGAGAGAAATGAATGAAGATCTGTAAGAACAAGTTTACAGATTCTGATATTCAAAAAATGAATGTATATTTATCAATGTAAAAAAAATATCAGAAAACAAAATTGAATACAAACGAGTATATTATCACCGAAAAAGATTTTCATATAAGAGACGTGATAATAACAGTTTGAAGAATAGCTGAAACAGGTATTGGAGTTATGTACGACGATAAATTACGCAAGTAAAATCTCAGGAAATACCTGTTCAAAAAAAGTACTCGTTTCAGAAAACAGTTCCATTTTCGAAAACATTTATTAAAAAATTCTAGAAACTCCCCCTAGAAAACAGATTTAAATAATGAATCAGTTAAGCTCAAAAGAATAATAAAAAAAATTGAAACATTTTCAGCACGGGTTCTAAACTGAGTGTTTAGAAACCACACTTGTTAAAGCACGGGTCCTGAACTGAAATGTTCAGAAGCCTCGTTTGGAATAAATTACAACTCCCCCTGCATTGGTGTATCACTGAAATGATATTCTGATCAGAACAAAATGGACACACCTGCAAAACCAGATTAAGTAGATTTTGGTACCCAAATGAATTTGGGTCCTATTATGTTAGTATCGGGTTAGGGTATGTTGTAATTTCCAAACCATTTATTTCTATAAGATATTCTCTTTTCAGCACTATTAACAAGATGATTATATACAAAATATGACTAATACCAGTTATTATAATCATACCTGTTCTTACCTTTCCAGTTGTTCTGATAGCTGTTATTGTTGATCCTCTCTCTCAGTGATTTGATAATAATCCCTTTTATCTATCGATGTAATTTTGTTTCTGTATTTTCAGTTCCAGCAATCATACGCTGAGTATGTTCAGTGATCGCTGAAGAACTTGCTTTGTAAATTCATCAAAGACAGCAATACTTCAAGAAGACAACACTCACACCAAAGAACCTTCAGTGAATGTCGAAGACTGAAACTGAAGATTAGAGACTGGCGAGTACGTGATCTGAAGCGGTATTCAGTGATTACAAGCCTATCTACAAATGTGTGAAGACTGCTCTAGCTTCAACGAATGATGATGAGATCTCCAGGTTATTCCAGCATTCAGCGATCAAAGGAAGCTTGCTTAGCACGATTGTTGTTGTCTTGTCCTTTTGCACACAAAGGACAAACCCATACCCTTACTAAAGTTAGTACGGTACGGAGCCGATTAGTCGACTCTTTGTCCACCAACTTTAGGCAAGGATGTCTGTTCAAGAATAGTGCATTTGTACTATTCACTGTAGCAAAGGACAAGCCTTCCTCTTAAGGCTTGACACGCACTCTAAACCCTACCTTATTGCATTAAATGTTCATTTAATGCATTGGGTATAAATAGAAGTGTTTCTTGTCCATGCAGAGTGCGCGCATCTCTCTGCTATCCTATTCTTACTTCAAGCATCTTCTAGCTTAAGTAAAGGATCTTCCTT
>NC_037532.1:19359278-19365272 GCF_001531365.2 Cynara cardunculus var. scolymus | reverse complement strand
AATGTAGGTTTCAATGATGTGTTCTCTACTACTCTGGGTGGAGAGCAAGATTTTGGAGAGGACATTGATAACATTGACGAGTCAACTAGGATTTACTTTGATTTTGAAGCTGATATAAATGATGAAGATCTAGTTTTTCCTATTCAAGATGACCGTCAGACTATTCCAGAATCTTCCACTGCAGATTTACCTGGTGTATCAGACATCCCTGCTCCAAGAGAACATGTTGATCCTACAGAAATCTTCACCAAGAATTATGTGCCATTTCACATCAGAGCGAATTTTCTTGTTTACGATAGAGAAAGAATCCGAGAGCCGTACTTAGAAGATATCTACTTTGGAATTTTTATCCGTCATCGAAAAGTTCTGAGCGGTGATAAAGTCCTTGGTATTCATCGGCAGATCAAAGACTATCGCTTAGAATACAAACACCTTTTGAAAGCCAGGCGCCTACCTATAAGTGAAGTTCGTACCAAGCATCGGGTTGTCACGATCAAGCAGATTGATGCTCAAAAGCTTCTGAGAATCTGGTATTCTGTGTTTACTGTTACTAGACAGGATGGACAGATCTGGAGATTCAGTGAAGCTGATTTTTCAAGCTTATATTTGGAAGATCTAGAGTACTTTGAAATCAGAGACATGACAAACAGGAAGGAGGAAACTCTAATTGCTCTTGATGTTATTAAAAGATTTATGCGATGTCATGTGAAGCTGGCTATGGTCATAGATGTTCAAATGGGTCTCGAAGACAATCAAAGAATCATCAACCTGAAAAGACCAAATCAAGACTTAGAAGATATTGATGCTTATCCTGTCTACATGATTCTTGAAAAGCCAAAGTTCGGGGTCATATACTTTGCTCAGCTTCAAGTGAAGAAATTCATGAGATTCAGTGAGTTGAACAAATATTCAGATGGTACGATAAGGTTGGTAAGAAGGGCGCTCGACTTGAAAAGGGTAAACAATGACAGAGCTGCAGAATCAGAGAGGATGAGTTCCAAAGAAAGATATATGTTGATCAATGCTATAAATCTGCTCGAGGAAAAGATTCAATACAGGAACGCTCTAAGGAGATTAGAGAAAATTCTTGGACTTAGAAAGACAAAATTTACAAGAGTCCAAACTTGAATCCAAAGGGGGAGAATGTTGGGTTTGAGTAAGAGCTTTATTGTTGTATTCAAGTTTCTCGTTAGTTTACTTGTCTTTGTAATAGTGTAGCTTTACTATTTCCTTAGTATAAATAGTATTTTCCTTGTAATTGTCATTATCAAGTCATTAGCATATTGTAATCAGATTATAGCTGTAATTTTCTCTCTCAATCAAATCAATTACATTTGGTGATCTATTCTTTCTACTTTTACATTCATCTTGTTCTTGAAGATTAATATCATTTTTGTATGAATCTTGTACTTCACAAAGAGGACAAAGATGGAAGGAAAAATGACCTCCGCTGCTTCAGGTGCGGAAAAATCGGTCATTTTTCCAAAGAATGCAGAGGACGACTGCTAAAGGACGCTGACTATTACAAGAATAAATACAAGTAAAATCCTAGAGAGCGAAGCCTGATGGCTGAGAAAGAAAACTGGGTGTCTGATTCTTCATCCGATGAAGAAGACAAAGCACTCATCTATCTGATGGCCACGTCCAATGCAGAATCTGCCTCTGACACTGATGATCAGGTATGTGAGTCTACATCCAATAAAACCAACGCGGCTCCATCTGAGCTAGAGTTAACGGTAATAAAGCTTTCAGAGGACTTTTTAAATTAAAAGAAAAATTAAGCTTTGAAAAATCTGAAAGACTTAAAGCAGAAAAATAAGTTAGTTTCTACAAAAGAGAAACTGATCTTCTAACCGAAGAAAAAGCTGATCTGATGAAAGAAAAGACTCGCATCGCCGCTCTTAAAAAATCAGAGGAAGAAAAACTTCTGGAAATAAACAAGCGTGTAACCAAAGACTTAGAAAAGAAAACTAAGGCCTTAAAAGAATTTGAGGCAGAGAGACTTAACTCAGTAGCTCTCAAATATTTCTTTCAAAAAGAAAGGGAGATTCTTCACCAGAAGCTTCAAACCAATGAACTTCTGATGAAGAAATACAAGGATGCCCAAGATGTGTATCAAAAGTTAAATGGTCAAATGGACAGTCAAGGGATTGGATTCAATGAATTGGACTCCTTCATTGATTCAAAGAAATCCACCCTTGAATCCACTTTCAAACTTGGATGCATTCAAAAACCCAACTTTATCCCGAAACCAAAAGCGAATTTTAAAAGAGTTAAAGTCGATGGAAAAACTATCGTTTTAAGACAAGATTTTGAAAATGTGGTGTACGAGAGCAGTACATATAAGAATTCTGATGAAAGGAATGACACCTCCAAATCAGAAACCGATGGAAACTCTCTGGTCAAACTAGAGTCTCCGGTTGTCAATTCCACTTCACCAGCAAGTACTGTTGATGAAAAGGAGAATCCTAATGAAAAACCATCAACTGATGAATCGATGAACCATCCAAGTAAAACTGAAAGTTTATCTAAGTTAGAATCGATGGAACCTCAAGCAGATCACTCTGAAGCATCAACCTCTAAATCCACACCTCCCACAAACATCCATGCTAACTTTGAGAAATCAGCGAAGGACTTTCTCGACTCCGAATCTGAAGATGAGATAACCTATGAATCACCAAAGATCATTGAGAATAAGAAGCCTCAAAACTCAAAACCCTCAATGAAATTTCGTATTACTCCATCGATGAAATCTTCAGACAAAGGAAAGGGAAAACTGAAAAATATTAAATCTGCCACTGATAAATCAAAAGGACCTAGCATATCTTCTAAGTTCATTAAGTTTACTCGTGAGCAAAAACAGAAGTGGCCTGCCTCTGAGAAAACTAACCACCACTTTTCCTCTCGTCCAGCTGAAGAAAAGCAGTCCTTCCTCAGGAGAAAAGAAGTAAAGACAAAGACCCCCTCAAATAAAAAATCTGAACTAGATAGGAAGTTTGTAAAAACAACCGATGCTATAACAGGATTTACATCTCCTGCATTTACTTCTTTGTTTTCAACGAATAAAAAGAACGTTAGACATTCATGTCCAAATAATAATTGTCAATGTTTAGCTCTTTTACAAAACATGAGGAATCACATGTTGACACATCGCTGCATATTCTCCCAACACGTTTATCGCTATAAAGTTAAAACCAATGAAAACGTGAAAAAGCCCAAGTCCAAGGGCAAGGGAAATGCTAATAAACCCAACCCTTAATTTGTCTTGCAGGACCAGCATGTGCAACCATGGTACATGGATTCAGGTTGCTCTGTCACTTTTGGAGACAACAGCAAGGGAACCATTAAGGGATATGGAACTCTCATGAAAGGCAACATCTCCATCAGCAAAGTGGCTTATGTTGAAGGTTTGAAGAACAACCTACTAAGTATAAGCCAGTTCTGCGACAAGGGTCTTGAAGTCAGGTTCCGCAAAGGTTTCTGTATCATAGAGACAAAACCCGGTCAAACCATTATCAAGGCCAAAAGAGAAGGAAATCTCTATCTTCTAGACTTTCAATCCTCTGAAGGACAAGACACCCTTTGCCATGTATCACATAAGAGCGACTAAAATTGGCTATGGCACCAGAAGTTCTTACACCTGAATTTTGATGCCTTAAAGAAACTAGCCAAACAGAAGCTGGTCAAGGGGATTTCTGATCTCAACTTTGAAAAATATCATCTATGCTCAGCCTGTGAGATGGGAAAGCTGAAACGGGCCTCTCACCGAACAAAGTCAGAAACCTCCTGCACCAAGCCTTTGGATATGATCCATATTGATCTCTGTGGGCCCATATCAACACAAAGCCTCTCAGGAGAGAAGTACATATTGGTACTTGTTGTTGAATACTCCAGATACACCTGGGTTGAGTTTGTGAAGAAGAAATCAAATGTTCCTGACCTACTTATTGGGTTGATGAAAAGAATCCAAGTCCTTCTACAACTAAAACTCATTAAAGTTAGAAGTGACAATGGAACTGAATTCAAAAATGCCAGAATCGATGAATACCTCATCAATGAAGGCATCACACAAAACTTTTCAGCAGCCAGAACTCCACAACAGAATGGAGTGATAGAACGGAGGAACAGAACCCTTGTGGAAGCAGCAAGGACCATGCTTGCTTCATCGGAGTTAACCATTGCCTTCTGGGCTGAAGCAATTTCTACTACATGCTTCACCCAGAATCGATCCATCATCAACAAGAAGCACCAGAAGACACCCTATGAGCTCATTAATCAGAAAAGACCAAATGTCAAGTATTTCCATGTCTTCGGGTGCAAATGCTTTATACTCAATGATAGTGAATATCTTGGCAAGTTCGACAAGAAAGCTGATGAAGGGATCTTTCAGGGATATTCTCAAACAGCAAAAGCCTACAGAGTCTACATCAAAAGGACAAAAATCGTCACAGAAAGCATCAATGTGTCCTTTGATGACGCCACACCAATAACTTCTGGACACAACAGTTCAGGACTCGGACTTCAAAGAAGAGCATCTGATTCATCACTTGGCAAACCCAATGAATCAGAGTTAGCTCAATTATTTGAAGACATCTTCGAAGAAGAAGTAATTCCTGGACATGCACTTACTGCCAAATCCACTTCCAGAAACGATGAAGAACATGAAGTCTCCAATGCTAAAGGTACAACTCTTACTGAAACTAATGTTACTTCACCTTCTAGTTCTTTTGTATCTTTAGATCAAGAACAAGAAC
Organism: Cynara cardunculus var. scolymus; assembly: GCF_001531365.2. Lineage (NCBI taxonomy): Eukaryota > Viridiplantae > Streptophyta > Magnoliopsida > Asterales > Asteraceae > Cynara > Cynara cardunculus. Next base: position 19,360,518 of record NC_037532.1, on the reverse strand, counting down.
CAGAGTCTATCTCTGGAGACGATCTCTTCGAGGGGGAGCAAGCAGTTCCATCAATCAATGAAGAACTGCATCCTATTGCTCCAGAACCCAAGTCAAGCACTAAGTGGACGAAAGACCACCCACATCACCAAATCATTGTTGATCCAACATCTGGTGTAAAGACGAGATCAGCAACAGCCAACGAATGCCTCTTCGCCAACTTCCTTAGCATAATTGAACCAAAGAAAATTTCTGAAGCCCTACAAGATCCAAATTGGATAGATGCAATGCAAGAAGAGCTACTACAGTTTGAGAGAAATAAGGTATGGTCCCTTATGCCTCTACCCAAAGGAAAGACGGCCATGGAAACCAAATGGGTCTTCCGAAACAAGAAGGACGAAGATGGCATAGTAATAAGGAACAAGGCCAGGCTGGTTGCCAAATGCTACTGCCAGGAAGAAGGGATTGACTATGATGAGACATTTGATATCGTTGCAAGACTTGAAGCCATCAGGATATTCCTAGCCTACGCAGCATACAAAGGCTTTAAGGTTTATCAGATGGATGTCAAGTATGCCTTCCTCAACGGCAAACTTCAAGAAAAAGTTTACGTGCATCAACCTCCTGGGTTTTGAAGATCCAAAACATCCAGATTATGTTTATTTTCTAGACAAAGCCCTCTATGGGCTAAAGCAAGCACCCAAGGCCTGGTATGAAACTCTATCCACCTTTCTCATCAACAATCGCTTCGAAAAAGGTACAATTGATACAACCCTCTTTCTCAAGAAGCATAAAGGTGACATACTACTAGTACAAATATATGTGGACGACATCATATTCAGCTCTACAAATGCAAAACATTGCGAAAAATTCTCAGAGCTGATGAAAAGCATATTTGTGATGAGCATGATGGGAGAATTAGTTTCTTTCTTGGTCTTCAAATAACACAAACTTCAGAAGGGATTTTCATCAATCATTCCAAGTATGTGACTGACCTTCTGAAGAAATACTCACTCTCAAATTCATCATCGATGGGAACTCCTATGGCTACAGGAGCCAAATTATTTGCTGATCCATCAGGCAAATTTATGGATGTCACAACCTATAGAGGCATGATTGGATCACTCCTGTATCTGACTGCAAGTAGACCAGATATCATGTTTGCTACATGTATTTGTGCAAGGTATCAATCCAATCCTAAAGAATCTCATCTCTCTGCAGTCAAGAGGATCTTTAGATACCTTAAGGGAACCCCTTCATT